>NC_141142.1:110368632-110686757 GCF_053477565.2 Lygodium microphyllum | reverse complement strand
CAAACTGACATGCTTCACATACCTTATGCATTTCTACAACCTTAAATTTAGGCAATCCTGCAACAATATTTTGGGCTTGCATTGATTTAAGTCGCTGTACATTAACATGACCAATGCATTTATGCCAGATATCAATATCTGCAACTACACTGGTCCCATGTGCAAACATTGCTGCACTCAATTCAGGCATGTCTGCATCCAATGTAAACATTCTGCCCTTCTTCTTTCCTTTTGCTATCAAGCGACCTTTATTTTTCATATCCTCAACAAAGCATCCATGAGAATTAAATCTCACCTGCAAGCCCTGCTCAACCATTTGACCAACAGAAACTAGGTTCTTGGTGATATTTGGGACATGAAATACATCCGACAAGTATTTCTTTTTCCCATCCTGCATAGACAAAGGAATTTTTCCAATCTGCACAATAGGATGTGCAGTATCATCACCAGTCTCCACAAATCCTGGTTTTTCCATTTTTCTTGCATCTTGCATCCATTCTGCATGACCTGTCATGTGGTTTGATGCACCTGAGTCAACATACCACACATCGTTGCTTTCTTCTGCACTTGTCATAGAATTGGTCATGTGCTGCACCATAAACAAATGCTCATTTCTGTCATCACCCTGTCTACTAGAAGATGCATAATTCCCTTGTTGCAATTTTCCATTCATGATGTCATTCTATTTTTTATAGCAGTCTTTAGCCGTATGACCCATTTTACCACAGTAGTAGCATTCAACATTGCTGTTTGCATTTTGGCCTCTTTGCCATCCACCATGACCTCTTTGGCTCCCCCTGCCTCTAGAGTTACCACGTCCTCCTCCAAAGGACTGGTTTTCTTGAGTTTGCTACATATTCTGATTTCTACCACGGCCTCCAGATCGGCCTCCTCTACCTCTTCCAGCATTTGAGTAGAAGACAGCTTCTTTTGAAGTTCCTCTTGAAGAAGATGCACCACCATTTCTCTGCTCCTCAAAAATCAGAAGAGCAATCAACTCCTCAAAATCAGGAAATCTTTCACAAACTGAAATGGATGTTCGGAACTGTGCATAATCCTTTCCTAGACCATTCAAGGTCACAGAAACTAAATCATCATCTTCCACTGGCGACCCAATGGAAGCAAGTGCATCTGCAATCTTCTTCACCTTCATGTGGTAGTCATTGATGCTCATACTTTCTCTTTGCATATTGTGCAACTCTTGCTTGAGCTGCATTTTCCTGGCTTGCGTATTTGTGCTATACATTTTTGACAAAGTATCCCATGCCTCCTTTGGCATACTTGCATCTTGAATATGCACAATCATAGAGTCTGAAATGCTGATAGACAGCCAGTACATAACTTTCCTGGCTCTCTCATGCCATGCTTTAAATGCCTGCATTTGCTGTTGATTGGGAACATCAGGAAGAACTGGTTCTTCTTCATTTCCTGCAACGAATTCCCAATATCCTTTTCCCATAAGGAAATTCGTCATTCTGAACTTCCATGCTTGGAAGTTGTTCTTGTCAAGCTTTTCAGTGACAATCTGTGAAAGAGAATCAGACGCCATTACAGAACACTGCAAAAAATTCTGTCACTGCAAAGAACACAGTTTCAGCCTCACAAGGGCAAATCTGCAAAACTGACGAAAGTGGTATTTGACCATACAGTCACTTCCTAGTGACGATTTTGTATCAACAGGCAACAAGGATGATTCTGTAACTCCCAATGTCTCTGCGCACAGGCATACGATGCAATTTCTACAGTATCTTTTCACCGACCTGTAGAACAGTGGTCGCACAGCATAAAACTGGGCCTTTTCCTGAGTGCGTGCAGAAAACTTCCACCTCCAAAACAGGCCCCGAAATGGCCTCAAATAAAAAAAACAGAGCAGCTAAGGGCTAAAGCCCTTACCTGCAGCATATATTGCCCTCTTGCTACATCGCGAAGGGCGTCTCAATCTGAGACAATGCACTCTTGCACTTTTCGGCTGTGCTACCTGCAGAGACTTGCTCCCAAAACAGAAAAATGAAAGCAACACTGGTCCTCTTACCAGAACACCGCGAATTTGGTTTGCTTTCTTGAGCTCCTTACCATGAACAAGGCTCTGATACCATGTTAAGATTGTGGGAGAGAAGGAAGGTGTCTCACTTGTAGCTTTCTTGCTTGCACAATGGGGGAATACACACAAAGGTGGAGGCTGAAAACAGTTTTCCTCTTCTTAGTTGTGTAAGCCAAAAAGAACTCTAGTACATAGAAATAGAAGAACCCTATATATGGGTCTCAAACCAAACTCAACTAACTAAGGTGGCATACTAACTGAGCCACGAACTAGAGTAGATAAGGATAGCTGTCATCTAGCTATTATTCATGGGCGGTGTACCAACCGCATCTGCAACAACTGACAAGTCGGTGGCATAAATGCACAACGGTCACCTTGGCATATCACGAGTGGAGCTCGATATCTCAACAACCTATCATTCACCATCGACCTCCAATTCACTGACACGCAGACCCATCATGCAGCTCATTGACACAAGAGATACCTCTTTTCCAGAGAGACAGAGGATACCTATGAGGCGGAGATCCTTAGATTGTTACATGATGCTGACCCAATGTTCCATTACAGGAGCTGACTCAACAGTTCAGTGAGGCCCTACACATCACTGCAGGTGTAGCCTTCCCACACTCATGACCCACACAAAGAGCCTCCACCGGGGTGACACCTCGGAATAGCTGGTATGATGATGAGTAACATGAGACCAGAGCATGGCTACAGAGAGAGTTAGCAATGGGGTCCACTACCCACACACAGGCACCGATACTCTTTAGACGCCTCACATGCTGGAAGAAGAGAATATTCTTGGCCTAGCGAGACCTATATCAGTAATTCTTGAGCTAGGACTCTAGAGAGGCTTGGAGGCTTTTCAGAGAGCATTGCCCGACCACACTTATTACGTCCACCGTTGTATGGGAGGAGTATGTAGCTAGTCTTTATACTGTGGAGGGTCAGCCACCTCTTCCTGACCCACTTGAGCCTTGTCCAGAGACCACCACTTTTTTTACAGAAAGTAGGGTCCGAGAGGCCATTGACAGACTTAGCAAAGGAAAGGCACAAGATCATGATGGATTAGTATCCGAGCACTTGATCCATGCTAGAGATTTGGTGGCAGGATTCCTTATATGTTTAACAGAGCCATGTGTGAAGGCCTACCAAAAAGCTGGAGCACGAACACTATTGTGCCTATCCTCAAGTTACGGGACCCTACTCTACCCAGTAACCATCAGACTATCATGGTTGGGCATACATTGGCTAAGTTATATGCTTCCATCCTTGAGCATGAGTTAAGCAGGTGGGAGAGATGTGGGGTCTTAGAGCACATGGACAGGCTAGCTTTAGGAGAGGCCTCCGCATTGGATCACATCCTCACACACAAAGCGATAATTGAGGAGGGAAGGGCCCATGGCCAATAGACCTACTGCTGCTTTGTGGACTTCCGCAAAGCCTTTGACACAGTACCGAGAGATAGGTTGATAAATAGATTGCATGCCATGTGAGTACGGAAAAAGCTCAGTTGAGATATTTTGGCAATGTATGAGAGAGTTGTGGGCAGAGTCCAGACACCTAAGGGCCTTTCGGAATCTATTTACTCCACCATTGGGGTGAAGCAGGGATGCCCCCTCTCTTCGATATTATTTGGCATGTACATTGATGGGATTGCTGATTACATTTCATAGGAAGGAGATAGAGGAGCTCCACTAGCTGGCACTTGGATACCTCTCCTATTATATGCAGATGACATTATGTTGATAGCTGACTCTCCAGAGGGTCTACAGAGACACTTGGATGCACTACACTCCTATACTTTGGACAATGGGCTTTCAATGAACCCTGGCAAAACCAAGGTGATGGTATTTAATACTACACCACAGTGGGTCAGGAGATCAACACCTAAATTCACATATGGATCTGAGGAGTTGGAGTATGTGGATTCTTATACATACTTGGGAGTCTTATTCATCACAGGGCCCACCTTTTCTATGCAAGAGGCAGCAAACACTAGACTAACTTGCGAATACACAGCACTAGGTGGTTTGGAGAGGATGTGCTCACAAGTGCAATTCCAAGAACCCCGCACCAAGCTATGGCTCTTCGATACACTGGTCACATAGTAGATTAGGGCGCACTTATGACAGATGGAGGTCGATGGAAAAACCCCTAGTGTCCATGATATCCAAGATGATCAGATGTAAGGCCTCAGTGCCACATGAGATCATCAGAGCCGAGATAGCAGCTACATTGATTGTGGTAGAGGCCCTCACCCAATCGGTCGCATACATACATAGCCTATGGGACTTACCCAGACACATGTATGCACCTTGAGTCCTCCAGGCAGCTTGCCAAAGAGGGTGATACTTCATGTTGGTATGCAAAGATGTTGGCCTGGTTTGAGCTACATGGCTTTAGCATGGACAAGTTACCCTTCCAGTACCCCCTTGATGCGCCATCTCTTGATCTGAGCAGGTTAGAGATCCGCAAGATCTTACCCAGTTGGATATTAGGCGAACACGGTTGATGCCAGGGCAGGAGCTAGGGACAAAGATGGCTTTCTACTGTGAGCATTTCCTTCATACTATAGATGATGGATTTATTGTTCGCCTGAGATACACGGACACCCACCTTTCCCATGGGATCAGATGTACTATTGGCCAGTTGCGCACCTCCTCATATCAGCTAGAGATTGAGACTGGCAGATATAGATCCATCCCACTAGAGGAGTGCATATGCCAGATATGCCAATTAGAGCTAGAGATAGAGAAGCATTATATCCGCCACTGCCCAATGTATTATGAGGTCCGTGGTCGTTTCCACCATCTCTTTAAAGATGGATTTGGACCACTATCTACAGTCATAGATTTTACCGATTAACGATGCCTTGGCCTCTTTCTTCTTGAGATACAACGGCTTTGTGACATGCGCCTCAGGAGTACAGTTGCTCCAGGACATCAAGGCCCTTCATAGAGGTAGCTCATAGACTTCTTTGCAAAGGAGACTCATAAGACTTCAATACAGTTACAACCAGAGTCCACATGAGAGTCTCTCTCACCGTCACAGTCCACACATAGACAAGGAGTATTGATTGGTCGAGCCATTCAGCTTAGTCGATTCAGATGTCCTAGGCCTCGACACAGACACCAACGACACCTTCATAGGCAGATACATGGGATTATTGCTCGGGATAGAGCTAGGTCCTCCACACCCACATGAGATTGTACCATTTGGAGCTCATTGTTACTAGATATAGCTCTATGTTTTATACATAGCCATAGTTAGTTTCCTTTCTTATTTTACTTTGTGCTACATACATATTTTGCCTAGACAGTCGTACCATCATACACATGATTGTAACTCATGGTCTCATAGGTCATTTTGGCCTTTTGTAGACGTTAATATTTCATTTCATCTCTCTCTCTCTCTCTTCTCATTTCATTTTTAAATTACAAGGCACCATCCAATAACCAAAAAAATTGGGCAATGCTCTTGCACATGATAGTGCACCCTTGTTTATCAAGGATCCGGATAAGTTTGCACATAAGGGCAATTCCATTCAGTGTCTCCGCAAGGTAGAGCTTGGTGGAAATCCACAATGATGATGGGCTGACTTAATAAAACCCTCTTCAAAATATCCATTTGGAGAATGTTAGTGGATGGTCTCCCTCTTACTTTTGCACTTTCAAGTCAATATTTCCAATGGTTCTTGCTTCTTTGTAATACAAGTGAGGACACCTATCATCATTGATTTCTCTCTCACTTGGTGGCAAGGAAGACATGGTCTTTTTTATTTGAGGTTTGGCATCATGTAGTCAAAGCTACCATGCATTTGTGAGATAGGGCTTATGGGAAACCCAATTTGACAAATGCTATGAAGTTGCATGTGAATATTATTTTTCACTTTTTGCATTTATAGGGCTATTTGCATAATTAGACTCTTCGAAATGTGATCATATTTGATTCTCTTTTTACACTACATAGTCATATAATCTAACTTAGAGATCTTCTTCACTAGTAGTTTGGATCATGCAATATGCATGCGTCCTTTATAGGGATGATTTGGTTCTGTGGTATACTATGATTTCTTTAGCTTCTTTGCCACCCATATAGTTCACATGTGACTCTTATTTTTTATGTTTCTAGTAAATAATACAAGTACCCACACAGAGAGAGAGAGAGAGAGAGAGAGAGAGAGAGAGAGAGAGAGAGAGAGAGAGAGAGAGAGAGAGAGAGAGAGAGAGAGAGAGAGAGAGAGAGAGAGAGTGTGTGTGTGTGTGTGTGTGTGTGTGTGTGTGTGTGTGTGGACAAATGAGGATTCAAATGTGCCACTTTTTAAAAACAAAGAGGAGAAGAGGTTTGGTAAAAAAGAGGAGGTTTGGGAGAACAAGGGAGATTTGGGAGAAAAGTTGAGGTTGGGGAGCTACCAAAGCGATAATAAAATTTATATAAAGAGAAGATGCCTTTCATGTTGAATAATTATTCACTTGTCCTTCTTTTAATGTGTGTCTCCTCTCTTTGCGATTTTATTTGATTAGAAAGATTGAATTTTAAGTTTCCTCTTGTATCCTTTTAAGATGCTCTGGAGGAAAGATTGATCTTTAAATCTTCCCTTGCATCCTTTTAAGATGCTCTATGCTTTCCTTTCATTTTAAGATGCTCTATATTTGCATCCAGTAAGTTTCCCCTTACATACTTTAAGATACTCTATACTTTCCTTTCCTTTCCTTAGTTTTTTTTTTCATGCATTGCCTTATTGAAAATCCTACAAATTTTTACTCGTTAGCATATAGCATTTCACACATTTAAGCCAACATAAACACTATCCACCATAGTCTCAACATTTCTCGAAGGCTTACATTAAGCCAAAACACAAATAGAATCACCCAACATCTCTTAAGCCCTACATCAAGCCAAAATCACACGAAGGGTAGTGGAATATTCTAGTAGTAGCAAAAGCTAAGTCTTTACTTAGTGAGCAAGTTATTGGTTGGTTGGGAAGTGTTGGCTTGCATTTTACTTTAAAGGTAGCAATTCTCCTAGTGGTCTTAAGTCTTTCCTCTTCCATTTTGCAAAAATTCCACAGTCATCTAACCTTGTGTTTGTCTTCTACAGACTTTACTTAAAGCCATATTTGGTGCTTGCTTCTAGTCTGGTCTGTGTCTCTGTTTACTTGCAAAGCAAAGCCCACTCTAACCATGAATTGGGTCAATAAATTCATTGCTGAATAGAGTTGCGTCTCTGGTAAGCTATTATGTTATAATGTATTCCATATTGACAATTTTTATTCTCCTTTTAATATAATATTCAGTTTCCAAAGAAGAGAAAAAGGAAAAAGAAAAAGTTGCTTGAAGCCTTAAATAGACCCGAAAAACACAATCATTGATCACTACTGATACTACGTTATGTGACGACGAGATTGATGTCAGATGCTGGCAGCTCCCACTTCTGCAGCACACCATGCTGAAGCTCGACCGTTCGACTGACTGTCAAAGGTAGGCTTCCCCTCTGCCCCCCCCCCTTTTGATTGGCCCGTACAATCCACAGCTGAAAACCTGTCTTTATGCCGATGCTTCCCATGACAAAGGGCATGATCGGGGAAGCCGCATTCACAATCAATCTCAGAGTCAAGCGTAGCTTTGGTATTCATTCGTTTGGCTACATAAGATATACTTATTGGCTTGTTTTTGACCTGGCTTTGGCTGGCTGCAAACCTGGAATACTCCAGAATAGCTTATGGGCATGACTTTGCATCGATCCAAAGTGAGAATTCTGGTTGGTGCTTATTACTTTTGCTGCCTCAGAGACTTGTATTGGCTTTTTTTTAAAACCTGATTTTGGCCGGCTGCAGACCTAAGATACTTTAGAATACCCAATGGGCATGATTCGGCGTTGCACTAACATGCCCTGGTGTGTAATGCAGAATCATTGCATTGCACTAACATGCCCTAGTGAAATGCATTGCACTAATACTGCACGCACAAAAAAAAGAAGAATCTGGGCACTATGTTCCCTATCCTATTCAGCATAACATAAAGCACCCAAAGCAATTCCACGCAATGTGCAAGGATTTTGTGGACATTATATTTAGAACTTGAACCAACATGCCCTTCTTTTTTTTCTGATAGCATGAAGTTGATGCTAATACTAAAATGCGCTATATAGCTATTCAAATGCCATAATTCTTAGGATGTGAATAGAATTGGGCACAAGCAAACAAAAATACTGAAATTTCTAGTGCAAGATAAATGTGATGATAGTTAGCACGAGCAATTTGAAGGCTGATACAAAGGGAGCCCCTTGTGTCTCTGTAATGAGAGCATTGATGTGTGAATATTGGAAAAATGGGAGATAGAGTGACTGAAAGTGTATTCATTCAATTGGTAGACTATCCTATAGTAAAGTGCATGGATTTAGTGGCCAAACACTAGTGTGAAGTGTGTGTGGGCCCAAATTATAGGACATTGACTAGAACAAGAGAAAAAGTGGACCACACGTGACAAAATGATGACAATTGGACAAAGCTCCTAATTTTTGATTGACTTAGTGTAGGCTCACAACTAGGAGATGGCCATGCTTGCTAATGCCCCATCTTGGATCCCTTGTATACTTGAACTCCCGAAGAGTAGGAATGAGGAAGGAGCGAAGGAAATGGGAGGACCTTTGTGAAGGTGTTCATTGTATAATCCATCATGGGACAAAAGACAAGCTTCGGCTCTTGATCCAAGTTCATGTCTTCAACACAATGGTAGTGGACCTCTATGTGCTTTGTGCGAGCATAGAACATCGGCTTCCCAGCTATGGCCATGTAGCATTGGCCCTAACATTGGAGAAGTGTTGGTTGTATTTGTGGAAAGTTGATTTGAGCCATACAAAAACAGGGGTTGTTGAATAAACAACTTTGTACTTTGGATTTGTGGAAGAAAATCTGTTGATTGCTACTTCAAGCAATAGCACTTGCAAGTAAAATAGAAACCCGTAGTGAATTTCTAGGTGTTTATGTCACTTTCCTAATTTGAATCTATCTATCATGTTAAAGAGATCTCATTGCCATACATGACCTCGTATATTCAGATACTTGGACAAGTACCACAAAACCCAAAAGTAACCTGCATTGAGGCTATAGAGGACACGAGTATGAACAAACTCTAGGTGGTGACTAAAATAGAAATATCAAGCTAGGTATAAGTGAGCCCTGCCCAACCTATATTTATGTATCTAGTGCTGCACTTTATGCATGCTAGGACACTTGGGGGACTTAGGTCCATTGGGCAAATGGACTACAAGAAAGTGGTCATGCCAAAATATAACAATAACTCCAATCACACGTATTTATTGTGACATGAAAATGCCCTTAGGTAATTAAAACACCTTTAGCTAAGGGAAGAAACAAAGTAGGCCAATATTCTTCACCTTGAACTCCCTGTTCAACGTCTCCTGTAAACAACCATATGCTATAGGTCATTAGATTATTTGCTAATTTGAAGAATATGTTGGGATCATACTTCAACCTTTGGAAGTCATGTTGACAAAAGGTGTCAATCCATTGGTACGAAGGTATTAGTATTGCATAATACAATGGAAGCAAAAGATAATTGATAAGTGCAATAAACACGAGAGATATAGTGAATGATGTAAGGAATCAACCAGCAATGATTAATGAGATACAACCAACATATGACAAGATAACACATAGAATGCATTCGAGTCTCCTCTCTTCCACACATGCAACAAATTGTAGTACTTGCACTAAAGTGTGTCCCAAGCTTCACTCCTCTACTTAGACACACGCTCTCGTTTGGCATACACTATAATCATAAAGTGAAATCGGCCTTCGGAAACTATCTAAAGGGCAATCATCATAAAATAGCTTGCACACAGCTGAAATAAATCAGCAAATAAAGAAAAGGCTCATTGAACAAGAGAGCTAGAATGCTTTTGCATGGTAGATGACACACGATAGGCCCCAAAGGTTAGTGTCTCTTTCGGTATTTCCTTATCATTATTCAAAGCTTGCACAAATCACAAGTGACTTGTTGTCATAAATCAATACTCTCTTGATGCTAGTGATTCCTATATGCCTTGCTCTTGAATTAGCTCAAACTTGTCTCTAGCATGGTATCCTCAGCTACTCTCACCAGCCTTGATCAACTGTGCAACAAATTTTTCCATTCACACTAGCAAGTGTAATACATAAGAATGCATGTTGTCCTTATTTCAATTGACGTGCAAAAGTGACATTGGAGGTGCAAATCCGGTCCCACATTGCTACCTATTGCAACAATGTGTAATACATGCAAATCTTAGTTCCAAACTGATTTGATTTGCTTTACAAAGCCTTAGTCCTATTTATGCATCAATCTTAGTGCTTTGCCCTAACCTTTGAATGCCCAATTTGTTGTCAAATAACTTAGTAAATTCAGACTTACCACAACAAATTAGCATTTAATTCATGCAAGAAAATAAAGGGCGATTGCTTTGATCCCTACAATATGCATTCCATAAGGTATTGCCTTGCACTTCCATAATTTTCCTACGTATTTTTTGTGATAGAATGACTGAATTTCAAAGATTTTACATGGCACAATTGATCCTATTAGACCCTAAAAAAGGATCCCCATGAAATTGAAATGCAAGAACACTGGGAAGAATTTTTTGCTACACGAGAGCAATTTGATGATTTAACTACTCGTGTGCAAGGACAGGGAGGTTTAAATGGAGTTGCTAACTCAAGCACTCACCGAAATAAAATCCCAATTAGCCTTATTACTAGAAAATGATAAAAGTTAAGCAGAGGCCTCAGATATTCCATCTTCATTGAAAGATGTAGATGTGACTATGCGAGACCCAAGGGAACCCCACCAAAAGTTGAGGAATAGCCCAGTGTTAAAAGATATGAAACCCCCTTAGTTTCATAGGGAGAAAAAAGATAGAAATAAAGACACTATCTTTAACTTCCTCCAAAAATGGGAGTATTTATACAAATTAAAGAATACTCCACCACATCTCCAAGCACTGGAAGCTAGTTTAACCTTGGGGCCAAAAGCATATAAATGATGGAGAACTTTAAAGGAGGCAAATAAAACACTTGAAACTTGGGCTCAATTTGAATCGGTCTTTTTGAAAGAATTCCTTCCTGAAAATGAAATGGAAAGAAATTGGGAAGATTGGGATTTTGTCAGACAGAAGGGAAGACCTTTGTTAACATATCTCGAGGAGTATCCTGAGATAATCCTCAAATTGGAAGGAATAGATGAATTTCAAAAGACAAGAGGATTCATAAGGGGACTAGATAAGGCTTGTAAAAAGGAAGTGAAAAGGAGTTCACCTAATACGCTTGAAGAGGTAATTAAATTTGCATTAATCAATGAAGATAATCGCATCCAGGTGCACTTACTAGTCTCACCGACATGGAGCCCAAGACTAAGGAATTTGAGACCTCAAAATTTGTAGGTAAATCCAAAAGGAAAATGCCATTCCTTAAGGGTAAGAAACAGCCCTTTGAAAAGAAACAATATGTACGGCCGAAGCTAAGTCAAGATGACTTTGATAAGGCCAAAAAAGAAAGGCTGTGTTTCAATTGCCTATCTCCTAACCATGCTGCTTGGAATTGCCCTCAAAGGAAAAAGGGGGAAGATAAAGAAAAGGATAAGGACAAGAGCAAGGGAAAAGATAAACAAATCCATGTAGTGCAGACCCTGGAATTAAAGGGGCATGAAAAGTATAAATCTTTAGAGATCCTGCACAAGGATGTACAACACAGGTGTTGTATGTCAACTTCTATGTGGCAACCTACCTTCGGGCCACATGATTTAGTTAGAGTGCATGTATTGATAGGTGGGAAGAGGGTTGGAGTCATGATTAATGACTCTGCTACCCACAATTTCATAAGTTATGCACTTGTCAAAAAGGTTGAAACTTCCCCAACAAAAGAGTGAGTATCAATATATTGTTCGTATGATGCGAGGTCAAGATAATAAAATATGGGATACAATGATATCCAATTTGGAAATCAAGATCCAAGGATATAAAGATAAGCTTGATTTTCAAATTATGAATATGGAAAGGGCCGATATCGCTTTAGGGAGGGAGTGACTATGGGGATTGGAACCATCCTTAAAGCGTAGTTATCATCATAATACACTGGAATTTGAAAGGGATGGTAAGACTTTTGTGATTCAAGGTGAACATGAAGTATCTAATAACCCTTTGATGTGTTCCCTTGAAGTTCAGAAGTTGATGAATAAGGAAGCTTGTGAGGTATACATGTTATGGTCCCTTCCTGTAGAGGATACTTTTACTTCTTGTAATATAAAGCAACAATTTTCTTATGTTTGTGAGTTGAATGTAAATAATGAATTAAGTGGTTTGTTAGATGAATTTAAAGATGTGTTTCCTTTTGACTTACCTAGAGGCCTTCCACCAGATAGGGGTGATGTAAATCACCCAATTGACATAGATAGGGATACACCCTGTTTCTAAACCACCTTACAGGCTAAGTGAAACATAGCACCAAGAAGTCGAAAGATAAATCAAGGATTACCTTGATAAGGGGTTTATACAACCCAATAATTCACCTTGGGCTTTGCCAATTTTATTGGTGAAGAAAAAAAGATGGCTCTATGCGACTTTGTGTTGATTATAGAGCATTTAATAAGATAACGATGAATAATAAATTTCCTATGCCCAGAATGGAAGATCTTTTTGATCAATTACAAGGGGCAAAATTCTTCACAAAGATTAACTTAAGATCAGGCTATCACTAAGTAAGAATTAAGGCCCAGGATGTTCCTAAGACGGTATTTCGTACTAGATACGGGCATTATGATTTTTTGGTGATGCCTTTTGGCCTCACAAATGCACAAGTTACATTTATGAAGCTGATGAATAATGTGTAAAGGCCCTATCTAGGACGCTTTGTAGTAGTCTTTTTGGATGATATCTTGATCTTTAGTAAGTCAAGAGAAGAACATTTGGAACACTTACGGTTAGTATTTCAATTGTTAAGAACCCATTCCCTTTATGCGAAGAAAACTAAATGTGAATTCTTCGCACAAGAGGTGAAATATTTGGGGCATATTATCTTGAAAGAGGGAATCAAGATGGATCCAGAAAAAGTAAGGATAATTATTGAATGGCCATCTCCAAGGAACCTGGAAGAGCTGCAGATCTTCCTAGGTTTATCTGGATTTTATCGTAGATTCATTCAAGATTATGCCAAGATAGCTGTTCCAATGACGGACCAACTTAAAGGGAAAGGGAAGAGCTTTAATTGGGGAATAGACCAAAATGAAAGTTTGGAAAAACTTAAGGTAGCTATTGCTACAACTCCAGTACTATTAATTGTCGATCCCAATAAACCATTCGTGGTTGAAACTGATGCCAGTGACAGGGCAGTAGGCGCGGTCTTATTACAAGAGGGTCGACCGATTGCTTTTGAAAGCAAGAAATTAGAGTGGTGCAAAACGGAATTATTCCGTTTATGAGAGGGAGCTATATACAATATATTGTACATGCAATGAAAAAATGGAGGTACTATTTGTACGGTGTCAAACTTTTGATATTGTCGGATCATGAAAGCATTAAGTGGCTTAATGACCAACTGGATCTACAAGGGCGTAAAGCTAGATGGGCCGAACTCCTCCAAGAGTTCGACTATGAGATAAGGTATAGAAAAGGAAAGTACAATATAGTGGCTGATGCGCTCAGCAGAATGCCCATCATAAATGAATTGAGTTTTACTCAATTTTCTTACGATTTGCTTGAATCCTTAAAAGGGAAATGCCAGGTTGATCCGACATATTTCAACATTTGGGAAGCAATTAAAAATGGGGATCTAAATGTAAGGGCCTCCACAGAGTAAGGAACATGTGAGGATGTTCAACAAGGAATTGGAGCATTAGGGGTTGCTCAAATGGGATTCAAATGGAAGAATTTTACCATTGATAATGGTTATTTACTCTACAAGGGTAGGGTAAGTGCCCCAAAAGATGAAGAAATAAGGCACCAGATACTTTTTGAGTGTCATGATACCCCTAGTGCAGGACATCCAGAAGTTAATAAGACTTATAGTCTTATTAAAAGGCAGTTCTATTGTCCTGAAATGAATAAGGACGTCCTTGACTATGTGGTCAAATGTAATAAGTGCCAGGTTAATAAAGCTGAAAGATTGAAAATGGGAGGACTTCTCCACCCATTAGAGATTCCTTTGGGAAAATGGGAGAGTATCTCCATGGACTTTATTGTCGGGTTACCCATGACACAGAGGGGGCACGACTATGTGTGGGTGATTGTGAATAGGTTAACCAAAATGGTTAGGCTTATTCCAACTTCAACTGATGTTAAAACACTAGAATTGGCTAGATTGTTCATAGAGAACATATACTGATCGTATGGCCTTCCGGCAAATATAGTTTTTGATCGGGATAGAAAATTTGATAGTCAATTTTGGCGTGCTGTATTTAGGAAGTTGGATACTAAACTTAGCATGAGCACGACAGAGCACCCGTAAACTGATGGGCAAATTGAAAGGGTTAACCAAATCCTTGAAGATATGTTGAGAGCATATGTAAGTAAAAGGCAAACTAATTGGGAAGAGTATTTACCGATAGCAGAGTTTGCATATAATAGTGCCAAACACTCTTCCACTAGATATAGTCCATTTATGCTAATGTATGGGTTTCAGCCAGAGCTTCTCATGCAATAGGACTGCATAAGGAAAAGGTTCATGTAGCAAAGGATTTTTTGGAGGATATGAATAGTATGTTAAAATTTGCTCAAGAAAATATTAAGAAAGCTCAAGACCGAGCTAGAGCTTATGCAGATCCTCACCGAAGAGACATCTCCTTTGAGGAAGGGGAATTGGTCTATCTTAAAGTGCCTGGACAAACTAAAACCATGAAAACGGGACGATGTCCAAAGCTTTCACCCAGGTATTGTGGTCCTTTCACAATACTTAGGAAGATGGGGGAACAGGCTTACAAGCTCCAACTATCTGTTGATAGTTAAACACATCCAATTTTCCATGTAAGCAAGCTAAGAAAGAAGCTGGGTGATATGGATAATCTAGTCTTAAATGATAAGATTGAGGAGCTATTGAGTGACCAATCTATTCCACATGAACCAAAAAGAATTTTAAATGTTCGTAATAGACGAACAAGGCATACTATTTATCAAGAATGTCTGGTAAAATGGAGAGACTGTTCAGAAGAAAGCTCAACATGGGAGCCAGTAAGCACTTTAAGAAAAAGTTTTCCAATTTACAGTTGGACCTTCCAAGTATCGTTTTCGAGGACGAAATTGATTCTTAAGGGGGAGGAAATGTTACATTAATGAATGTAACTTATGGGGAAACAGCACGAGAGATGACCGTCCGGGGACCTTGGGCGTGCGTACGGGGTTCGGGGGGCTTAGGAAGTAAGCGAGTTATAAATTAGTATAACTCACTAGGAATTGACGGCTGGAAGGGAGAGACACGTTTGGTTTTTCCGGCATCTTCCTGAGCGTGGCTGGGTGGCGAATCCGGAGTCCTCGTGCTTCCTTTCTGAGGGCGTTTGCACAAACCGTGTCCCGCAACAGCAGACAATCTAACTTGGGGTGGAACTTTGCAAACCCCTTGGTGATTCGGAGCCAGTCTAGGTGCCCTTTAATGTTGTTATATCCCTCACGTAGATATATGCGGGTGGACTACTAAGATTGAAGACATTCTTGAAGATTCAAGGAAATTATAGGGATAAATGGGGCATTTACATGCAATTACAAAAATAAGTAGAGCATTTATAGGTGACATAGGGCATTTACAGGTTCCCACAGGGCATTTACAGGCTCCACATGGCTTTACAAGTTGATATCAGGTCATATAGGGTAGCATAAACTCAAACAGTGCAAGGATGAATGGTGGACATTTTCTATCAGCTTCACTGGAGTAGCCATAGCCTTTTTTGTATTGATCCAATTACCAAGATGAGGTGCTATGTTCGTGGAGGGGATCATAAGCTTCCATGTGAATTGAAAAGATTCGGGGACCGGAGTTACCTAGCTCAAGGTATTGGAGTTTTAGTGACAGGGGTTATAATAGAATCGCAGTATAATGATATGGCATAAAGGATAAAATAAGGCACAATTGGATATATCTTAGCAAATCAAAGATTCTTTGATAGAGACTAACACTCAAGGACCCTCCAAAGATCCTCAACACACTCATGTGTGAACATGAAACATGACATGCATCAAGGCGTAGTGAATTGGTCACAAAAGCGGATCAAATGGTTTTGATAGGCACCCAAACCAAGGCAGCTATTGACAAGCTTGTGGAATCCAATGCCCACATCACATTGCAAATAGCTTAATGGATCACCTGTTTTTGTCTTGTTTACTCTGTATGTTCTTTAAATGGTCATCAGACTCTCCTTTTTTGGATGTCCTGTTTATTAATGAAAAAAATCTCATTCTGATTTCAGCTCTCTGTTAAGACAATTACCCTTTGCACCATTGATATGTTGGTTGATTCTGTGTATTCTCGTGGTTAATCTCAAGAGATATTATTCTATTTTGCAAGATAACCCATTCTCGCCATTTATTTACTTGTGTGGCTGTATCTTTGTAATTTTGGATTATGCTTTGATGTACTTTTCTGAATCTGCAGATCAAGACAGCAACTGTGCTATAGACATTGGAAGGATATGAGTTTTTAGCTCAGCTCAGTTTGTGATGGATTCTGGCACCCAAGTTATTGTGGGATACTTTCCTGAAACCATATCTGCCAAAGATCTAGCCTCGTACCTTGAAGCAAGGTTGGGAATAGTTTGGAGGTGTAGACTGAAGACAACATGCACTCCACCCAATGCTTGTCCACTTTTTTCATGCACTGAGATTGATGGCAATAGTTTCCCTCAAGGAGTCAAGTGTTCACCCCATGCGTTTGTTCATTTTGCATCCCCTGAGGTAGCAAAGGAGGCTTGCAAACTGGCCAGTAAAGAAATGTTAACACTGTCAAAGCACAGATTGAAGATTCAGCTTAGTAGTGAGGTCTTTGCTTCAATCAATAAAACATCCAGTAAACCTGGCTGGAAGCTTCCTGATGTGATGATAGAGCTGGGATCTCTTATTAGCTCAAACGAACTTCTTGTTAGCTGGAAAGGGCCATCTAAAGGAGCTTCATTTGAGTTGGAGTGGTCCAAAAAAAAGTATAATTTGTTTTTAACACTGTGGACTCAGTTTGGGTCAACAGACACACAGGACAGAATATGGATGAAGTGCAACTACAAGCTAGAATTTTTTACAAGGGACATTTGGGAGGTTCGGAAGGAAAATGAGTGGGATGGTGAGGGTTTAACATTTATTATACAGTCTCGTGTTCCACCTCGAATATTTTACAGAACAGAGGATGATGATGTATATCATGCAACATCTTTCAATCTTTCAGATGATGCAGACCCATGGATACGTACACTAGACTTTACACCTGATAAGAGCATAGGACGCTGCCTGGCATATAGAATCTCTGTCTCTCCAAGGCAGAGGAAAACATTTCAAAAGATTTTGGAATATTTTGCTGAGCAGCAGCTGTTGAAATCTGACGAGCAACCAAGGGTGAAGCTTCCGTTTGAAGTGAAATCTACACATCAGAGATTGGAATTTTTTCTTGTGCCCAATGAAAGAAAATTGCCCTTCAATATCATGTTCCTGGTAAATGGTCTCATTCACAAGGGCATTATCAAGGTTTCAAGCCTGACGCCTGGATTTTATGGCCTCTTGGATCCTTCAGTTACTGACACAGAACTGGCTATGTCTGCCTTGAATCATATATACAGCTATAAAACACCTATTTTTCATGCAGAAAGGAGGTTGAAGAGTGTTATTGATTGGTTGCGTACTAAACCTGTGCAGACATTAAAGCAGGAACTTCAGATTAGTAAAATGGAAGTAAGGCGCCTTATTATCACTCCAACAAAGGCTTATTGCTACTCTACTGAAGTTGAGCTCTCTAATAGAGTGCTCAGACAGTATAATGGAGTTAGAGACAGATTTTTGAGAGTTTCCTTTTTAGATGAGAATTTTCACCCTTTGTCAGCTAATATGCTTCAGGTCTTGGTGCTTCAATTTGCTAGGACTAATGGGGTTCATTCAAAGAATGCCCTGTACTTTAGGGTAAGAAAGATTCTTCTCGAAGGTTTTGTTGTGTGTGGAAGGCGTTATCGTTTTCTTGCATTTTCAAGTAATCAACTGAGAGACCACTCAGCCTGGTTCTTTGCTCCTACTGAGGGTCTAGATGAACAGATTCTCAGAGATTGGATGGGAAAATTTCCAAGATACAATGTTGCCAGGTATGCTGCTAGAATGGGCCAGTGCTTTTCTTCAACTTTTGAAACAGTGAGGTTCCCCCTCACTGAAGTGAAACGTGTAGATGATATCATACGCAATGGATTTACTTTCTCTGATGGTATAGGCAAGATCACTCCTGCTCTTGCTCTCGACTGTGCAAAGGTGTTAAATTTGGATTCCAATCCTCCATCTGCATACCAAATTCGATATGCTGGGTACAAAGGTGTTGTTGTAAATTGGCCTTCTGAGCAAGCAAATGACCGTTTTCTGACTTTGAGGTTTAGCATGAAAAAGTTTATATCTTCACATGAGATTATTGAGGTGGTGAACTGGTCAAAGTTTCTACCTGGTTTTCTAAATAGACAAATCATCACACTGTTATCAACATTACAGGTTCAGAACAGAGTGTTTATTGAGATGCAAGACTCGATGCTGGACCAGCTAAACCAGCTTCTTGATAGTGCAGAGTTTGCTTTTGATGTCCTTTCATCATATTGCTCTGGGGATTTACATACCACAGCATTGGAGATGTTGTCTGCTGGTTTCCACCCTTTATGCGAACCTCACCTCAAGAGCATGCTGCAGTGTATTAGGGCTTCTTATGTAGAGGAGGTGCTGACCAAAGCCAGGATCTTTGTCAAAGATGGAAGGTGGCTAATGGGCTGTATGGATGAGCTTGGTGTTTTGGAGTACGGTGAATGCTTTGTCCAAGTGTCAACCCCTGAGCAAGAGGAAAGTCTTCCTCAAGCTTTAGTACGGAGTCAAAGGACGAATTTCAAGATGAAGGTGATAACTGGACCAATAATCATGGCAAAAAATCCCTGTCTGCATCCAGGTGATATCCGGATTCTCAAAGGTGTTGATAATCCTGCCCTACACCATCTGGTAGACTGCTTTATTATGCCTCAAAAAGGTGACAGGCCTCATTCAAATGAAGCATCTGGAAGTGATTTGGATGGAGATGTGTACTTTGTTTGTTGGGATCCACGTCTCATACCTCCAAGTGGACAAAGTTGGGAGCCCATGCAATATCAACCTTCTGAAACCAAAGAAAATGGGCGATTAATGGACACCAAGGTATTGAACTACTCACTGTTGCAAATTTGGCTGATAAAGTGATTCATATATAGGCCCCTAAATGAAAAATAGCATTACAACTTCTGTTGAACATGCATAAGTATCCATATGTAGTGTTTTCACAGGATGTAGTGGACTTCTTTGTAAAACACATGGTGAACGATCACCTCGGAAAAATCTGCAATGCTCATGTGGTCCATGCAGACAGAAGTCCAGAAGGAGCTCTAAACCCAAATTGTCTGCTACTTGCTGAGCAAGCAGCAATAGCTGTAGACTCACCAAAAACCGGAAAATTGGCATCCTTACCTTCACATCTGAAGCCAACTATATATCCCGATTTTATGGAAAAGGATGACTGGCCATCCTATCGATCTGAAAAGATTCTGGGTATCCTTTTTCGCAGAGTTAAGGGCAATGTAGACAAAGTGATCATGGAAATAGGCCAGTTGGACATCCAGGAACACCAGTTTTATGATCCTGACCTGATTGTTGAAGGGTTTGAAAGCTATGTTTCTGAAGCACAGCAGCTCAAAGTGGTCTATGACAAACGGCTTATTGCGTTGATGGATCACTTTGATGTGAAAGTGGAGGCTGAGGTAGTCACAGGCCACGTTTCAACTATTCTTAGGAAGCACAACAGCCGCAGGAGGGGAGATATTAAAGAACGCATAAAGAATGCATATGTTGCACTGAGGGAGGAATTCAAACAGAGATTTAACAGTGAGCTGGTAGGGGACATGGCAGGAGAGGAGGAAGATGATATACTGCAGGAGAAACTCGAGTGTAAGGCATCTGCATGGTATTATGTGACTTACCATCCAGAGTGTGCACCAATGCTGCCTGAAGATGAGGTTCAAGAATCAAGCAAGATTCATCTATTGAGCTTCCCCTGGATTGCAGTAGAAACTCTTGCCAGAATCAAGTTAAGGAAGCGGCGAGCTTATGAATCTTATCACAAACTTATCAAAAGCCTTGGAGGTTCTTTCCAGTTTGGATCATGCTGAGGTATTGTCATGGCTTGACCAACACATAATAAAGTGCTATACAAATGTTGAAAGTCCTCCCTTTAGCCTGCTTTATGGCAGGCAGCTATTAAAAAAGAATACTTTCTTTTATGTGCCAATTCTTTTCGGAATTTGCAATGGTTGAACTATTTGCACCAGAATATGACTCTATCTTACCATGCTTTGATTTTCATTGCAGATTTATCTTATAATGCTTTGATTTGGATTTTCAATCAAGCCCCTCAGCTTGTCTTGCATGCCTTATCAGCAGACATATGGTGCACCAGGAAACTTCAAAGGCAATTGAATCCCATGAGGTCACAAACCTTGGCCACCTTTGTGAATTCTTAAACTGTAAGGGCTCATAGACTTTTCCATGGTGTCATGGTCTTGTCCATACACTTGTATATTTATCTCACATGTAAGGGTTCTCCCATGCGAAAAAGCATATGTTCAAACATTCAATGTAGCACATATGTGCGCGCGCGCGCGCACACACACACACACACACACACACAGAGAGAGAGAGAGAGAGAGAGAGAGAGAGAGAGAGAGAGAGAGAGTTATATGGAAAAAAAAAGAGGGGCTTATGTCTCTAAAAAGCCAGGATGGCCTATGAGATGAAGTTCTGACCATGTTGTCTCAATTCGAGAACAGCAATGAAAATGAAATGAAAACAACTAACCATGCTAATGTTCATAGTCCTAAGGGGCTGTAAGCATAGGCTACTATCATGTACCAAAAAATAATCAATAGGCCTCTCTAAAAATATTATACTCTCCTTGGGGCAAGAATATTTGTCATGGTGTGATCCAAGACAGCCTGTCCACTAAGAGGAGGTACTCGTCCCTGTGGCAAGCGATCGGATCTGCTGAAGTTAAGGATGCTGAGCACAATGACAGGGTGATGGGCACCGTGCTTTGCAAAGTGTGATTGTCTAACTTATGACCCATCTAACTCATGGATGGTGTGTAAGTGCTGCCGTAGTGGTATATGTATATATGTATATATACACACGTATACATAGATACAAAAAGGTGGTGTGGATGTATGGAGCAATACAGAGCTAGTGTATGTGAGTGACTACTGTTATATTGATGACTAGCTCCATCCGGTCAAGATCAGTGGGGTATAATATGTCACACGTCCCTAATAAGATGGTGTGTGGGTAGCATTTGGACTGATCCCTCAGCTTTGTCAGGTATTGCTCATGTTGTTTGTGAATCTTTCCCATCTCTCTTTGGTGTAGCCTCTGTGTCAAGTATCTCAATCGATATGTGGGGCTCTAATTTGCTCCTCTCTTTGGACTATCACCCCTCTCTGTGTAGGTGCAATGTGTGGTAATTGTTTGGAAAAAATCAGTGAGCTGTGATTGCTTGTTCTATCTTTGCAAGGTGCTTGATTGGAGTAATGATGTGTGGAGCCTTTGGATCTCAAGTAGGAATTAGCCTAGGTGTTAGTAGTTTGGGGACTCCATGACTAGTTTGAGGGCATTATCTCCTCTAAATAGTGGGGCAACTTACCTAGATTCTACTAAAGGCCCTACATGTGCAAACGTGGTGCTCCTCACTCTCCACCTCTTGGCATAGTTTGCAATTGTCTTGACTCTAGAGATGTGTATTGCTCTCCTTGTCTTGAGATCGAGCTAATCAGTCAACTCATACGTGAAGTAAACGATGGTGTGTTGGGAATGCTATAAGTAGTGGAAGACTAGTGAAAACCTTCACTTACAAGAAATCAGTTGTAATTTTTCTCTTTGATACCATGTGTCTTAGAACTCATCCATGTTTCACCCGAAATTGGTAGGGGTTCAAAAAAGGTTATATTGCCAGCATCTCTAAAAGACTTTCCTTCATTTGTCCATGTGCTCTCTCCAATTGGAGATGACACAAAGGGCATCTACAAACACCTCAAGAAACTTTGTTAATATGTCCTTGAAGATGATATATATAAGTTGTTGGAAGGTCACAAGAGTGAGTTAGGCCAAAAGTTATGACTATGTAAGCATGCTTACTCCCCACTTAATGGCAAAGGTTGTTTTATACATACTGTTTGGATGGACTTGCAGTTAGTTGTATCCTGAAAATCCATTGAGAAAGCTATATGCCTCTTTACCCGCCATGTGTCTAAGCATGTGTTTTGTGCACAATAGAGGGTAATTTTCTCGCTTCTTAGCAATGTCGATTCCTTGTATGTGCTTTGATTTTCCAAATTTTTTTGACTACCACAACGATGGTGACACCTTATTTGTATGGTATTAGATTGGCATCTAGTGCCATTGTGATTATGCATGATGATCTTAAGAGATATTTCTTCGAGTCCTCATATGACCCAACGAACACATCTACACATTCCCTTGGGAGATCTAACAATTTGGCTTTCTCTTCTTGGGTGAGATCGTTGCCAATGAGCATCGATCTAGGTTTTTCACCTTTTCCAACTAAGTTCACCTCTTTCACCTTGGTAGGGCCTTTGATTTATTCGTTGGTGTCTCTTGTTAGCAATCATATGTGTCGTGTGGTCATCTCCTTCTTGTGAGCCTCTGTTTGAGTTAGGTGAGGACATTAGGAGCTTTGACATTGTATTTATCTATCATTTTATGTGTCTTAGACATTTTAGATGGAGGGCACATTAGTGCATTTCTTTTTGTGCACTTTTGGCTATTTTTTAGGGGTTTGACCACATTTAGGACTTTCCTTCTTTTTCGCCTATATATAGGCAGCCTACCCTCCCAGTTCCATTATCCATTATCCATTATCCATTATTGATTCTTTGTGATCAGCAAGCCCTCCTTATTTTCTCATCCCCCTGTTGCAGTCACATTGTTCCTTCTCTCTCGTGTGTTCTCTTTCAGTCTCCTCTGTGTGTTCACTTTCCTCTTTCCGTTGCGCACTCTCACATGGTGTCAGAGCCATGCGTGGGAGTCGGAGGTCTTGAAGAGGAGCTTGCTGTCTATGACAAAACTTGCTAGGCGTCATCCCCATGTGCTATAGACCTTGCACTTGGAGTCAAACAAGGCAGGGTGGCCTGTTTCCAGCCCGTTTTTAGGCTGTGTTTACCAGGGCAGATTTGTGTTTTGCTCTTGGGTGGTCTCTATTAGGCTGGGGGCGGCACCATTAGTGTACTTGAGCGGCATCAAACAAGCTGGGCGGCCATTCTATTGGCTGGGCAACACCAAAACGGACCTATGTTTTCTATAGGCAACCACCGGCACACGTGCTATAGAACCAAGTCCTATATCATGTGCGTTTTTGTGTAGACAGCCCTTGGGACACGTGCTGTAGAACTAGGCCCTGCATTGCTTGCGCTTTCTGCAGCCATCCCCCCTTAAATCTATGTTTTGCCGCTGGGAAACCTCCTTTCTGTTAGGGGGCAGCCTTTAAGGCTGGACAACAGCTCTTCTTAGTTGGGTGGCATTGTTCTCTATTGGGCGGCTTGTTTATAGGTGGAGAGCATCCTTTCTTTGCTGCATTCTAAATTGATTGGTTTTTTTGACCAAGGCAACTTCTTTTTGGTGTTGAGCTGTCTCTATACTAGGCCAACATCAAGGCAAATTTGCATCTATTGCAGGGGCTCGCTTTCTAGGCACTATTGATCCTTGACCAGCTCTTGGATTGGTCGTGTTTACAGGTTGAAGACCTGTTTTCCTTTGCATGTACTACTCCCTTTCTCTACCCGGCATTGTGTGTTTCCTTCGGCATCCAATACTCCGCGTCTACCTTGCCTTAGCCAGCTTTCTTCTATATTGTGGCTCAACGGACCTCGATTATCTCAAGGACACCTCTTATTGGTCACCTTTATTCCAGTCGCAATATCTTTTGTTTTCTTGTAGTTACTTTATTGAAAGACGTCTATGGCCGACGTGTATGCTATGGGGGATCATGTGGTTCGAGATCATTCTGACCAATTATCATCTTTTGACTCTCTCTTGTTATATTCTTCCAGTCCCCAATTGGCATTGATGGCATCTCTTGAGTAGGTGCCAATCCTACCCTCTCTCTCCGCATCCGATAAGCTGAATGGGACGAACTACCCTCTATGGTCATGCCGCATGGAGTTGTCTCGACGACGATTGTGACCTTTGGGATTTTGTTACAGTCCCTATATCTCGATGTACCGTGGATCCTCATGATGGTGTGACTGCGGATTCGGCAACTTTATGGGATCGGTTGAATGCTAGAGCTTGCTCTTCTCTCCTCTTGAGTTGTACAAATTTTGTGCTTGTGCATGTTAGGCATCTCCACACTGCTGCAAAGATTTGGAGGAGATTGACATCTCTCTTTTGGATCCAGACATTTGGGCATTGCTTATCTCCTGAGTTGAAGCTATGACACCTCTTTGTCGTAGACTCCCCTACAATGAGGAATCACATCCATAGGATGGGGGAGATTTGGGATGAACTTTCATTCCTTGATTCAGATATTTCTTCGGAGGCCCTAGATGTGACACTTCTCTCACATCTTTTGTCATCGACCTATGATGTGTTCTATACTAGTCTTCTCACTTCTTGTAGTTGGAAGACTCTCACTTGGGGACGAGCTAGTTCCATTGGTGCTTGAGTAGGATGCGTGTAACAGTGAGCTATATTCTTGCAGAGCCCGTGCACATGGCCATGCTTATGCGACTTTATCTATAGGTACACGACAAGCCAAGCAGAAGAAAGGGAAGAGGAAGAAGTTGGAGTAATCTTTCGACTATGATATAGCTTTTGTGAAGAAGCGTAGAGGATATCCCACATGTCCTCATTGTGGGGAGATCTCACACCTTGAGGAGAAGTGTTGGAGGATATACCCTCACATTTGTTCGGGAGCGAAGGGTGGATTTATATTAGAGCCTTCGTCTACCTCTACTTCGTCACCCATTATTTCCACTAAGTTAGTGCTTCTACACATTTATCAAGTGGAGGAGCTTTCTTTGAGTGTCTCTTCTTTTGAACAGCCTTGGCTCATTGCTAGTGGTGCATCAAGTCCTATGATTCCCTGAGGTACTTTGTTATAGGTTCTTTGTCTGTTAGAGGGGTATTGTCACTACTGGTGACACTTCTTCGATGCCTATTAGTGGTGTTGGTACCTTACCTCTATTGTCTGACTATACATCGAGCTCCGTTTCTGAGGTCCTACTTGTTCTAGACTTGGGCTTCTATCTTCTCTCCGTTCTTGGTCTTTCTAGTCTCAGGACTCGTGTTGTCTACACCAAGCCGACCGTCTTTGTTGAGGATTCTTCTATCAAAGCCACTTTTGTGACAAGTTGGTCGGAGAGGGAACTATTTATGCTTCATTCCCTTTCCTTTGTGCAGGGCCCTTCAAGGCATCTTTCTATAGCCGCACCGGTTCTCGATTGTGCATCACCTATTCCATAGGTTCCATCCCATCTCCCACCATCTCCACTGGTGGTTCCCTCGTACCTCCCATCCCTTTCAGAGGGGGGATGATATTGGTGATGTGGCTGTGGATTTCTTGGTCCTTTGTGTTTCAGAGGGGGACTTCCTAGGATCTTGAGGAGTTTCTTTAGGGTTTCCAGTCTACTTTGGGCCTTTCTTATATGCGGCTATCCCTTTTCTTTGTCATCAAGCCACCATTCCTTGCCACTTAGCCCTTGGTAACTAGTGTTTCTATGTAGCTTATGGCACCTTCGATAGTTCCTCACTATTGTCTCATAGTTGGGTTAGAGGCTTGGCTCACCCATCCTTGATTGGAGTTTTTAGAAGTGATCCATTCAAGGCCTCTCCATTTCCATTGCCCTTTGGTGTTAGCAGTCATGTGTGTCGTCTTCTCTCCATATTCACTTTCCTCTTTCCATTGCACACTCACACATCTCCTTCACATTTAGACCTGGCATAATCACAAACTTGATTGGCTTGCTTGAATTTCATGAAATTGTTTGGGAGAGCATGTGGCTTCTTTTGCAATTCTGCTTCATTTCTTACCTCTTATTTAGTGTAAGTTTCATTCACTCCACCATGGACTAGCAACCTAGTCGCATGCTTTGGAGCAAGATTGACTAAGATCTATTTTATGGTTTGTTCATCAATGTCATAATTAATTGTTTTCATTTCTCTCTCTAAGTCTTAATTCTTTGATTCATGATCTGAATCCTCTTCTTATGATATGACGTTTGAAGAGTTATCATCGTCTCACATTTCTTCTAGTTTCTCAAGATCTTGGGGGGACTAAGTATGTGCAATTGTTTTTGAAATTTGGTTCAAGCTCCCTAGTCTAGCTCAAATTTTGCAATTTTGAGAGCTCTTCTTATGACTTAAGGTTCGCTATGGAATTGTATTTAAGCCTACTCCATAGTAATGCTAATACTCTAATAAGACTAAACTTACTTCGTGGTGTTTCACATTGAATTCCAGGCATTTTCTCATTGATGAGCTAAGGATCATGTGGATTGGTACAAAGGGTAGTTTTTCAAACTTAGCTTGCTTGACAATTGCAAACTCCTCTTTGACACTTAGTCTCTCTTTGGCCATTTTGTATTTCTCCATCTCTAAGAAGACTGGTTGTAAATACATGCATCCAATTCTCTCATTCTCAAGATATAGGGTGTATTTGTTGAAGGATCTATGGCTTGTGGAACAATGAGTATCACCCTTAAGCAAGGCATAAATGATATCAGGATTGGTTTTACAAGTCTTTTAAGTTTCTATTTCTACACGGGTTGCTTGTGTGAAACTTTTGAAGAATACTACTCTGTTGCCACACAAAAATGCAGAAGTATAGACAGCAGAAGATAGTTTCAACATTTCACTTTGGAGGATCCAGCCCCAAATCTGCAGCCAAGCCACCTTGAATCCTAAGCAAAGCCTCCACAGCCAATCTGTACCACAGCTCTGTGACATAAGCAAATCCTTTTTCCATTACTTCCCCTAGTCTTTTGAGATTTTCTAGCAACCATTTACTAGTATAAAACTAGCTCTAAGAACTTTAGGTGACAAAGTAGCAAGTCATTTAACAAACAAATCAAGGTTTGGCAGTCGTCCTTTTTTGTTAACTTCACCCCAAAAAGAACAAGCTGGATACTTTGTTAGAGATTGCATACTAATTTATTGCCCAAATTTTAGGGATTTCTTATAAGTGGCTGTCCTTTGTTTCTATATTTCAGAGAGAAGACCACATTACTCTGAGCTCTCTCTTTACCAAAGAGTAATGTCGGAGTTTTAGTTTCTAATCCATGCTATTAATGAAGCATTAAGGGTCTAAAAAGGCCAACTCTTTCCTTTTTGGTTTGAGGCTTCGTCATTATGTTCAATGGGATGGACTCCTAGCCCTCATCCAATACTCCTCGATGCTTGTCACTATGATAAACTAAGAAATAAATGTGGGATGCCACATTTAGGGCATCTTAGGGGTCTGGTTTGTTATCTTTGCAAGACTCTTGCTTATTTGGGCAGCATTGAGATAATACTTGTTGAGGTCGACCATGATTCCAACAAGAGATTTCTTCTCCCAGCTATATGGTTCCACAAACTCTTCCATGCCCAAGGGTTATCAATGGAATCTATTGATAGTCCATAAGGATTGCATTTCCCTTGTCATAAGAGACATAAGAGTATATTTAAAGTTCATCTTCTAGCGATTCCTACATATAGTGTGGAAGAACATCACTATAGGTGGAAATATGATTATTGGGTTGGGTAGTCTTGGAATCCACGTGGAATTAATACCTCCCCTAGGCACCATGGGTCGCTACTCATTTGCTACAACTAATGGTGCTTCTATGCCATAAGTAGCCCTTTATTGGCTTGACAAGGATCATTGACATATGGATAGGAATGCAAAATGTTTCTAGGAGTGTGGTACATCAGGGCTGTATATACCATAGTTTGAGCAAACTCTATTCCTTGGCTCAAGGGATTCGGATGGCAAATGGGTATTGCCATAGTAGACCTCATTTATATTGGGCCTTGCCTCCAGGCTTTTATTATCTTCATTAGCTCTTGTCTAAAGTCTACTACTTTTGATTTTAGGCTAGACTCTGGTTCCTTCCCCTTATGATCTCTCAATGCTTGTCAAGGTCATGATACTTGTTGTTTACCTTTTGTTTGTTTCTCTCCTTTAAGAAGGGGTGATTAAGTTGATCCCTAAAGTTCCCTCCCCTTTGAAACTTACACATTAGATTCCAACCTCCTTGATGGATACAAGCCATCCCCCTTAATGGATTCTTTGAACACTCCATGCATATCATACTTGTCTAGACTGGCCTTTTAGGGCTTTCATCCTTAATGCCATTGATAAAAACAATGGCTACAACTTTGGGAATTGGTCTCTTAGTTGAGGGGACTCTCTTGTAGTAGATACTTTAGATACTAGTCAAATAGTCTCTTACAACCTCATTTTCTCTTTGCTTACATTCATTAGCTTGACTATTAGCATGTTTGCCTAGCCAAGTTTAGAGAATCTTTTAATGATAGGTCTTTAAGTAAGTGACTTTGCATTTTTTATAGTACCGAGACTTGTGAATCATGTCCTTCCTTTCTTATTAAGGTATTGAGACTTGTGAATTGTGTCATTTCTTTTAATGATAGGTCTTCGAGTAAGTGAAAGTTTGCCTTTTCTGTAGGATTGGGTCTCATGAATTATGTCCTTTCTTTCTTATCGAGGTATAGCCCAAAGGCTTGAGCCTTTTTGTTAGTAGCCTAAAGGTTATTAGCCTCATAGACTTGCTCAAATTGTTCCATAAAGATACAAGGGTCATTCCCTACTCTGGACTTCTTCAAGTGTTTTGCAATCATTGAAATTTTAGATTACTCTTTTGTAGTTGTGTTATGCCTAGACTGTTTAGCAATGTAGTTCTATGGCTACTCTAGTTTGGATAGCCATACAATGGTTGTTGAAAGTCACTCAAATGCTTCTCTCTCAAGTTATTTGCCTATGCTTGGAGTGCTAAATTTTGTAAGGACCCAAGGTACTGGGCATTGGCAAGGTTTCTAGTAGACAATAGAAAGGGTCTAGCCTTGAGAACCAAATGGCCATGAGATGGACTATTTGGACTTGACCTTTTGGTCAAGTGGAAAAGTGTTAATGATATATACTGAGTGATGAGTTATGGGGATTTGGGGAATGTTCTTAAGTAGCGGTTCAAGGTTTGATGGACCATGTGGGTTGGTAGGCTAGGTGAAACACATGATTGGTGAATTAAGGGCCATAATGTTGAAGGATATTTAATATTTTATATATTGATAGAGGATATTTAATATCCTACTCTCCAACAATCTTATCCATCCACTTGCATCTCACTTTAATGGATCCTACTTTATGGATCCACCTTTTTTTCTCATCTACCATCCACTTTATGGATCTATATACCATCTACTTTATGGATTTACCTACCATCTACTTTATGGATGGACTTATGATCAACTTTAGAGATACACCAAGCATCTATTTTATGGATTCTTTTTTCTCCCACCTACCATGTTGGTCTCTTTATAAGGTGGTTGTCTACATAAATACACTACAAGATACAAGCCACATATCGATAATTAAAGCAACGTAAATATTCATAAAAAAATTTGCCCCTGTCGTCACTAAAAGTGTTGGTATAGATGTCTCGACAGATCCATCGCAATCTGCATTGCTATTAGCATTGCAAAAGCGACGCTAATAGCGACACAAATAGTCACACTTTGCGACACATATACCGACTCAAATAGTGATGCGTGCAGTAAATTAGTGACGTATAAATGACAATTACAAAGAAAAAAGAAATTTTGGTAGCTCCTAATATTCCCCAACACCATATGTTGAATAATATGCTGCAAAGCAATTACATACTGAATACACAATCCCACGTAGGGGCACAAGGTACAATGTTAGCTCAATAAGATATGGAAAATTCCACAACTCGGGACCGTAGGTATAGATAACAAGACTCAATAAGATATGAAGGATCCCACAACCCGGGACTGTAGGTATGGATACAAGATATCAGAATCATAAGATTTCTCTTGACGGGGATGAACAAGATATAAGACAATACTAGATAAGATCTCATACTACGAGATTATAAGGTGACAAGAGAACAAGAGTATAATGGAAGACACGACAAGACTAGATATCATGACTACACAAGAACTAGAACTAGAACTCGAAGTTACTTACTTGGAGGTCTGGACTCCTTGAGCTCTCAAGATTGGCATTGGCAAGACCGAGGAGCTCTATGGTGAGCCTTTCCTTTTATAGGTGTTGAAGGGCAACTAAAGATATTCTAGAATGTTCTATGATGATATCATCAATGATGCAAGCGATGACATGACATATCTTTTAAAAGGTTCAATGATGACATGGCTGTTGAGATATCGAGCTCCACTCGTGATATGCAAAGGTGACCGTTGTGCATTTATGTCACCGACTTGTCAGTTGCAGATGCGGTTGGTACACCGCCCATGAATAATAGCTAGATGACAGCTATCCTTATCTACTCTAGTTCGTGGCTCAGTTAGTATGCCACCTTAGTTAGTTGAGTTTGGTTTGAGACCCATATATAGGGTTCTTCTATTTCTATGTACTAGAGTTCTTTTTGGCTTACACAACTAAGAAGAGGAAAACTGTTTTCAGCCTCCACCTTTGTGTGTATTCCCCCATTGTGCAAGCAAAAAAGCTACAAGTGAGACTTCTTCCTTCTCTCCCACAATCTTGACATGGTATCAGAGCCTTGTTCGTGGTAAGGAGCTCAAGAAAGCAAGCCAAGTTCGCGGTGTTCTGGTAAGAGGACCAGTGTTGCTTTCATTTTTCTGTTCTGGGAGCAAGTCTTTGCAGGTAGCACAGCCGGAAAGTGCAAGAGTGCATTGTCTCAGATTGAGACGCCCTTCGCGGTGTAGCAGGAGGGCAGTATATGTTGCGGGACAGGGCTTTAGCCCTAGGTTGCTCAGCTTTTTTGATTTGAGGCCATTTCGGGGCCCGTTTTGGAGGCGGAAGTTTTCTGCACGCACTCAGGAAAAGGCCCAGTTTTATGCTGTGCGACCACTGTTCTACAGGTCGGTTAAAAGTTATTGTAGAAATTGCATCGTATGCCTGTGCGCAGAGACATTGGGAGTTACAGAATCATCCTTGTTGCCTGTTGATGCAAAATCGTCACTAGGAAGTGACTGTGTGGTCAAATACCACTTTCGTCAGTTTTGCAGATTTGCCCTTGTGAGATTGAAGCTGTGTTCTTTGCAGTGACAGAATTTTTTGCAGTGTTCTGTAATGGCGTCTGATTCTCTTTCACAGATTGTCACTGAAAAGCTTGATAAGAACAACTTCCAAGCATGGAAGTTTAGAATGACGAATTTCCTTATGGGAAAAGGATATTGGGAATTTGTTGCAGGAAATGAAGAAGAACCAGTTCTTCCTGATGTTCCCAATCAACAGCAAATGCAGGCATTTAAAGCATGGCATGAGAGAGCCAGGAAAGTTATGTACTGGCTGTCTATCAGCATTTCAGACTCTATGATTGTGCATATTCAAGATGCAAGTACGTCAAAGGAGGCATGGGATACTTTGTCAAAAATGTATAGCACAAATACGCAAGCCAGGAAAATGCAGCTCAAGCAAGAGTTGCACAATGTGCAAAGAGAAAGTATGAGCATCAATGACTACCACATGAAGGTGAAGAAGATTGCAGATGCACTTGCTTCCATTGGGTCGCCAGTGGAAGATGATGATTTAGTTTCTGTGACCTTGAATGGTCTAGGAAAGGATTATGCACAGTTCCGAACATCCATTTCCGTCCATGAAAGATTTCCTAATTTTGAGGAGTTGATTGCTCTTCTAATTTCTGAGGAGTAAAGAAATGGTGGTGTATCCTCTTCAGGAGAAACTTCAAAAGAAGCTGTCTTCTACTCAAATGCTGGAAGAGGTAGAGGCAGAGGTAGAGGAGGCCGATCTGGAGGCCGTGTAGAAATCAGAATATGCAGCAAACTCAAGAAAACCAGTCCTATGGAGGAGGACGTGGTAACTCTAGAGGCAGGGGGAGCCAAAGAGGTCGTGGTGGATGGCAAAGAGGCCAAAATGCAAACAGTAATGTTGAATGCTACTACTGTGGTAAAATGGGTCATATGGCTAAAGACTGCTATAAAAAACAGAATGACATCATGAATGGAAAATTGCAACAAGGGAATTATGCGTATTTTAGTAGACAAGGTGATGACAGAAATGAGCATTTGTTTATGATGCAGCACATGAACAATTCTGTGACAAGTGCAGAAGAAAGCAACGATGTGTGGTATGTTGACTCAGGTGCATCAAACCACATGACAGGCCATGCAGAATGGATTGAGGATGCAAGAAAAATGGAAAAACCAGGATTTGTGGAGACTGGTGATGATACTGCACATCCTATTGTGCAGGTTGAAAAAATTCATTTGTCTATGCAGGATGGGAAAAAGAAATACCTGTCAGATGTATTTCATGTCCCGAATATCACCAAGAATCTGGTTTCTGTTGGTCAAATGGTTGAGCAGGGCTTGCAGGTCAGATTTAATCCTCATGGATGCTTTGTTGAGGATATGAAAAATAAAGGTCGCTTGATAGCAAAAGGAAAGAAGAAGGGCATAATGTTTACATTGGATGCATGCATGCCTGAATTGAGTGCAGCAATGCTTGCACATGGGACCGGTGTAGTTGCAGATATTGATATCTGGCATAAACGCATTGGTCATGTTAATGTACAGCGACTTAAATCAATGCAGGCCCAAAATATTGTGGCAGGATTGCCTAAATTCAAGGTTGCAGAAATGCATAAGGTATGTGAAGCCTGTCAGTTTGGAAAACAGGCAAGGAAACCATTTCCTAGACATGTTCAAGAGAGTAAGAAGCCATTGGAATTAATTCACTTTGATGTGTGGACTACTAAAGCTGTATCTCTTGGAGGTTGTCATTATTTTGTCACTTTTATTGATGACTATAGCAGAAAAGTTTGGGTGTATTTTATGAAAAATAAAAGTGAAGTTTTTGGGCATTTCAAAACTCTTAAAGCTATGGTTGAAAAAGAAACAGGCCTGCAAATAAAATGCCTAAGGTCAGATGGAGGGGGAGAGTACCTCTCAAATGAGTTTGCAAGGTTCCTGCAGGAGCATGGCATAAAGCAGCAATATTCATGCAGACATACCCCACAACAAAATGGAATTGCAGAAAGGAAAAACATGCATATTGGAGAGGTATCTCGTGCCATGCTCAATGAAAAAGACTTGCCAGATTTTTACTGGGTTGAAGCAGTTGCTACAGCAGTCTACATAATGAACAGGACTCCCACTGCAGCAATACATGGGATGACTCCAGAGGAGAGGTATACTGGTAGGAAACCAGATATTTCTCATTTGAAGATTTTTGGCTGCATTGTCTATGTTCATGTGCCAGATGAGTTGAGATCCAAGTTGGATCCAAAAGCTGAGAAGTGCATCTTTATTGGTTACTCTCTACAGCAGAAAGGGTATAGATGCTATAACCCTTCTACTCGTAAGTTTACAGTGAGTAGAGATGTTTTTGATGAGATGAGTAGCTGGTATAAACCAGTAAATGTGATTGATGATGTAGATGCACAAAATGGTAATGCTGCACAGAATTCACAGCAGCAGTCACAAAATATTAGTGGACCTGGAGCGTCCTCTAGCAGTGGTTCACATTCTTCGCCATGGACAGGCAGATTGAGATCAGGAGAATCTTCTCAAAGCAATGCAGATAGTGGTATTCAGGTATCACGAAAAGGAAAAGAGAAGGTAGATCAGCCCATGTTTGATGTGAATGCAGGTCACTCTTATGTGGATGGTGAATCCAGTGGCTCAGAACAGAGCATTGATGATGAGTTGGGTATTCCTTTTATTGTTACACCTGGAGTAAGGAAGACCAGGGATGTTTTGAGAGCACCTGGGAGTGAACCTACTTTGCGCAGGTCTACCAGAGCTAGGTATCCTGTGGATAGGCTGAAATATGATGGATTTACAGCCATTCACTATGCCTATATGGTCAAAGTGATACAGGAACCAGAACCCACTTCTTTTGAGCAAGCCATGGGAAAAGAAAAATGGGAGAAAGCCATGGATGAAGAAATGGATGCCTTGGAAGCAAATGCTACATGGGAATTGGTACCTTTGCCTAAAGGTAAGGATGCAATTGGTTGTAAGTGGGTTTATAAGGTGAAGCACAATGCAGATGGTTCTGTGAACAGATACAAGGCAAGATTAGTAGTCAAGGGGCATGCACAAACATATGGCATTGATTATGAAGAAACATTCAGTCCGGTTGCAAGGATGGCAACCGTAAGAGCAGTCATTGCTATGGCTGCATCAAAGGAATGGTCTTTACATCAGATGGATGTAAAGAATGCCTTCTTGTATGGTGATTTGCAAGAAGATGTATATATGGAGCAGCCACCAGGTTATGTGCATGCTGTTCATCCTGAGTTTGTTTGTAGGTTGAAGAAAGCCTTGTATGGCTTGAAGCAAGCATCTAGAGCATGGTCTGACAAGATAGGACAGTATCTTGTCACTATTGGCTTTCAGATTTCCAAGGCAGATTTCTCACTTTATGTGAGAAAAACAGAGAAAGGTATTATACTACTTGTCATTTATGTTGATGATTTGATTATGACAGGTGACAGTGATGAAGATATCCTTCATGTGAAAATGCTATTGAAGCAGAAGTTTGAGATGAAGGATTTGGGAGAGCTGCGTTATTTCTTGGGCATTGAGGTGATTAGATCACCAAGTGGGATACGGCTCTTGTAGAGGCAGTATGGATTGGACATGCTGTCCAAATATGGGATGACAGGCTGTAAGCCTATTTCAATTCCTTTGGAGCAGAATGTGAAGCTGAGCGCAGATGCAGGTGAGCTTCTGGAAGACCCTACTATGTACAGACTCATAGTAGGAAGTTTGATTTATATGACTATTACCAGGCTAGATTTGAGCTATGCTGTTGGATTGGTAAGTCAGTTTATGCAGACTCCAAGGAAACCGCTTTTGGATGCGGCTAAACGCATACTCAGGTATGTGAAGTCCACATTGCAGTATGGACTACTTTATGAGACTGGGGCTCAGATACAGTTGCATGGATACACTGATGCTGATCGGGCTGGTAGTATTTCTGATAGACGATCTACCAGTGGATATGTGTTCTCTTTTGGGAGTGCTGTAGTCACTTGGAGCAGCAAGAAACAGCCTACAGTTGCCTTGTCGAGCACAAGGGCTGAGTACAGGGGTGCAGCAATGGCTGTATGTGAGGTAGCTTGGTTGCATAAGCTACTTTATGATATGCATCAGCCTATAGATGGGCTAGTTGTTATTTATTGTGACAACATGAGCAGTATACACTTGGCAAATAACCCAGTCTATCATGCTAGAACAAAGCACATTGAGGTGCATTATCACTATGTGCGGGAGAGGGTTTTACTAGGTCTTATTGATCTAGTTTATGTCAGCACAGAGGATCAGGTAGCTGACATATTCACGAAGGCATTGGGCGCAGAGAAGCTGCGCAAGTTCAAAGACTTGCTTGGTGTGCAGGAATTGGGATTGAGCTCGAGGGGGAGTGTTGAGATATCGAGCTCCACTCGTGATATGCCAGGGTGACCGTTGTGCATTTATGTCACCGACTTGTTAGTTGCAGATGCGGTTGGTACACCGCCCATGAATAATAGCTAGATGACAGCTGTCCTTATCTATTCTAGTTCGTGGCTCAGTTAGTATGCCACCTTAGTTAGTTGAGTTTGGTTTGAGACCCATATATAGGGTTCTTCTATTTCTATGTACTAGAGTTCTTTTTGGCTTACACAACTAAGAAGAGAAAAACTGTTTTCAGCCTCCACCTTTGTGTGTATTCCCCCATTGTGCAAGCAAGAAAGCTACAAGTGAGACTCCTTCCTTCTCTCCCACAATCTTGACAATGGCAAGGGTGGGTTCACACGGTTGGCTTGAGGATGTCGTGTTAAGGGTACGTTTGTATGGGGTGTGGATTCATATGGCATGAGCAAGAATTAAGTGCTTGAGTAACCATACTTTATCACCAACTTTGTATGTTGGATGTTGGAGACGATGCTGGTCTACATAATGCTTGTATTGATTTTGAGCCTTTTGGATTTGTTGCTTGAGTTCTTGGTGTATACTTGCTAGGTGTTGAGCTTTATCTCGGGCGGTAGGGTTCTTTACTTGATTGGAGAGATATGCATCCATCCTTGGATGCTGACCATAGTTTGCAAAGAAAGGAGTTTGCTTGGTAGATGCATGGGTACTATAATTATAAGTAAACTCTGCAAAGGGCAAGAGCTCAAACCAATCATTCTGGTAGTAGTTGATGGTGCAACGGAGATTGTTCCAAGACTTGATTTACCTGTTCTTTTTGACCATCAGTCTGCGGATGATTAGCTATGGATAACTTAACTTGGACTCCAAGGAGATTGCAAAGGCTTTTTCAAAAACTAGATATGAATTGGGGATCCGATTACTAATGATGTTGTTTGGGAGTCCATGTAATCTGAAAATGTATCTAAGGAAGAGTCTAGCGTTAGCTCCGTCTATGATGGTTTTAGTGGTAGGGATGAAATGTGCCATTTTTGTGAACCTATCTACCACAACAAGAATAGAGTCATATTTGTCTGATTTGGGAAGATCTGTTATGAAATCCATGGACAAAGAAGACTAGGGTCATGCTAGAATGGGCAAGGATTACAGGAGGCCATATGGTTTGTGATGAGGTACCTTGGCCCTATTGCAAGTATCACATGATTTTATGTATTTCTTAACTTCTCTGCACATCTAGGACCACCAAAAATCTCTTGAAATAAGCTCTAAGGTCTTATTAACACCAAAGTGTCATGCTGTTGGGGTGTCATGGCATTGTTGAAGTACTTGGAGTCTCGACTTTCCTGGAGGGATGTAAAGTAGATCTTTATAGTATAACAATCCATTAGTTTTTTGAAACTCATAAACTTCATTTTCTTTTCCCTCTTGATTTTTTCTCTTGACATTGTTAGCCAAATCATCATGTGACAGGGATTCATAGATTAATTGGATCAAGGTAGGGTTGCCTTAGCGACAACTGGAGATGGCTGCTAGCTGGAGGTGCTCTGGCTTGAGTAGTATCGCTCATTGTTGATCAAAAGCTGCTTCTCCCTTCTTATGTGCAAGGTAGGATCTTCTTGATAAAGCATTTGATTAGCATTGTTGGCGGCTTGGGCGATAGGTGATGAAAAAGTCAAACCTAGATAAAAAGTTACTCCAGCGGGATTGTCTTTGATTGAGGATGCGGGTTGTTATAAAGTATTCTAGATTTTTGTAATCTGTATAGACGATAACTTTATGGGTTGCACCCTCTAGATGATGATGCAAAGTATCAAAGCATCTACAATGGCAAGTTCTTTATCATGGATCTCATAGTTTATCTTTGGAGGGGAGAACTTCCTTGAGTGAAATACCACTGGATGCATATGACCATCATCTCCATGTTGGGACAAGATGGCTTCTAAGGCATAGTTTGATGTATTGGATGGGGCAGTGGTAGTGAAAGTAGTCTCCAGGGTTTGGAAGGCCTTCTCGGCTTCTTGGATCCATGAGAACTTTTAGTTTCCTATGAGTTTGGTGAGTGGTGTGTCTATCTTTGAGTAATCCTTGATAAATATCTTGTAGAAGTTGGCAAAGACAAGGCCACATTAGACATCATGGACACATGTGGGTGTTAGTCAGTCAAGAATAGTTTGGATCTTCTTGGGGTCCATGAAGATTCCTCTTTGGGAGACATTGTATCCCAAGAATTCCACTTCTGTCTGATGGAAAAAACACTTCTCAAGATTTTCATAAAGTCCTTTTTCTCTAAGCTTTTTCCAAAACTAATTTACATGGTGCTCATGCTCCTTTGGATCTTTTGAGAGTATCAAGATATCATCCAAGTATATAACTACAAAATCATCTAGATGCTCTCGAAAGATATCATTCATCATGTGTTGAAATACTGCGGGAGCATTGGTGAGACCGAATGACATAACAACATACTCGAAGTGACCATACCTTGTGCAGAAGACAGTCTTCCATTCGTCTCCTTCTTTGATCCGTACAAGACTGTAAGCCCCTTGTAGATCAATCTTTGTGAAGATCTTGGCTTTTCCAAGGCATTCCAAGAGCTCTGGTATCAACGGCAAAGGGTATCAATTCTTTACTATTATCTTGTTGAGTCCTTGATAATCCACACATGTTCAAAGTGACCCATCTTTTTCTTTTTCAATAGAGTCGGGGCTCCAACAGGAGACTTCGAGTGCCTAATGAACCCCTTGCTAAGTTCACATCAATGTTCTTGCATAATTTAGCTAGTTCATCAGGGGATAGCCTATAGATGGGTCCACAAGGTGGCTGAGCCCCTCATGAAGTTCTATAACACAATCATATGGTTTGTGTTCGGGTAAGAGATTTGCATTCTTTTTTTCAAAGATATCTTAGAATTCTTGATATTGGTTTGGTAGCTTGACTGACTCATCCTTACTAGATTCTTGAGTTGGTATATGATATATCATGTAGGTCGGTTCCTGCCTTGCTATGTGCATAAAAGGCTTTGACTCCTAGATATACCGACTTTCCTTGATTTTCACGATATGCAATCTTTTGCTTAAACCTAATCAATTTTTGGGTTGTGTTTCTTTAACCAAGGCATCCCAAGGATGATTGGATTTGTGGGATTGGATAGGACATTAAAGCATACATGAGATTTGTGATTGCTAAGAGTTACCATGAGTGGCCGGGTTTCCTTAATAATATCTCTGGATGACAGCATCAATGAAACATGTGGAGGCTCCGGAGTCAACCAGGGGTTTGAGGGAAAGGTTCTTTCTCGGCAAGATTATTTGGACTGTGACAAGGAAAGTTTCCATGGGTGTGGCTGGGATCAAGAGACCCTTTCTTATATCAAGGTCCGGCTGTACGCTCTCATTTACAATTGGAGATTCTTGTTTTTCTGCTCGAGGATGGTTGCAGCAACTCTTGGGGATCTTGCCCTCTTATTTGGGCAATTTAGGGCGATGTGTCCAAGGTTTCCACAATATAGGCATAGATGATTCTCTCTTCATCTTTCTTTTCTTGTGGGGTCAAGAGCTTGAATCTGGTATTATCTATTTGCATCGGTTCGGGCTTGGTTTCTTCTCTGATTGGGGCTAGGTGAAGGGGATGCAATGGCAGTGGAGAAGGAGAAGAGGAAGATGTAGGAGAGAAGAGCACACACAATGTAGGTGCCGTTCAAAAATGAACTGACAGCCTTATTGCACTATTATATTATATATGAATAAAGAATGGGCGGTCATAGTGTACACGGGCAAGCCTAGAGGCCTTTTACCCCAACAACCTTCCACTAAAAGGCCAATGAAATCAGTCATAAAGCGTACTGAACGCTCATCAAGAGGCCTGAGAGGTGTCTGCGTCTCATAGAAGACAGCATGATGGCTGCATGACCTGCTGGGCATCCAAATCCCATAATCTGTAGGCCTTAAAGTCATCATCTCCATAACCAAGGAGGATATATCTACGTGACATAGGCTCATGTGGCATACGTATAGATGCCTGGCAGCCAAACATCCTCAAGTAATCATAGGAGGGCTGCATGCCACTCCATGCCTCATGGGGTGTAATACCATCCAAGGTCAAGCACGATGTCCTGTCAACCAAATAGATTGCCGTCATAAGGGCCTCAGCCCAAAATCCATAAGACAACCCAGCTGTGATAAGCATAAAAGCAACCTTTGCCTGTAAGGTCAGGTACATGCCATGAGCAATCCTATAATACCGTGGGCACAAGAAATCAATGCCATACTGCTGACAAGAGGTCCGAAAGTTGGGAGAGAGAGCATGACTCTCATAATCCACCTGCAATCACCTAGACATGCTACTAGCAGAATCCATAAACTTGTCAAGCATAATTGCAGCATCCTCAATCTGCACCAAGGGAAAAGCCCAAACACAGTGGATAGCATGATCAACAAAGGTGACAAAGTACGACGCTCCACCAAAAGTGACTGGGAAGGCATAGGTCCATATATTGCACAATGGGCAAGCTCTAGAGGAGCATGCCTCATATGATCGCCATGAGCCAAGGGGGCTCTGCAAGGACCAAGAGTACAATCAGGGCAAGCATCAAGATCTGTAAGTGACATAGGAGGCAGCAATGAGTCTGAATGAGACAAGATCTCCATCTCTCTGTGGTGCATATGGCCTAGGCGATAATGCCATAACAATGCATGTGGTATCCGGATAACTACAACCATAGAATCTTCCACATGAGAGATATGCACTGGGTAATGAGAACCAACTCTAGAACCTCTGGCCAAAACCAAGAAACCACGATAGATCTTCCATGACCTATCCTGAAGAGACATAGTATATCCTGCATTATGCAACTGACAGACAGAAATCAAGCTCTTACTGAGCATGGGAACATGTAAAACATCCATGAGTATAAGAGAAGTCCCATTAGGCAAAGCTAGGTATATATCCCTTGTACCAACAATAGCACAAGACTGCTCAAGGCCCAAATCAATACATCCATCAACCTCCATGTAAGAAGAGAACCATGCTCTATGAGGGGTAATATGACAAGATGCCATAGAGTCCAAAAGCCAATCAAACACATAGGCCTAATCACTGAGTAAGTAAGCTGTAGGGAAACAAGATGATATGAGTACATGCTCAACTGCATCATCATGGGTAATTGCATGTACCTCACCACTAGTAAGAGTGGTAACACTTGCTGCATCTACTGTATCTTTGACTTTCTGCTCATGTCGAGTCCGTCTTTGTCTCTGCTGTTCTCTAATCCGTCTAAAGCATTTTCTTTGAACTTGCCCAAGCTTTCCACAATGGAAGCAAACAACATTTGAAGTAGAAGAATATGTAGAAGACAACAAGGAATCCAAGTCATCATGAATAGGGCTATCCATAGCATCCACAGAGCTCAAGCAGTCGAGGGCTACCCCAACGGAGGGAACCTGCTCATAAAGACAATCATCTGCAAGTACATCTATGGTAGAAGCATGCCGCAAAGGCTCATGAAACCTCAACAGATGGGAGGACATAAAGGCATCAACCAAGGATGCAAAAGCTCCCACATGAAGAAGAGTCGTAGCCAACTGCATGACATAACCAACCACAGTACGGTAAAGCATAAGACATTTGTCATAAGAGCATATGGTATTCAGCCATGAAATCAACCCATAACCATAATGGCAAACATGACTCTGCAGTACATCAGACCACATAGTAGCATCCAAGTCAATGCTGTTAGAGATCAGATCATAGCCTGATTAGGGGCAGCAGGTTGGTGCAGTCGGACTGGTAGTCGGACTGCCACGTGGCAGTCCGACCTGCAGCAGGCAGTCGGCTGCATTTAATGCAGCACAGCCGACTGGGCATTTCTGGCGCTCTCTTTTGCCCGGATTTTTGGCTATTTATACCTGACTTCTTCAGCAGTCTGGTACACTTCTCTGCTCGCAGATTACAGACCGGTGACACGGGCAGATTCCGTCTCTGTTCGCAAATTTCAGACAGCAGACAGTGCAGACTGCAGCAGACTTCGAGGTGAACAGCAGGTTGCATCGTCGAGGTGGAGACACGCAGTCCAGCGCACTGCGCCCGTGTATATATTTGCATATCTTTGTATTCAGCATTCTTTATACAGCAGATCTTCATCGTCCACTGTCTCTTTCTCTCTCTTCTTTCTCAGCGTTCTCTCTCTCCCAGTCCTACGCTTCCGCACCGCTGCACTCTGACATGGTATCAGAGCAGTGTATGAGGGCTGACTGAGCGCAGAATCAACCTGAAGAGGAGTTTCCATCGCGACACAAATTTGCGTTTTTTGCATTTAAGGGCAGACAGGAGGGCTGCGCCTTGGAACAAGGCTGAAACGAGTGTGGGCGCACAGGAAAGGAGTACAGGTGGTGGATTTGCTGCTGTTTACTGCTGTTTGACGCGGAGGAAGTTTCAGTTTTCAGCCTACAAGTGCAGGTTTTGCTTTTTCATCGCCTCCGGCGGGTGAAGCAGGTTCAGGACGCGGAAGAGCCTTAGCAGGCTGAGTTTTCCCAGTCAGGGGGGGCTGCTTTTGCGTTTGTGAAGGCATTGCAGGTGAAGATGTCTACAGAGATTGACTTGGAGTTCCAGGCGATTATGGACCGGATGGTGCCTGTCTTAGCGGCTCTTCCTGCGGATCAGAAGCTCGACGGCGACAACTACCGCATTTGGCGCGTCATGATGTTGGCCATCCTTGAGTCCTATGATTTGGCGGAGCTGGTACAGGAGATTGACCGGCCCTCGGTAAGAGATGAGTCCAAACTCTCTTCCGATGCTCGTGCGGAGTTGGCCAAGGCCCAGTCTCATTGGGGCAAACTGAATGCCAGGATTCGATCCTTTCTCTTTCTATCATGCACTACAGCCGTGATCGCTCACATCGAGCACTTGACGGTGGCTCGGGAGATATGGCTGGAGCTTGATTAGATGTACAATCGGATGACCCTCATGAAGCAGGTTTCTTTGGAGGTACAGATGCGGACCTTGTCCGTAAATAAGTCTTCTTCGCTACGGGAACACATTAACAAGCTAAGGCAGCTTCAGATGCAGGTTCAGAATGCGGGGAAGCCGATTTCCTCCGAAGACATGGCGATCACACTATTGTCCCAGTTACCGCCACGATTCGGTACATTTTACTCTGCCCTTATTGCTTCGGGGCGAGAGTCTACTCTTCGGTGGGAAGAGTTGGTTCCTATGGTCTTGGACCAAGAGGAACAGTTAAAGGGACAGAATGCTTCCAAGTCGGAGGCGCTGACAGGTCAAGCCTCTCAGAAGAAGGGGAAGGACCAAAAGAAGAAGAAGGGGGATAACAAGTCCAAGAAGGACAAAGAGAAGGACAAGGACAAAGACTCCACATGCCATATTTGTGGAAAGACTGGCCATTGGAAGAAGGATTGCCCTGACAAAGACACGAAGGACACCAAGAAGAAGGACACCAAGGATTCTGGAGCGGTGGCTGCACCTTCATCAGCTGCATTTCTTCATTTAGCTGTCATTGAGGACGCTTCACCGAATGCTTCTGATGCTGCGATGACGGCTCCCCAGGATCGAGAGTGGATTGTTGATAGTGGTGCCTCACGGCACATGACTCCTTCATCAGATGGTGTTGCCCAGTTGCGACCCTCGCGTGGGCAGATTCTCATTGGAGACAGCTCTTCAGTTTCTATTGCAGGTCGGGGTAAGATGCAGCTTATTCCCGATGGACGAGGTGGTACCCATACCTCAGAGGTTTTGCATGTACCAGGATTAGGGTACCATCTCCTTTCAGTTCATAAGATTTGCTTCCTTGGTCTTTTGGTGGAGTTTGACAGTAATACGGTGCGAGTCCTTGATCGTGGATCGCGGAAGGTTCTCTCATCCGGATACGAGGAGAACGGCATTTACAAACTGAAGTCTTCCACCGCCCTCTCTACTATTCTTCTTACCTCTCAGTCACAGTCAGAGTTATGGTATGCTCGGTTTGGTCACCTGAACTATGACTATCTTCGGAGGGTGTCACGTGGACAGCTTGTTCGAGGGTTGCCGGATATAGTGGTGAGCCAGCAGCCATGTGTCTCCTGCATTCGGGGGAAGCAGCATAGAGATGCCATTCCCCACACAGCTTCGTGGCGGTCTACTTCACCGATGGAGCTAGTATCTACGGATCTATGTGGCCCTATGAGAAATGAGTCCTTGCGTGGGAGCTCTACTTCATGCTGATCATGGATGACTACAGCAGGATGACATGGGCCTACTTTTTGGCATTAAAGTCGGAAGCTTTCTCGCACTTCAAGGATTGGCTTCTCTTTGAGGAGAACCGATCGGGCCGGAAGTTGAAGACCTTGCGATCCGACAAGGGAGGTGAATTTGTTTCTAATGAGTTTGCTCGGTTTTGTGCAGATAGAGGAATTCACCAGGAGTTTGCCAATACCAACACTCCTCAAGAAAATGGTATTCTTGAACGGAAGAACCGCAGTGTGATCGAGATGGCGCGCACCATGATGGAGCACCGACAGACCCCTCAGGTTCTGTGGGCCGAGGCTGTGGCTACTACAGTCCACATCCTTAATCGATCCCCTACTTCGGCCGTGGAAGGGATGACCCCATTTGAGGCTTATTTTGGGACGAAGCCAGATATTTCTTACTTTCGGGTCTTTGGGTGTGATGCCTATGTTCACATTCCCAAGGCTCACCGTGATAAATTTGAAGCAGCTTCCCGAAAACAGGTATTTGTTGGCTACAGCTCCCAGTCCCAAGGCTACCGATTGTATGATCCCGTCAAGCGGGATGTGTACACTAGCCGTGATGTGCGGTTTGTGGAGGTTCCGGCTACTTCAACGGGTGAGGAGCATCCCGTTCTTGGAGATCCAAGGGAGAGTTGGGCTCCTTCTACAGTTCCACTGGAGCCCGTGCCTTTTGATTATGATTCTGTTTCTGACACAGAGTCTATGGTTCCACTGGTCACCTCAGAGGAGTTACCTCCGGTGGATATTCCAGAGTCTTCTGCTGATGGAGAAAGACGAGGGGAGATTCGGCCTCCTCCTCGCTGGGCCCGTGACACACTCCGTGATTCAGGGATCGAGGGGGTTCCTGAGGAGTGGGGACCGCAGGATGGTCCGCGGCGGTCACGGCGGCACCAGGCACATTCTTCGGAGCTTGTTTGCTCCAACTATTGTTTGATGACCCGTGTTATGCAGGATCGAGAGCCCACCTCCGTGAAGGAGGCTTTACAGTCCGCACCATGGAAGAAAGCTATGGAAGCCGAGTTGGAGGCTATTGAGAGGAATGGCACTTGGTCACTCGTGCCTCGCCCCCCCGAAGAAGAAGGTGATTGGAGTCAAGTGGGTCTTCAAGACCAAATACCTTAGCGACGGTTCTTTGGATAAGCACAAGGCTCGCTTTGTTGCTAAAGGTTTTGCACAGCGCCCAGGTATTGACTGTCATGATACTTTTGCCTCCACAGCTCGTATGGCGACCATTAGAGCTGCTCTTGCTTTGGCTGGCCATAGGAGATGGCCTGTTTATCAGTTGGATGTGAAGTTGGCCTTCCTCAATGGTGATTTGAAGGAGGAGATCTCTGTTGAGCAGCCTCCTGGCTTTGGATCTTCAGATGGGAAAGTCTACAGGTTGAAGAAGGCCTTGTATGGCCTCAAGCAGGCTCCGCGTGCGTGGAACGAGAAGATTGATTCGTTCCTCCAATCTCAGTTGGGATATCGGCGGTCCAAGGCCGATCTACAGCTGTATGTACACACTTTCGAGGATGGTTGTGTGCTGTTTGTATTATATGTTGATGATTTGATTGTCACAGGTGATGATGCACAGCTGGTCCAGGAGACGAAGTCAGCTTTACATTGGACGTTCGAGATGACGGACTTGGGTCTACTCCATTTCTTTTTGGGCCATGAGATTTATCAGTCTCAGAGGGGGATCTTTATCTCTCAACAGAGATATGTACAGGAGCTCTTGGTGTCTTTTGAGATGGAGGATTGTCGGGCCCTATCTACTCCTATGGATCCGAACTGGAAGGCCACTTCCCATTCAGCTTCTCCTTTGGCGGATGCGTCCCGCTATCGTCAGTTGATTGGGTCCTTGATTTGGCTTCTCAACACGAGGGTTGATCTATGTTTTGCTGTTGGGCTCTTGGCAGGGTTCATGAGTGAACCTAAGATGGTGCATTGGCAGGCTGCTCAGAGGATACTTCGGTATCTGAGGGGGACGTCTGATTTAGGGATTCATTACCCCGCAGGGACAGATGGGTCAGATCTTGTACTTGCAGGTTGGAGCGACTCGGATCGGGCCGGTGATGTGGACCACAGGCGGTCTACTACAGGTTACTGTTTTACTTTGGGTGCAGGTGTTATTTCATGGAGTAGCAAGAAGCAGCCCACGGTAGCCCTTTCGTCTACTGAGGCGGAGTATCGGGCCGCGTCTTCCACCACATGTGAGGCTGTGTGGCTTCGGAGATTATTGGAGGAGCTTGGGTGCCCCCAGACTCGTCCTACTTTGCTGCGATGTGACAATGAGAGTTGCATTGCCTTGGCAAGGAACCCTGTTTTTCATGCCCGGACGAAGCACATAGAGATCCAGTACCACTTCATCCGAGAAAAGCTTCTGGATGAGACCATCACTGTGGAGTACTGCAAGACGGAGGACAATCTTGCGGATTTGTTTACGAAGGCACTTCCTCAGGCTCTACTTCGGAGACATTCCAGATCCCTCAGGCTTCTGCCCTGCCCAGGCTCTGAGAGGGGGTGTTAGAGATCAGATCATAGCCTGATCAGGGGCAGCAGGCTGGTGCAGTCGGACTGACAGTCGGACTGCACAGTCGGACTGCCACGTGGCAGTCCGACCTGCAGCAGGCAGTCGCCTGCAGCCGACTGGGCATTTCTGGCGCCCTCTTTTGCCCGGTTTTTCGGCTATTTATACCCGACTTCTTCAGCAGTCTGGTACACTTCTCTGCTCGCAGATTACAGACCGGTGACACGCGCAGATTCCGTCTCTGTTCGCAGATTTCAGACAGCAGACAGTGCAGACTGCAGCGGACTTCGAGGTGAACAGCAGGTTGCATCGTCGAGGTGGAGACACGCAGTCCAGCGCACTGCGCCCATGTATATATCTGCATATCTTTGTATTCAGCATTCTTTATACAGCAGATCTTCATCGTCCACTGTCTCTTTCTCTCTCTTCTTTCTCTGCGTTCTCTCTCTCTGTCCTACGCTTCCGCACCGCTGCACTCTGACAAATGCAAGACCGGTAAGTGGCATAAGATCCTGCAATGGTCAAGCTCCAGGAGAAACCCAAGTATCTGTACAACAATATCCAAATAAGTGGCTCTGTAAAGTACATGACAATAGACAAAGTACATAGCCGGGTAAGCATCAAGAACAACTGCTCTCTCTAACCTGTATGGGTAAAAGCAACCCAACTAGCATAGAAGCTAGGCAACACAGAAGGAACAAAGCCATAATTGCTAAACCCAAGCACTATCAAGAAGTCTAGTGACCAAGAAGTAACCCGCAAAGAACCAAGCATCAATGAGCAATGAAATCTCAATAACCAACTGCCAAGACAATGGAGCAAGCCCTGCTCAAGACATGTATCTGCATCTAAGTAAAACCAAGATCCATAATTGGGGCATGAAGGGCCAAATAGCATCCAAGCTGCATAAGTGATAAGCCAACCAAATGCAAATTGCTCCACAAAATTCTCAAATGCAAGTCGATTCAAGCCCAAACATCTGCCATACTGCAGCCGATAATGGGTAGCACAGGGCATAGACCTTGTCTAGTGAAATGCCAGCTGTAAAGAAAATGACAGTCAACCAAGAATTGAGCTCTACTCTTTGCTCAAGAAGCGTCCGGGAGCATAAACTTTAAAGTGGCATAATCCAAATCCATCAGCATATCATCCCGAGTAGTCGGGAGTGTACTCGTAGACCATAGGCATAACCAAACTGGAGGTAAAATAACGTGTCAACCAAGGTAGCATAAATCCCAACCAACAACGAAGTGTCCGTATCTAAATCAAGGCTCAATAGCTCTCAAATAGCAAATCCGGGCATAAACCATGATGATTAAGCATCAATACATCCAACAAGACACCCGAATGTCAACAAAGAGCATTATGCATAAGCTGTCCTCCCTGCTAAAACCTTGCTGTCTAAACAATGTAAAGCAGTAAATCCCTGCATAAATCGAGCTATGGAAGCTCAAACCAAGTCCCAAAGCATCTTAAAACATTGGACAAACATCCTCAAAGCATTTGGACATCAAATATCAAGCCTCGGGAGCATCACATAAGCTAAGAGCATGACATTTTCTTGCTGTAAATCGACTTAGATCTTGCCTAAATTGAGTTCCAAATGTCCGAGATATGAGAAAAAATGGGATTTTTGGGCCAGATTTTGAAACAGGCACAAAAAAAAGGGAGCTGCTACTGTGGAGTATGTTGGTTATACTGAGGATAAGGGGGCAAATGGGGACATACAAAGTGTCCAATGAAGCCAAGGAATACCTGCAAAGAGCCTATGAGGGCCGGGGAGAGGCGGGAGATGAAATCTTACCTCGGGGAAAAGAAGCCATGGATGGCATTGAAGCTCTAAGCTCTAGGTCTTCAATCCGGGCTGAAGTAATACCAGGCCAAGCTCCACGATCAAGCTTTGATCCAAAGCTCTGATACTAGTTGAAGGGGATGCAATGGCAGTGGAGAAGGAGAAGAGGAAGATGTGGGAGAGAAGAGCACACACAATGTACGTGCTATCCAAAAATGAATTGACAGCCTTATTGCACTATCATATTATATATGAATAAAGAATGGGCGGTCACAGTGTTCATGGGCCGGCCCAGAGGTCTTTTATCCCAACACTAGGTTCCATTGGCAAGGCCTGAATTCTTCTCACTTTTCTTGCTTCCTCTTGAATAATCTATTATCACATTGGATGGCTTGCGTGATATAATCGTTGAGTGTTTTTGCCGTAGGCATAGTAAGCATGAGGTCCTTAATGTCATCTCGAAGACCCCATTTGAATTGGCTGATAAAATACTCCTCATACCAAGTGAGGTCACATATTAATTGCCTAAATTTAGATGCATAAGCAGAGGCAGGGCAGTTACCTTGTCGTAGCTTCGGAAGTTTTGTTTCTACTACTCGACCAATACCTGTATCTCTAAATGTGGAAGTGAGCTCGCAAAGAAATGCCCCATAGTTATGAAGTACTGGCATATTCTTTTCCAAGATTGGGGTGAACCATGATAAAGCTTGACCACAAAGCGAAGTCCCAATGAATCCCACCTTGGAAGCATCATTTAGATACCTATTCGGTTGCATGCAGATATAGAGCTTTACATGTTGCAGAAATCCCCTGAACTTCGAACAGGCTTCTTTGGAATGCTAATCTTGGGTTCTCTTCTTGGGGGTTAATAAACATGAAAAATCATCCGATCACTTCCTCTGTTGTTTTGCAAGTCTCGGATCTGGTCTTGCATCTCTTGAAGCACAAGGCCTAGATGCACAAGGTGTTCTATTTGAAGTTGTGCTTGTCGCTCATTCAAGTCTTGAATTTGTTGTTGGAGTTTTTGAAGGGAGGCCATGATTCTTTCAAGCGTCGCCTCCATGGTCTCAATAGGGCTAGAAAGTAGTCTTGCCAAACTGTTATGGGAGTACTAGATTGTGATCGAGAGATTTGACTAGATGCAAGATTTGTTACAAGAATTTTGATTACAAGATAATCCCATCACTTCATTGGGTTCTTTTTTGGGGCTTGGGATAGATCACATGGATTCCCACATTCTAATGTAATGATCAAGTATGGAATGGAAAATACTACTTCCAGTATGCTAGATGTCACTTCCCACATTCTAATGTAATGATCAAGTATGGAATGGAAAATACTACTTCCAATATGCTAGATGTCACTTGCTAATTTATTTATATATGTGCTTTACCTTTTCACTTGCACTTCAATGAAAGGATGGCTAGCAATAATCATGATGATCCTTGGTATGTCCTTCATCTATACTTAATTCTGACTAAATCACATGGCAAATATTTTACATTATATATTCTCTTACATCAAGTTTGAACCATGTGAAAATCATATAAATTATTAGTTTAATTCTTTGAATTTACACAAGCCTTTTTGAAGCATTTTATTATGAGACTTACATTCATAGGCTTTTTCATTTTTCAAGCTTCCATACTTTTAAAAACCTTGTCTATTTTTGAAATGTTTATAATTTCTAAGATTGTTGTACATAAAAGCCCAAGTTATATAGAATTCATGTGTGAGATTGAAATTTCTTTGGATTTATATATTTTTCTAACAATATATTACATTTGTAGCATATAAATATTTGGGATGCCTTGAATAAGTAATTATGGGTGCTTTTAAAGACCTATGCTTCCAAAAACATATTTTTCAAGCATCATGTATGTTATTCACTACATTTGATTGCAATATTCTAATAAATTTGTTTATTTGAAAGGGTGTAAATCATTCTTTTTTAATGTAGTGTGGCTATCTAAACAAATATATTTGGGTTTGTATATAGTACCTTATAAATGTGTAGACTGTGGGTGGCTCGTGTAGCATGGATTAATTTTTTAAATGTGTAGACTGTGGGTGGCTCCTGTAGCATGGACTAATTTTTTAAAGAGTTTCTTCCACATTCCTCATTTATATGCAAGTCATTGGACATCACATCGTTACATTTGCTTCAAAAGCAAGATATGAAGATTTTGATATAGTTTATTTGTATAATTAAAGAATAATAACAAGGCGTTGTAGAAAATTTTGGAGAAAACAACATAATATTAATATGATAGAATAGTAAACTTTTGAAGTAAGTAATACAATGTTGAAATGACAAGGCTTTAAAAAAAAAAACCCAAACATTGAGCTCATAGTTCTCCAAAGAGATTGAGCTATTTCAAACCATTATCCCACTCTAAAGAGACTTTTTCTACATTATTAAATGAAAATTTTCACATGAACTTTATTAGTTTTCTAATAATTTCTTTTGTTCATCATCTAATGCCTTGTCAAAAGCAAATGCAAGCACCCAACTCATAAGTGCCTCCATTAAACAACAATGTGACAAGCTTGGGATGTATGCTTAGCCCTTTTTCCTAGTCCACTTGGATTCATATGCGAACCTAAGCAAAAGGCATGCATCATTCCAATTGCATTAAAAAATGTGAAAACAGTCATCGGTCATGAATCTCCTCATCCATTTCAATCATAATAGCATGGCAATCCATTTATGCAATGACCAATCCAAAGGTACCAATTCTTGCAAATGAGTCAAGGATCATGTCACTAAGATAGCTAAAGAGAGGGATAATATAGTTAACTGAAGTTTCCTTCTCTAATAGTTGCCCCTCCATGGTTAGCTCTTTCTTTTTACCAACCCCATAAGGCTGCAAGGTTTGAACAATGACAAGTGCCACCAATACACTAGGAAGGTATAATGAATCCCACATTGTCGTTAAGTATGGAGAGATAGTTCAATTCACATGTCAAAATTAAGGCCACAACCAATATCAAGGTGTACCCAAGGTTTGACTTTGTATGCTAATAAGATAAGTAGATATCTTTTACTCTCATCTCTAGCAAATTCACCTATCTTGGGATTTTTGTTGTCTTCTTTCCAATTGGTAGAGTGCATGTAACGACTTGTCAATGGTGTTTAATAAAGCCCAAATTATGCACAACTTGCTCAATGGACACACTTCCTTCCATAGTATATACAAACATGTAGAATTTGCCACTTAGGAAAGATTTTGCAACCTTGGATATGCCTTTTTAAAGTGTGTCACACATCTTATTCTAGTAGGGAACCTTGTTGGTAGAACAGGCTAGAGAAAAGTGAGTTTAAAAAAAGGTCCACATGAGCATTTGATATCCTACCCTTTATGATGGCTTGTATGTAAACTATATTTATCCATCATGTTTGAGAATATCCATTAAGAACACCTAAGTGTACCTTTACCTTTGCCATAGATATAGGGACGATCCTCAATGTGTTTGGCATTTAGAAATTTTTATGTCGAGAAATAAGTATCTTTAACATACTTGACATATATTTGGATTGTTCCACCATGCAAGTTCCACAACTTGCTCTTTTGAAGTGCATAAGATTGTAAAAGAACATTTACATGGAATGAAAAAGTCATACATGTATGCCATAGATATGATCAACATAACTAAATGGCAAGAAGACACATTATAGACAAAGGTGCTTATATTTAATTTCATTGATGTACTAGATGACCCTTGAGTTCTTACAAAAATGTAATGTTTCTACTTTTCCCTAGTACTATTAGATGTAGTGTGTTGTTTTCCTTACCCAAGTTTACATAGTTGAATTTACATTTGTTGCTTGATTTATGAGCTCTAAACCCAAATTGATTGGAATAGTGTTGAGAAATGGCATTGATGTAACAAATTCAAGAGCATAAGATGTTTCAATGATTCTCTATTGTGGGAGCTTTCACTCAACTACCAAGACCCACGGATTGCTTATTGTTCAAGCATTCCAAGCGAGCTCTAATGGCTACCTCTCACATAGCGGACGCGCCCTCGATCCTAAGAGTGTAGTGAGCTTACATTGATGCCGATATGAGTTGCCTCCTCCCTTCTACACTCCGGTAGCTCCACGATCCTAGATGCTAGCTCAAGCATGCTCAAGCCTCCTCCTTCTCCAAGCTCCAATCTCCATAGCCATGCATGCAAAAGAAGGAAAGGGAAGAGAAGAGAAGATAAGATGATGAAGAGTTTCACCCCCTTGATCCCTCACTCCCTCTCACTCCCTCCCTCACTCTCACCCTCCCTCTCTCTCTCAAGAGCACACACAAGCAAGGAGAGGAGAAGAAGAGGAGAAGAGAAGAGCTCTTGTTGGGTACACACCAAAGAATGAGCTTCCATTCACTTTTTGAACTTTATATATATAAATCCTACAACCCCATGGGCACCCATCTTTTTTTACATGACCGACCATTGTGGCAAGGTTCCTTTTTCTAATTCCCTCTTTTTGCTTTGTGCCCTAGGTCTATATTCGGCTATTCTTTTATAGGTGGCACAAGAGGGAGCTTGGCGCTCTTTTACAAAAGTTTTTTGGAGCTTTTGAGACGCCTTTTATTTAAAACTATGCTTTTGGCCCCGGCTTAGCTTGGGAGCTCGCCTGCGTGTCCTTGCTCCTTTTCCATTTTCTTTTTGCTTTTTTCATTCGTCTTCTGCCTTTTCGGCTTGGGGTTAACATTACCCCCCTCCGAGACGGGTGCCAATTCCATGGCACTCTTATCGACTGTTGGTGGTTGAAGAGGCAGTCGGTGGGGTAGTGATGTGGGGGCAGGGCAGCATGTAGACTCAGGTGCTCATGGAAGCATGGGAGGAAGGTTGGGTGGAGAAGTAACAGATGTTGACGGGGGCCTCCAAAGTCGGTGGGTGGATGCGGTGGTGGTGCTTGGAAGGACAGGGGGTGGTGCTCCACGTAAGGGGGGATGTTTATCTTAGTGTGCAGTGCGAGTGGCTTAGGGTGACAAGTCTAACCATAGGCAAGTGACCTCCCTAGGTATGTCCTACCCTTGTTGGACCCTAAGAGTGCAATGGGGGGGGGCAAAAAAGGGCTAGGGGGTTAGGAGTGGAGCCGGTCGACCGAAGCCACCGGGCACGTCTAACTTGAGGACCCCTAGGTGCGGTGATTGTGCTTTATGTGGTGCTGAGTGATTGTGGAAGTGAGTTGTTTGGCTTATTCCATGCGTAGGGATGCACATGTATTCCATGTGTAGGGAGTCTTTTTTTTTTTTTTGATACTACTAGGAGAATGACGGCCATCTTCCTTGTCTGATGGAGGCGGAGAAGGGGGTCGGATGGATTTGCTCAAAGATTGGCGGCTTTGCATGTATGCTTTGAGGTTCATGCGGACGTGGAGAGAGGTGGTAGAAAGGAAGGGGAGCCTCCTTCCCCTGTCGGTTGTCTAGCTGGGCTTCTTCCTCAAAGCCGAGTGCATTCGCCTCCTGGGGGGTTAGGCCGGCCAATAGCAGGTACTTTCGTTGTTCTTCTAAGCCCAGCCTAACCTTCGCAGGTTGGGGTGGCATCTATAGCCCCACATGCAGGGCTCTGCGTGCGATGCTCAGTTTCTTCTGCACTACCTCCAATGACTTCTTTCCCTCCGGCCGAGTTGTGTCCAGTAATGTGTTGAGGAAGGCCTGTTGCTAGGCAGTGAAGGCTATTTGGACGGCGTTCGCTTTGCTTTCTGCCAATATTTTTTCTTTTTCCATCAAAGCGAGGCGCTGCGCTAGTGCCTTCACCCGTTTCTCGTTCTGCGTGGCCCATTCCTCGGCTCTTATGTTTATTCCTTCCATGCTCTCCCCTTGCTTTTGTGCTAGGGTTACGAGCTTCTGCTCCTGGGCTCTGAGTTCTTTGCTCATACTCTCGTGCTCTTTCCTTTCGAGGTGTAGTTGATCAATCATGGACTCGATCTCTTTTCGCTGTTGCTCCTTCTCTTGTCTTCTCTCCTTTTCTTTGGCGTTTAGTTCCTCCATCATCTGCTCAATGTTGGCGGTTTTTGCCTCCAGTTCCCCATGTTGTGTCAGAAGGAGCTTGTATTCTCACTGCATCTGCACAAGTTCTTGATTTTCGTCCTCAAGTTGCTATTTGTAGTTTTCTTCCATGTCTTCTTTTGCTTTCAATTTTTGCTTGAGGTCAAATATTTGACGTTGTTGCATGGCTATGATGTGGGTTTTCTCCAGTTGGAAGGCGGCCACTGACTCTTTCTTTGCCATCAACTCAGCCACCGCCATTCTCTTTTTCTCCTTCGCCCTCTTCAATTGGGAGAGTAGCTCTGTGACATATTCGTTGTAACTAGCTGGTGGCATCATTGTTGCATAGGTGGGGGTGGTTGAGGCCTCCACACGTGGGCGCTTCTGGTCCTGCCTTGATTCCGCATCCGTGGCTGGCCTTTTTTGCCCCGTGGCCGTGGTTTCTGTGCTCTTCGCTTGGGCCATTTCTTTACTGATGAAGTATTGCATCTAGGCCACAAAGTTTGAAACCTCCATGCTGGTGGGGATGCTAGGGGTGAGTATAGTGGGTTCAGTGGAGGGTGCCATGAGGGTGGGGATAGGATGGAGGGGTGCTTTCGCTTTGCCTTTCGGGACTGCGGGTGGCACGACTTCTGGTGCCTACGCGTTAGAGCTAGGCTCTTCTTCCCGCAACTGGCTCTAGGCTTCTGGATCATCCGCCTTGCATTATTGCTCGATGGACCGACGCGTGGCCTCGGCCAAGTCCTCTTTTTTTCTTCTTAATTCCTCTTCTTCCTCTGTAGCTCTTCTTTGCCTTTCTTTTTTGGCCTTTCTGTATTCTTCCTCCAGTTTCTCCTTTTCTTCCTGCTCCTCTCTTTTTCTCTTTTCAACCTCTTGCTTCGATGCCTTTTTAGCCCGCTTGACTTGCTCTGTTGCTTCTTCTTCTTTCTGCTTTCTCTTCTTCTCCCTCTCCTCGGCCTCCCTGAGGTATTGTCTTTTTGCTTTTTCCAAATCTTCATTTTTCTTCATGCGTCCTTCATCAGGTTTCTTATTCTTTTGCGCTGTCTTCTTCTTGGTTTCCTTGACCTACTTTTTGCTTAATTGCTCTTCTTGCCCCTATCCTTCCTTATCGGTCTCAGTCATGTCGCTGGACCTCTCCTGGTTACTGCTGAGGGGGTGACCTGTCGAGCGTTTCCCCTTCCCCCTCTTCTGCATCTTGCATCTCTTTCATGGCAACCTGGATGATTGCTATTAAGATGCTTCCATAGGCGATGAACAAGGCCTTGGACGAGGCTTTTTTTCTTTCTGCGGCCTTAGACGCCAGAGACTCTCCTCCTACGGGCATGCTTTCTAAAGTCAGTGCCTTAGCCGCCTGATCGATAGTTTTACGCACATAGCCGTTTCAATCTACTTCATGCAGGGTATGAGCCACCACGTTCTCCAGTAGATCAATGCGCTGTAGCACTGGCTGGAAAAGAGCGCGTATACCAGTTTTACCTGCAATCTGATTTCTGCATCAGGGATATCTTGAATGTTGATGCCGTCTTTTGTCAGCACGTCCTTTCTCATCCCCAGCATGGCGTACACATCTCTTTTCTGCTTCTTTTCTATTTTCGGTTCTAGTCCCATCGCCTTTTCCACCAAGGCGGGGGTTAAGCGAACCAGTATTTGCTTGGCATTTTGTCCCCTTCCCATTGTGACGGTGCCGCATTCGTTGTCGGGGTCGTAAGACTTGAGAAATTCCACGCACCTTGTGTGGTCGGGTTATTGTGTGAATCTTTCCAGGTACTTGGTGAAATTGTAGTTTTCAACGACTCTCCTGGCCGCCTCTTCCTTGGCCACCAATCCTTCTATGTTATGAATAATTCGGAATTTTAGTTAGTTGTAGGCGCGGCTCTCTAGGGTGTTGCTGTACTGCACTCTCTCCTCTTCCGTGAATGGAAGCCAGTGGGCACGGTCTTGTTGTGACATTTTTCGTTCCTGTCATGAACCCTAGTTTCCATTAGTTCTTCCAAATTGACAATACAAAAACATCCTAGACTGAAAAGGAAAGATTTACGTGTTTATTGAATGGAAGCCTTAAAATCCTATCCAATGTGAAGCCCCCCTTTCCAGCTTTAACTTTTTGCCTTTTATATTAAAGTTCTCTTGTCATCTTTCTACTTTGCTTGTTGCCTACGTGCTTAGCGTTTTGCTTGACTTCCGTGAATTTTAATTGATCTCTTGATGCACCTTACTCCCCTTTTCCTCCCAGCTTGAGAAGAATCCTTACTAGGATTGAAGATGTGGGGGGTTGAGGACTTTGGAATGGGTCTTAGGAGTCATCGGTGTAGAAACCAAGTGTAAAAGTCGGGGTTGTACTCTAACTGAGCTGTGCGATTGAGATCAACTGGGCGAGTGCCAACGTGCATTATGTAAGTGATAACATCTGTTAGGAAGTCACCGGAGGCATTGCGGCTAGCAATGTGTAGCTCCTCCTCAGTCAATAGGCGATCGAGGTAAGGATGTCCCTTGAGGTAAGTCAGTCAGTAAGTTTGGATAATTCTGCGATTTCTTGGTCGGTGATGGCAGAAGTGGTTCGCTGATTGTATGCCGTTATGAGACGTTGTTTGAGTGCTTGCTCTTTGGAGACCTCGCTGTTGAGTAATACAGCCGCGGAGTTTGCTGCCTTTGCAAGTTCAAACGTCTCCCAAGAACAAGGCATCGTGCAAATTTCGGTTGCGAAAGGTTCAGGCAACAAGCCTAAGTCCAAGCGGTCATAGCTTAAAGCCAGCTCTCTGAAGATAGCATCGAGCCGTCTAATGCAATCAACTATGTCATCCCCTGTATCTACGGCTAGATCTGAGGCCAGTGTCAAAAATGACTTTCGCTCGTAGGAGGGCTTAAGATCTGCCCAGTGGTTGGGGTTTGATGGCCCAAGAGCCTTTGACAGCGGATAGTTGTGGTTGCGGATGTGCTAGAGGTTGCGGTTGGGCATCCTGGCTTAGGGCTGGTGGAGCGGCAGCTACTTCTAATGGACTGCTCTCTTCAGCATGGATTATTGTCATCGGATGGATTCTAGTGCGTGATGGGTTATGCGATGGTGTCTGTCGTTTGGGCCGGTAGGCTTGTTCGAGTCTCTTAGGTATATGTGTAGATGGGCTTGCTGGATGTGGTCCTGGGGAGCACTGCGGCTCGTTGTGTTGAGGTTTGATGGGGCTGGGGGTGATCAAGCTTGGGGGTAGGCTGCCCTGCCATAAAATTTTTTCCCCCTATTACCGTCACTATTTGCGTCGTAAATTTACTGGTTGCGTCGCTATTGGCGTCGCTATGTGCGTCGCAAATTTACTGGTTGTGTCGCTATATGCGTCGCATTTGCGATGCATATAGCGACGTATATAGCAACGCATATAGCGATGCCAATAGCGACGTTTCTATGGCGTCGTAAATAACGACGCTTTTTGCGACGACGGGAGCAAATTTTGTTGTTTGTATTTTCGTCGCTTTAAACGTCGGTATAAGGTCTATATCTTGTAGTGAATGCTGAGAGAAACTTTCTACGAATGGCGGTCTTGGCCAGGTGGGTTTTAGGGATATACAACCAGGTGTTTCCCTCATAGTAGCCTTGCACGAGCATGAGAGCTTTGGGGACCCACCTGCGTCGGATCATGCCTTGATTTCTGTAATTGCGCCTTGGTGTCCTAGTTTTAGCGCCATGGGTCTTATGCAGTCATGCGTGATGACTCCTAGGCGGCAGTTGTGGTTGTTTAGACCTTCATTGGAAACTATGCTGTTGAGCTTTAGCTTTTGTCACCACGAGTAGTGGTTCTTGAGTAGTGGTGGGGGGCGGCCGGGCACTACCCTTCTCCTTAGATTCGGATGCTAATAGTTTTACCGGCAGTCGTGTGGACTGTTCCATCGCACCACCTTTGCTGAAAGGTGTATCAATGCGGATGTTGCCTATGGTGAGGTGAATGCGTTGCGACTCATAATCGACGTGGCAATGAGTTTGCTTCTTGAAGGTTCGCCTTAGCAGCGTCTCCGTGCCTGCATCCTTGGTGCATGGCAGCACGTAGAAGATCATTGGTACAGTTTCGGTCTCGATAGAAACGGCGGCCCTGCACTTGCCGAGGAGTACATAGGAGCGGTCTCCATATGGGTTCAACCTGGCATTAGTGGGTTGTAGTGGTGGTTTGCCAAGTTGGGTCCAATGATTGTGAGTTAGGACATTTAAGTCCGCTCCCTCGTCAATTAAGGCATTGATGATGCATGTCCGCTTGGTAGTGACGTGACCGTGATGTGCAGGTACGCAGGTTCCACGACTTCCTCCTCCGCGTTGTCGATTTCGGTGATGGTGGCTACATGGACATTGACTGGTGGTTCCAACATTGGTGGTTCATGCAAAGGATGCGTGGGGGGATAGTATTTCTTGATACGGCTGCCATTGAAGAAGCCAATTCCGTCCTGGTTAGAGTTTCGAGCTCGGCGTTGCCTGTTCGGCTGATTGCACGGACCTTGAAAGGTCCAAGACCCCGAAACTTCATTTTTTGCTTGTGCCCCTTGTCTGAGTATAGAAGCACTAGGTCGCCTTATTCGAAGTCGCATTGCTTGACATGTTTGTCAAACCAGCTCTTGCGTCATGCCTTCTTGCATATGAGTGCGTGAGTGGCTAGAAGGCGGGTCTCCAAGAGGCATTTGAGTTCTACTAGGCGTTGTGTCCATGCGTGAGTGGCTAGAAGGCGGGTCTCTGAGAGGCATTCGAGTTCTACTAGGCGTTGCGTGAGTGGTTAGAAGGCGGGTCTCTGAGAGGCGTTCGAGTTCTACTAGGCGTTGCGTCCATGCTTGCTTTTCTTCCCATCGCTTTGAAGCGCAATTCGTAGGCTAGCCACGAAGAATTCTACGGGGAGAATTATTTCGGTTTCGTAGGTGAGCCTAAAGAGTCTATCCGACAACTGTTTTGTAAGTTGAGCCCACAAGGCCGCCATTAGCTTGTTATCCCAGTCACTGCGTGTGAGGTCGAGACTACCTTGGTTAGGACCTTGACAAGAATCTTATTTGTGGACTCTGCCTGGCCGTTTGCTTGAGGGTAGTATGGGGAGGATTTCCGATGGATAATCAGGAAGGTGGATAGGAGATGAGTTATCACTTCATTGATGAAGTGTGTCCCCTGGTCACTGACCAGTTCGATGGGGCATCCAAATCGTGAGATCATCTTCTCCCATAAGAACTTAGCAGTCGTTTGAGCATTGCTTTTTCGGGTCGCTCTCGCTTCTGTCCACTTTGTTAGGTAGTCTGTGGCCACAATGATGTATTTGGCCTGAGAATACTGTGCAGCAGGGCTGATGGGTCCTATGAAGTCGATCCCCCATTTTTTGAAGGGTTGTCATGCAATGACTGGGGTCAACTCCATCTGATCCTTGCGAATCGGGACCTTTGTCCGGTGACATTCGTCACAATGCTTAACAAATCACGCGGCATCATGGAACAGCGTCGGACACCATAGTTGAGATTGCAACACCTTGCGGGCTGTTGTGTCTCCACAAAAGTGTCCTCCCGCAATCCCACTGTGTGCCTCTGAGAGCGCGTCGTGCATCTCATGCTCGCACACATATCTGTGCATCAATCCATCTTGCTCTAAGCGATATAGCTGGCCTGCTTTCAACTGGTAGGGTTGGATTTTGAGAATAAGTCACCTTAGTCTTGCCTTTTCTGTCGCTCGTTCCGGTAGTCCATGCTCCGGCAGTTGGACTATGTCATCTGCCCAATACGGTGTTAAATCGGCTTTGAATAAATCCCTCCCGTTGGAGAGGTTAAAGAGGTGGGCATTTGGCAATTCATCAATGATGCCTTCTCTAGCGGGCTCCCTTGTGGGGATGTGTGACATATGATCAGCCATGTAGTGTTGTTTCCCCTTCCGTACAACCACCGAGAAGTCAAACTCCAAGAGCAGAAGAAGCCACCGAGCGATGCCTCCCGTAGCACAAGGTTTGTTCACTAGGTATAGCAAGGCTTGATGGTCTACGAAGAAGGTAAAGGGTGTAGCCAATAGATAATGCCGGAACTTCTTCACAACAAACACCATGGCCAAGCCCTCTCTTTCGGTCATTGAGTAATTCATTTCTGTCTCCGTCAGTTGTCAGCTTGCAAAGCTTACTGGATAGTCTAGGTTGTGCTTGCCAGGTTGGCACAACACTGCCCCCACCGTGATTTTAGAAGCATCGATATGCACGTGGAAGGTTATGGTCCAGTTCGGGGCTCGTAGAATTGGTGCTGTGGTTAGAGCCTTCTTCATCTCTTCATATGCGCATTGGCAGGCTTTAGTCCATTCGAAGACAATCAACAATTTGTACAAAGGTCTTGCCATCAATGCATAATTCAACACAAACCGTTGATAGTATCTCGTATGGCCTAAGAAGCATTGAACTCCCTTGTAGTTGATTGGTGGTGGAAGGTCGACAATAGCCCTGCTGACCTTCGAGAAGTCAGTGGCAATGCCATTCTTTGACACCACATGTCCAAGGATACATCCATGTTTCACCAAAAACTAGCATTTCAAAGGGTTCAGGGAGAGACGATATAGGAGACATCGATCAAAGACTGCTTGGAGTTTGTTTAAGTGTTCCATCCAGGTCGAGTGAACTCAGAGGTCGTCGACAAAGACTTCTAATTCCTTGCGAAGCATGTCTTTAAATATGGTGCACATGAGACGTTGGAAGGTGGCAGGGGCATTAGTCAACCCGAAGGGGATTACTATGTACGCAAAGACGCCCCACTCGGTAGCGAAGGCAGTCTTATGCCTGTCGGCAGGATGCACTTGCACCTGGTTGTATCCTGAGAAGCTGTCCAGGAAACTGCAGGCCTCTTTGCCTGCCACTCTTTCAAGCATGTGCTCGGTGTATGGTAATGGATAGTTATCCCTCTTAGTAGCAGTGTTCACCTTTTTATAATTGACGCACACTCTAATTTTTTCATTTTTCTTCATCACAATGACTATGGGTGATACCCAGTTAGTGTGCTTAATTTCATAAATGAATCGTACTTTCATCAGCTTATCAATTTCTTCCTTGACAGCATGAGTGTGCTTAGGATTCATTGGGTACGATCGCTGCTTCACTGGTGCTGCGTCTGGTGTCATGGGTATGTTATGAGTCACCACACTCGGATCTACCCCTTTAAGCTCTTCCAAGGACCATGCGAACACGTCCACATACTCTCACAAGAGGGTGACCAGACTCACCTCCTTGTCCTCGGCCAAGTTATTGGCAATGAAGACTAGTCGGGGTGTCTCCCCTTCCCAGGCTAAGTTCACCCCTTTGACTCTGGCTGGTCCCTCGATTGGTTTGCTCGTTTGCCCTCGTCGTTTGGCACCCATTAAGATCACTACCCTATCACCTTTCTTGAATTTCGTAAATCGTTTCGAAAGGTCTTGCGGTTTTTGTTGCTCATCTGTTCGGGTGTCCTTGGGTTGTTTCGCCTTTTCTTGATTCAATCGTTTGCGCCTCAGATGGACAGGTAAGTTCTCGATGGTGCGTTGGGTCTTGGGCGGCCTAGGTATCTCTGGGTCGCTATCCGAGCTCACTTCTGACTCAGAGTTGAACTCATCGTCTTCGCTAGAGGAGGGGGTCTCCCCAGGTGGTCGCAGTTCAGATGGTGATTCTGCTCTAAGCACTTGTGTCGTCCCTGGTTGAGCTAGGCCTGCTTGCTCAAGATCTATGGCTGCTACGTGTTCTAACCAGGCATGGTCACAATTCACGTGCATGAGCCCTCGCTCTGTCTTGTAGGTACTTCTTTTTTGCGGTTTGGAATCTGCCCGTATTTGTTCAATTACATGTCCCTCTGTGTTGTACTCTATCGAATCCACCTCCCCCCACTTTCATCCTCGAAGGGTTGACAGTCTTCGTACTCGTCGTCAGAGTCCTTTGCACTAGCCGATTTGACGTCTCGTAGAGCTTGGTACTTCTCTTGTCACTGATCCGGGACCAAGGCCCAGTTGTACATGAGGTTCAAGTCATGTACTCTGGTCCATTGCCACTCAGATTTGCCTAAGAGGTCCTGGAGAGGCGTGAGGTTTGCTGCTGAGTTGTCAGCCACCTTGTCTGTTAAGTATTCCAGGGCCTCTTGGAGTTCTTTCTATTTGCCTGGCACTTGGGGCTTAGGTCTCCCAAGATGGGTTCCTTCCATCATGCACACTGGTATAGTGGGCATACCGTCGGTCGCGTCCATCATCGTGATGGCTTGCTTGTGCATTTCTTCGTTCGAGAATGGAAGGTCGATTGTAGCAAGGACATGCATCCAATCCCGCTCATCTTCTGGACATGGGATATACTTGGTCAAGGGCCCATAAGACTTCTTGACCTGACTGTCGCCCTTGAGCATCGAGAAGATGGCATCCAAGTTGACTGGTGAGGTTTTCCAAGTGTCCATCTCCACCCTCACAGCTTCCGTCCTGTTGCCTAAGAAGATCAAGCCGTTACCCCAATCTTCAATAACTCTAGCATTGCGCATCCAGGGCCTACCTAACAGAACATCATAGTCCACCCCCTTCATGACTATAAAGTCGACCGAGAACTGGACACCTACGATTTTTACTGGCCAGTTTTCAAGTACCCCGAATGGCCTCACCCTTATGCCATTTGCTAGTGTGACGTTAAACCGAGCGGTCTCAATAGGTGGATTTCCCCAGGTTTGCAGTACCACATGGCTCAACACACTAACCCTGGCTCCCGTGTCTATGATCCCCTTCCTTGTTGTGTCTCCTAAGGCTAGGGTTGGTAACATTGCATGCATCTCAGTGCCTTCCCAGAAAGCGTTAATGTGTAAGGATTTTGGCATAGAGTGTAGCGTTAGACTCGGTATTTGTGTTTCTACGTTCTGATCCTGCAGATCCGACGCCTGCTCCCGTGACTCCTCGACCCACTGCTTGAGGTTTCGCCATAGGGTGGGGTGCTTCTCTGTTCTGCTGCTCCCTTTCTGGGCAATGTAATGAGACATGGCCTAGGTGTCCACAGGTCCAACAGATGATTGGATCCTGCATCTGCGCCCCTAGGCCTCTACCTCGTCCCCTTCCTAATGCCATCATTGGTACTGGTCGATAGTCCATGAGGTTGGTGTTACCCCCTTCGTTGTGAGAGATATAAGGGTATAAATAAGTCTCCTCCTCATTTGGCTCTTTCATGTAGTGGACTGGAGTGTCACTTGGTGGATAGGTCACATAGGGATCGGGCAGCCTCGGTATACCTGTGGAGTTTATGTCCATCCTGGGGACAGCCAGCTTCATGTTGTTAGGCGCAGGAAGGGCCAATGGGGCTCTCCTTCCAAACAGTGGTTGCGGTCTGTTGGCTAGGTAAGGCTAACCATATGGTTGGGAGTATGGAAGTCTCCTGGGCAATCTGCAGTGCATAGCGTCGTGACCGAACTTGCCACAGTTAGTGCAAGGTCTCGACCGAGGGTCTTGAAACTCGGTTGGCAAATGATTTCCACCACAGTACATACATTGGATGTGTGATTGCGTTGGTCGTCTCCACAGGTCTTGCAGCTTGACTATCTCCATCTTGACATCAGCCAGGTCATGGCTCGTCTCGGTGGCCTTCCCCTTATCTTGGGATGATGGTGCGGGTCGCTCACCAGAGGTTGGTGCTCTTTCCAAACCTCGCGAGCTAGTTTCTTCTGAGCTGGAGTTCCTGGAACTCCTCTCTTTCAGTTGGTCGTCAGCTCTGATAGCTTCCTCAAAAACCCTAGCTAGTGCATCTTGCTGTAGGCTCGAGTTAGCTGCTAAAGCCTTATACAGTTCCTCGTTTTGAATTCTGCTGATGAACACAGTCGAAACTGTTCTTTCAGTCGGTCGTTCACCTTTAGGGATCCTCTTGAAGAGGCTCCTTACATGGGTTACGTAATCGCGAATGTCCTCTTTGTGCTTGACATTCATCAATCGCACCAACAGATTATCGGAGTAAAATCCAGGCTTGGTAAATCTCTTAATGAAGAGATCCTTGAGGCTGTTGAAGTTTGCCCGCTGTACAGCATCTAAACTTGTATACCAAGTCCTGCCCTTGTCCCCTAAGCAGAGTCCAAACGCTTGAGAACGCTGAGTCAAGTTGCTGAGGCCGTTGGCTTCGCAGACTTGCTCGAATTGCTCTACAAAGTTGTGTGGGTCGTCATGGGGTTGGTACTTGTCGAGCTGCTTTGTGACTATTGAGATTTTAGACTGGCTCTTAGAGTCTTGGGTTGCTTCTAACCCTGCAAGCAGTGAGGAAACTAATGCTATAGTACTTTGCTCTGCTGCAGCGTTGTCTAACAAGCGCTTTATAAGAAGTTCGCTCAGCGTTAAGTCTCCTTCTAGGGCTCTCTCATGATCTGTTCGGTTTCCGTCGGCTAAGTTTAGCACTCGTTGTACCTCGCAACTCCATGCTTTGCCTTTGGCTCCTAACCTGCTGGTCTCTATTGTATGCAGCTATACCTTTCGTGCTTCACCAAGCTATCAATTAGATTGAGTGGGTTTGTCAAATCCTCTTCGCTTGCGCTGCTTGCTTGGTCCCACTTTGTGTGTTGATGGTTTGTCTCCGTCCGTGGGTTCTCTCCTATTTGTGGGTTCCTTGAGTGGCTTATCTGAGTGAGTTTCTTGGCTTATTAAATGCAGTTCTCAAGTTATCTCCACTCCGTGCGGGTGTTCTTTCTGGTGCACGTGTGTTCAATCAGGCTTTTAGTTTTTCTTAAGTGCCCTTCAAGTGTAGAAATTCAAGGTGAGTGCGACAAACAGCCCCTAAGCGCCTCATGCATCCTTGGGCGCTACATTGCCTTGCCGTTTCTTGTGGGCTCAATCAAGGTTTTATGGCTCGGTGGATTATCTCTAGGTCTCTGGGTTTCTAGGTATCACAACAGCTCACTCGAACTGTTAAGCGGCCATGTCTTACAATTTTGTCTACTCGGTGCACTAGAATCAGGCTTCAAGCATTAGGAAGGCTTACGACAAGTTGCGTCGTTGGGCTCTAGTTGGGTCAGGTCAAATCTCTGAGACTGAGTTGGGGCACTCACTCGGCCCAATTGGTCCGAGTTGCAAGGGCCGAGTGGGTGACTCGAACGGGCCGAATCTCGCCTGTCCGAGTGCAAAGGGTTTTTTGTAGGTCAAGGGCCGAGGGCCAAGTAGGGTTTTTGGGTCGAGGTCTGAATGGGAAGGTCCGAGGGTCGAGTAGGGTTTTTGGATTGAGGTTTGAATGGGTGGGCCCAAGGGCCGAGTCTAGGACTCGGCCTAACAAGGGCCGTTCAAACAGGCCGAACGCGGTGCGATGAATGCCGCGCAATGATGATTTCGATCGAATCTCCCTAGTCAGGAAATCATCCCCTGTATAAACTTCCAGATCTTGGCTAAGGCACCAAGGAAAGTGATTGGCATACCTGGGGTGAGCAGTAGGCTCTCTGACGGCGTGATCGAATTGAATCTTCACCGGGGCTCACACACACACATACACACATACACACACTCTGTCTCACTGCAATGGTTGCAAATGAGCTCTCCCTTGGCCTCCTGACCCTTAAACCCCTTCCTGGGCAGGGCTTTGACACTCTCAATCATTCACTTGCCGACATTAAGCATCCCAAGCTAGCTTTTTGCCATTTTTTTGCATGTTTTATGCCGTGTTTTGCCCTGTTTGTAACAGTAAACCCTACCCTTTCCCGGTTCGATTTCCTAATGCTATTCTACACTAAATGCAACGAGAATCAAAAGCAACAAACTGACATGATTTTTTCCTATTTTTCAATCATCAAACAAACAAACTAACCCAAAATACTTACTTGTTTTGAAGATCAAAACACCCAACCTTCCTACCTACCTCAAGCTCCGTTTGGGGGAGGATCCCTTACTTCGATGCTTGATATGGGGCATGCAAGTGCTCATGCTTGAATCCGTGGTCCCGGCGCAACAGAACCAAAATGTTGGAGCTTTCGCTCAACTGCCAAGACCCACAGACCGCTTATTGTTCAAGCATTCCAAGCGAGCTCTAATGGCTACCTCTCACATAGCCGACGCACCCTCGATCCTAAGAGTGTAGTGAGCTTACCTTGATGCCGATATGAGTTGCCTCCTCCCTTCCACACTCGGTAGCTCCACGATCCTAGATGCTAGCTCAAGCATGCTCAAGTCTCCTCCTTCTCCAAGCTTCAACCTCCATAGCCGTGCGCGCAAAAGAAGGAAAGGGAAGAGAAGATGATGAAGAGTTTTACCCCCTTGATCCCTCACTCCCTCCCTCACTCTCACCCTCCCTTCCTCTCTCAAGAGCATACACAAGCAATGAGAGGAGAAGAGAAGAGCTCTTGTTGGGCACACACCAAAGAATGAGAACTTTATATATACAAACCCTAAAACCCCATGGGCACCATCCTTGTTGGGCAAACACCAAAGAATGAGCTTCCATTCACTTTTTGAACTTTATATATACAAACCCTAAAACCCCATGGGCACCATCCTTTTTTACATGACCGGCCATTGTGGCAAGGTCCCTTTTTCTAATTCCCTCTTTTTGCTTTGTGTCCTAGGCATCATTCTAGTGATACTTTATAGTTGGAACATAAGTTAGGCCATATACTTGAGTTATGGGATAAGTAAACTTTCTAGTTAGCATATTTACATTATGGACTACTTGTATATCATGTATATTGTACTTTCTCTTTATTCTTAATAGACTATTATAGTGAAGAAGAAGAAGAAGAGGAGGAAGAAAGACTAGGACTTTCAACTTCCTATCTTGTGTGTATTTTGTGTGTGTGTCTTGCATGACCTCAAGCCCTTCTTTCTCCCTCCATCTTTTCATGGTATTAGAGTAGTGCTCAAGTGAGGAGCCGTGAGTTGCAAGCACAAGAGTATAAGGAAGCCTTGCCGTGAGAAAATCTATAGAGATCTCTCTCATACAATTTTCAATTGACAAGCCATCTTGCGAGCTTGGAGTACTCAAGGGGGAGTTATAGATCTCTAATCTATGTTGCTTGTATAGTTGAAGCAATGTGTTCCAAGCACAATTCAAACTCCGTTCAGGAGTTTGAGGTTGTTTGCGTGTGAATCTCATAAGGTTCAATATTTTTACAAATCTTTTAATTTAGCAAATGTGGCAAACAATACTTGCAATGTATGCTTATGTACTAAGATCAGTACATGTAATAGTTTACTTGGATGAGTAGGTTACTATCAATAACCAATTTTTGGATTTTGTTACATAATGTTTAAGGGATTTAATGAAATTATTAGCGATAAGCTTGACAACCATAACTTCCATGCTCAAAATTTTAGATTGGCCAATTTTCTTATGGATGAGGTTTATTGGAACTACACATTGAAGGAGATAACGCTAAGGCTTCAAAGTTATCATAGAAAAACACCATGCAAAAGTAGGTCAAAGTATTTAAGAAATGGAACCAGAGTGCTTGGAAAGTTACGTATTGAGTTTTCATCATTATTTTAGGCAATACGATCGGGCATATACAAGATGTGGATAGTCCTACAAGGGCATGGAATAATATGGTCAATGGAGCCCCAAGAGAGACACCAAGGAAATAGGGTTTCTACTGCAAGAAAATCTATATTGTCATCATCAACAAGCTTTTTTTATTAGGTTTTATATGATCACAATGAAGAAAAGAACACCAGGAACAACAAATCTTCATGTAGTATCATGTAGATCTCCCACGGATTTGATAAAATCAACCATAATCTTCAACATCTTCATAATCTCCATCAAAATAACAAAGAACACAAAGAAATACACCATCTTTGAATGGAAATACATCACATAGTATTCATCTTCGATGTCTTCATAGTTCTCTCTCTCAATCTCTCATATACAACTACAATGTTTTGATAGATTTGACTATCTCTGACTCTCTCTCTCTCTCTCTCTCTCTCTCTCTCTCTATCAATAGTACATCATATACTCACTACAATACTCTCATAATAACCCTCAATAATCCTTCTTAGGTCGTGGATACACCTTCCAAAAGGTATGTCTGTGTCGAAGAGGCACCAGAGACTTCATAGTGTCCTGTGAGATCTGTCTTCTGTCAACCTTCTGTAAATCTTCTGTAAATCTTTTGCAATTACTTCTTCACTTAAATTAGCTTGGATAGAGCTTCCATTCATCCTTTCCTAAGATAAAAACACTTTCCAAAATATCCACGCATCCAACATAACACTCAATAGAAACAACAGAACAGAACCATAGAGCAACAAAAGTACAGAACAACAGAGCTACAGAAGCTTATAGAACTTCACAGAAGATCAACAGAACCCATAAAAATCATAAAAACAAAAAAAAAAAACCAATTCAATATTTCATAAACCTCTTCACACAACTTCAATCATCTCTCAAAACATTAATTCAACCATCTCTACTAACAAAATAGAAGAAAACAGAAGAAAATCAGACCTTACAGAACCAAACATCCTCATAAAAAACCATAAAAAACCCTTCAAACTTATCCAAACCCTTCCAAAAACTTCAAAATAAACAACCATTTATAATCAAAAACAACAAAAAATCATCCCAAAAACCAACATATTTCACACTCAACAGTCAAGTTGTTTGGCACATATACAAAGTTAGAAAATTGTAGCTAAATTTTATTGTAAACAATATCAAGTATGAAAATCTATTTATCAATGATTATGCATTGAAGATTAATAGTATGTTTAAAGCTCTTTGGATCTATTAAAGTGCAGGTTGATGATGATGATATAGTGGCTACATGTTTGTATGATTTAGGCAAAGAGTGCAAGCAGTTTCGAATCTGTATCAATACAAGAGGCACCATCCTTGATTTTCCATATCTAATATCTATGTTGATATTATAAGAGAGAGTTGGGTTTCACAAAGCAAGAATAGTTCAGAAAATATGCTCTACTTTAACATAACTAGAGGTAAAGGTCGTGATCGTAGAGGCTACAAGTGTGGCCGTTACGGACAAAATCAAGGGCGGTCTCATGATTGGCAGGAGTAGTCACATATAGATGACAAATGCCACAATCTCGAGGTAGGGGGAGCCATAGAGGACATGGCACACAAAATGTAGGCTATGATAATAGAAAATGCTCTAATTGTGGTAAGGAAGGTCATATTGCATATGATTGCCCAAAAAAGAGAAGAGATGGAAATAATAGAATTGGGAGAAGGCAACGTAAAAATTATGCATCTACTAGTAATCAACTTTAATAGTTAGAAGTTATTTGTTATGTAGCACATGATGAATATAACGAATATAGATGCTTTAACAATAATGACTGATGATGTATGGTATGGGGATTCATGTGCCTCTAACCGTATGATGTCTCATGGAGAATGGTTTAGAGAAATGAAAAGTCTTGAAATGTTTGGTTTTGTGGAAACAAATGATAATACAATGCATCCTATTGCTCATATTGGGAGTGTTCCATTGTCTTTGTAGGATGGAAAAGTTAAGTGTTTGGTTGATATGTTGCATGTGCTCATCACAAAGAAATTGGTTTCTATTAGGCAAATGGTTAAGCAAGGATCGTAAGTAAAGTTCAACTAGAATAGTTGCTTTCTAGGAGATTTCAAAAATGGATATAAACTAGTTGCAAAAGGTAAGTGTATAAGAAGGATGTTTATCTTATGTAAATGTGCTTGAGCTTAAGGCTTCTTTGTTTGCACAAGGTGTAGAATTTGTGGTTGGTATTAATATTTGGCATGAATGTATTGGATATGTAAATGTACAACAATCAAAGAATATGTAGTCACATAAAATTGTGTTGGGCTTGCTAAATGGTTGATATTCAAAAAGTGCGTGAAGCATCCTAACTTGAAAATCAAACAATGTATATATTTTCTCATATAAACGTGTAAGCATGACTTTACTTGATGTTGTATATTTGAATATATGGGATCCTACAAATACTACATCAATGGCTAGATTTAAGTGTTATGTAATCTTTATTGATGATCATACAAGAAAGGTACATGTATATTTCATGAAGATAAAAACTGAGATGATATCTTACCTTTAGGATTTTAAAAATCTAATTGAGAAATAAGTAGGTATGCAAACTAAGTATTTGAGGTCAAATGGAGGGGGAGAGTACCTTTATAATGAATTCAGTAATTTTTTGAAACAACATGGAATTTATAGGTACTTTACATGTAGGTACACTCTATAATAAAATGGTATTTTTGAAAGGAAGAACAAGCACATTGTAGAAATTGCATGAGCCTTGAGGCTGAAAAGAATATGCCTCATTATTATTAGTTTAAAGTTGTATATATTATGATGTGACACTATGTAGAGGCGAGCTCAAACTCAACTGCCAAGACCCATGGACCACTTATTGTTCAAGCATTTCAAGTGAGCACTAATGGCTACCTCTCACATGTTAGATTTCATGGAAGCAGGAAGGAGAGCAACACGGAGTGAAGCAACATGCTTCCTCTCTCTATTCTTCTTATTATTCATTTAGCACACTCATAGTGCATATACAACCTAAGGTCATAAAGACCATTCACACTAGAAGTAACACCGACTTATTTAATATACCTAATTGATCTAGCCAGACTAGCTGTGTCTAGCTCATGTCGGTCAAACACACATGTACGAGCTTGATATTCTAACACTCCCCCTCAAGCTCAAGACAGCATATGTACTCCAAGCAGCTGTCTAAAACCACATAACTTATCTTTACCCAAGGACTTGGTAAAGATATCCGCTACCTGTTCATCAGTATTCACATGCATAAGATCAACTCATCCTGCAAGAACCATCTCTCTGATGAAATGGTAGTGTACCTCTATGTGTTTCGTCCTGGCATGATAGACTGGATTCATAGCCAGGAGTACACTACTCAGATTGTCACATAGTAACTTCACTGAAGCATCTACCTGTATGTCCAAATTAGCCATAAGCTTGAGCATCCATGAAATCTCGCATGCTACTAATGCAACACCCCTGTACTCTACCTCAGTACTCGACAAAGCAACCGTAGGCTGCTTCTTGCTGCTCCAGCTAATCATGCCGCTACCAAATCCAAATGCATATCCACTCGTAGATCTACGATCATATGAGCAACCTGCCCAATCTGCATCCATGTATCCAGTCAATATCAAGGGCTTATCTCTAACATAGAATAGCCCATACTCTACAGTGGACTTAACATATCTCATAATGCATCTAACTGCATCCAAATGCGGCTTTCTAGGCTTCTGCATAAACTGGCTTATGAGCCCTACAACATAGCTCAAGTCAGGCCTAGTAATGGTCAAGTAAATCAAACTGCCAACCATCTGCCTGTACATAGTCACATCCTCTACTTCAGCCCCGGTATTCATGTCTAGCTTGACATTCTGATCAAGAGGTGTATCCAGCGGTTTGCATTCAGCCATGCCATACTTCTTCAGCATCTCTATGGCATAGTGCTTCTGCATCAGCCATAACCCATTGTCAGCTGCAATTACCTCAATGCCTAAGAAATACTTCAGTTCTCCCAGGTCTTTCATGTCAAATTCAGATTTCAGCATCTTCATTACATGCTATATGCCCAAGTCATCATCACCAGTGATTATCAAATCATCAATGTATATGACCAACACTACTAAACCACTATCAGTCTTCTTTGTAAATAGGCTATGATCAGCCCTGCCAACAGCAAAACCCAATCTCTGCAAGTAGTTACTGATCCTAGCATGCCAAGCTCTCGGAGCCTGTTTCAGCCTGTACAATGCCTTTTTCAGCCTGCATACATAATGCTGAAAGTCAGGGTGAACATACCCTTCCGGCTAAACCATATAGACATCCTCTGCTAGGTCACCATTAAGAAATGCATTCTTAACATCCATCTGCTGCAATTTCCAGCCTTTAGTAGTAGCCAAGGCAATCACAGTGCGTATAGTTGCCATCTTGGCAACAGGGCTGAATGTTTCCTCATAATCAAGTCCATACTGTTGGGTATACCCCTTTGCAACCAGCCTGGCTTTGTATCTCTCCACACTGCCATCTGACTTGCATTTGATTTTGTAGACCCATTTGTAGCCAATGGTCTTTTTTCCTTTAGGCAGTGGTACTAAATCCCATGTTTTATTTTCAGTCAAGGCATTCATTTCTTCATCCATGGCTACACACCAATTCTCATCTTTCACTGCTTCAGCATATGTACTTGGTTCTTTGACCTCCATCACTTTTTTCATGTACGCATAATGCTTTGCAGAGTAGCCACTGTATGTCAACCTGTCAACAGGGTATCTGACCCTCTGCGAGCGTCTAAGCTGTGGTGCACTACTCGATTCCCCTCTCTCATGAGGCGGAATATACCTGCTCTGCCTTGTGCCAGGCATATAGACAATCGGAATACCAAGTTTGCTGTCTAAAGTATCACCAGACTCATAGCCAGAAGTCATTCTGCCAGGTGTCATCATACCAGATGTATCCTCAATAACTTTCTCTTTTCCTTTGCTATCCAAGACATCATGTCTCCCCCTCACTGACATACTGGTGTCAGTGGACGGCGAGCTCCTCAATCTCCCTGTCCATGGGGATACTGTCTGACTACGAGGTCCTGTCATAACAGTACTCTACTATAAATCAATTGTAGAGGCATGAGTGGAACGAGTATCCACTGGCACTGCAACTGGTGATACATACCAAGAACCCATCTCATCAAAGATAACATCCCTGCTTACCAAAGTCTCCCTGGTAGAGGGATCATAACATTTGTATGCCTTCTTCTCTTGCGAATATCCAATGAAAACACACTTATGTGCTTTGGGATCCAACTTCTTCCTTTTCTCATCTGGAATATGCACATAAGCAAGACAGCCAAAGACTTTCGTGTGACTTACATCCGGCTTATAGCCATACAACTTCTCAAACGGTGTCATCTCATGAATACCTGCAGTGGGAGTCCTGTTCAAAATGTATACGGCTGTCATAACAGCCTCTGCCCAGTAGTAAAGTGGCATATGCTTTTCATTCATCATAGCCCTAGCAGCTTCCATCAGAATTCTATTCTTCCTTTCAGCTACTCTGTTTTGTTGCAGAGTGTAGCTGTAGGTGTTCCTACGAATGCCATTTTCAGCTAAGAACGCATAAAATTCATTTGATACATACTCCCCACCACTATTAGATCTCAAGCAAGAGATGTAGCATTCAAACTCCTTCTCAACCTGTGCTTTAAATTGCTGAAAAACAGCAAAGACCTCATCTTTTGTTTTCAATATGTAAAGCCAGGTATAGCGACTGTAGTCGTCAATGAAGGATACATAATATCTGGAACCTCCCATAGATACATTATGAGCTGGCCCCCAAACATTAGAATGCACTAACTGCAATGGACGTGTACTCTGTCGTACATGCCTGACAAATGGCAATCGTGACTGCTTACCGAACTGGCAAGCCTCGCATACATGACCAATATCTGAATATTGGAACTTCGGTAACCCTGTAACCAGCTGTTTCTTTTGCATAATTTGCAGCCTTTGCAAATTGACATGCCCCACTCTCTTGTGCCATATTTCCAAATCCCTAATAGTGCCAGAACCATGGGCAAACATAGTTGAATTCAGCTCTAGCAAAGAAGCATCAAGAGTAAACATTCTGCCATTCCTGTGACCACGAGCTATCAACTTGCAGCCATTGCCAAATTCTTCAATAAAGCAGCCATGCTTATTGAATCTAACCTGCAAGTTCTGCTCCGTCATCTGACCAATAGATAACAAGTTTTTCATAATTGAAGGGACATGCAATACATCATGCAAATTTTTCTTTCCGCCATTATGGACCACAAGAGACACTTTGCCTTTATGCTCAATGCTATGCTGCGTGTCATCACCTGTGCATACATAGCCATGCTTTTCAGCCACCATATCCGTGAACCAATCACCGTGAGGGGTCATGTGATTCGACGCCCCTGAATCAATGTACCACACTGCATCATCATATGATTTTTCAGCAGCCTTATCTTTGACATATTGCATGGCAAATAGTCTATCACCAGAGTCATCTGCCTGACTGGACGTAGCATAATGTCCATGCTGCTTGCCCTTCTGATTTCCCTGCTTCTTCCAACAGTCCTTTGCAATATGCCCATACTTTCCGCAGTAGTGACAATCCTTATCTTTATTTGGATTGTCTGACTGACGCTGCTGCTGCCATGAGCCTCTGCCACGGGAGTTAGATCTCCCCCTGCCTCGAAAGTTTCCACCACCTCTTGCATTTGGTGACTGCTGATTGCTATTACTGTAGGATGCATTCTGTTGGCCTCCTCTGCCAGATCCATAGCCTCTACAACGGCTACCACGACCACGCTGATTCGAGTAAAAAACTGCATCCTTATTCTTTGAGCTGCTTGACCCTGTAGTTAAGCCAAGCTTCACCTCTTCATGAATCAATAATGCAACCAGCTCATTAAAGTCAGGCATCTCAGGCCGCACAGATACTGAAGTGTCAAAAGACTTGTACTCCGGACCCAAGCCATTTAAGGTCACTGCAACCATATCCTCATCTTCTACCTGTGAGCCAACAGATGCCAGCTGATCTGCTATGGTCTTAACCTCTATGACATAATCTTGTATGGATCTGTTCTTCCTCTCCATGTTATTGAATTTCTGCTTCAGTTGTATCTTCCTTGCACTTGTAGTTGTGCCATAGTATTTGACCAATATATTCCATGCATCTGCTGGGGATTTACAGTTCATGATTTGCATCACCATAGCATCCGAGATACATAATGACAACCAATGTAAAACCCTGCGAGCTCTTTCCGTCCAAGCTCGATGTGCTTGTCTTTGATCAGCTGTAGGATTCCTATTTGGAACTTCAGGTTCAGCCTCAACACCTGTCACTAAGTCCCAATATCCTTTGCCTATCAGAAAGTTCTCCATGCGGAACTTCCATATTGCATAATTGTTGCTATCAAGCTTTTCTCCCACAATTTGGGTTACATTATCAGTTCTATCAGCATTTGCCATGTTGTAGACCTTGCCTGACTACCTACAAACAAAGATCTTCTTAACAGTTCAACTTCAGCCCGAAACTGTTTATGACAGTTTTCTGCAATTAATTGCAGTAAAAAACCAGGGTATTTCAGCCCACTAACAGTCCAAAACAGCTCACAACCAAGTGGCTTAACCTGTGAGTAAAGCAGTCAGTACACATACTATGTATTCACTTCGGTTTGAACTCCTGCAACCTCACTGCCAGGGTACATATATGCAGTCTGAAAACTGTAATTCTGTGAGTGACCAGCAGTGATTTCAAGCCCAAAACTGAGTAGAATATATGTCATACATGTCCCAAACTTCCATAGATAGCTGCTAGTACATGTGTCAAGCCATGCATAGGCATAGAATCACAAAACAGTATATAACCAGCATATGTGAATGTCGTAAATAAATTCCCAGATTTCAAACAGCCAATGTACTGGCAACAGGGATTAATTTCAGTCCCAAAAACCCATAAACCATTTGCATCACTTCCGTTTCCAATGCTCAAGCATTTAACAGTCACAGACCAAGTCTTCAAGTACCTGTGGGACTAACCAAACCAACTAATTCTTCAGAAATAACCAATTAGTGCTTTATGTCTGCAAATTTTTTCAGTTTTCAGCCTATCACAAGCTCTCAAATCAGGCCAATCCAAGCTCCAAGTTTATGTCAAAATACCCAAGAAATATGACATGTCTTCTACCAAGCATCAAATGCTACATTCAAGTTCAATGTACATGCCAAAGAGCATCCAAAAATGCAGACATCCCAAGTGTATAATGTCAGTGTAACTTCAATGATAGTTCAGCCTTGTGTATTCAGATCTATACACCTCTATTACAGCTCCCACATGAGCTCCCACAAGAGCAATAGCAAGATATACCCTTCAAGAACCTTCCTTGGTATGCATCCAAGCTCTATGCCACCTGACAAGTGCTATATTTCTTGAATCTCAGCCAATGAGAGCAGCCTGTTCATAGGCACAGTCCACACAGACTATTCAGAGTATATTCAGATAAGATTTGCCCACTTGTTGATGCTCAATGGAGCTTTGGTGAGTCTCCAGACAAGCCACACTCTTGATAATGCTCAATGGAGCCTTGGTGATCAGTCCATGTACTGAATCTCAGCCATGGAGTTCAGGCTGAAAACAGGTGCAAACACGCAGGTCTGCCAGGAGTGTACAGCAGCACCATTTGATGATAATGACCATGATAGGGTCCACACTAATACTCAATCAAGCCTTGAAAGACTCCTCAGCAAGCTACAACTCCTCCTTCAAGCAATAGGAATCCAATGCTCAACAATGCATACCTCTGTGTGACCACTGATGGAGATGACAGTCAGTCCTCTTCTTTTTTCAGCCCTTCAAGTCAGTCTTCAAGTTTTCTTCTTCAGTGCATTCCACCAGTGAGCCCATTCATGGCTCTGATACCATGTTAGATTTCATGGAAGCAGGAAGGAGAGCAACACGGAGTGAAGCAACATGCTTCCTCTCTCTATTCTTCTTATTATTCATTTAGCACACTCATAGTGCATATACAACCTAAGGTCATAAAGACCATTCACACTAGAAGTAACACCGACTTATTTAATATACTTAACTGATCTAGCCAGACTAGCTGTGTCCAGCTCATGTCGGTCAAACACACATGTACGAGCTTGATATTCTAACATCACATAACCGACGTACTATCCCTCTCTATGAGTATAGAGAGCTTACCTCGATGCTTGAATGAGTTGCCTCCTCCCTCAAGCACATCGATAGCTCCATGATTCTTGATGCAAGCTCAAGCATCCTCAAGCCTCCACCTCCAAGCTCCATTCTCCATAGCTGTGCATGAGAGAAGAGAAGAGAAGAGAAGAGAAGAGAAGAGAAGAGAAGAGAAGAGAAGAGAAGAGAAGAGAAGAGAAGAGAAGAGAAGAGAAGAGAAGAGAAGAGAAGAGAAGAGAGGAGAGGAGAGGAGAGGAGAGGAGATGGTGGAGAGCTTCACCTCCTTGATCCCTCACCCTCACACACTCACTCCCTCACTCCCTCACACTCCCTCTCTCAAGCACATACAAGAAAGAAAGAGGAGAGAAGAAGAGAAGAAGAAGAGTATCTTGTTGCCACACACTAAAGAATGAGCTCTCATTCACTTTTTGAACTTTATACATACATGCTCTAAAATCCCATGGGCATCCATCCCCTTTTTTACATGACTGGCCATTGTGGCAAGGTCATTTTTTCCATTTCCTTCTACTTGGCCTATTTCTTTAGTTTATGCCCAATCTACCCTTTTACAATTTGCACAAGAGGGAGCTTAACGCTCTTTTACAAAAATTTTGGGGTGCCTTTCACTTAAAAATGCGCTTTTGTCTTTATCTTAATTTTAGAGCCATCCTTGCGCCTGTGCTTGTTCTCCATCTTGCTTCTTCCATTGTCTTTGTATTTTACTTCTTTTTCTTCCGTCTCGAGCTAGGGTTAATATTACCCCCCTCCTACTATAGTGCCAATCCCATGGCATTGATAGGGAGTGGTAGGAAGGAGGGATGGGTATAGTCGGGGTGGCTTTTTTTGAGTGTATATACAAGCCCTTGCAGGGATTGACCGACTATTGAAATTGGAGATGAAGTTGGGGTGGTTTCCTATTTGCTGTTGGCCATGAGGGGATTTGTCATTTGAAATTGAATATTGTGTTGGACAAATCCTTGCGTGGAGAGAGGCTGATGGGCGGATCCATTTTTGAAATTGAAGATGGTTTAAGACAGATCTATCTTTTGAATTTGAAGATGGTCTTGGATGGATCCATCTTTTGAAATCAAAGATGGTTCGAAGATGGTTTTGGATGGATCCACCTTTTGAAATTGAAGATGGTTTTGGATGGATCCATCTTTTGGTCCTCCGCGGTTGCCTTCTCCTGCACTTTTCCAAATAAGCTTCTTCATTCACTTTTTGATTGGGTTTGCCTCAGTCTGTCTCTGTTTTGTTTTGCCTACATGGTGATATTGTCATATAAGATGGCCCTATTCTTAAGCAGGTGCTAGTTCCAGGACACTTGATTTTTTTGAGCTGGCAAAGGTTCGATGAGAAAGTGCGGACGTGTGAGTTGATGTTGATGGGGTGTCAAGGGAATCGAGCTTGGGGAGAACATATCACTTGGTTAAGGTGGTGGAGGCCGGGGGCGTATTGCATGGATGATGGGGCATCCGAAGCTAGTGGTTGGGGCCTTTGTTTGTACCTGAAAAGAAAAGAAGGTGCACTACTTGGGGGTGTATGCTCTGTTGTGTGGTGCATTGTGCTTATGCTAGTGAAATTGTTGTTGAACCACAGGCAGCCTCGGTATTGTCCCCCACTTGAGGATCTACTGTGTGTATAAGGGAGTGCGGTGCGTGTAGCTTAGGGTGATAGGTTTAACCATAGGCAAGTGTTACCTCTCTAGGTATGTCCTGCCCTTGATGTGCCCTAAAGCATGAAATGGGGGATCAAAATGAAACAAGGGGGGCCGACCAAAGCCACCAGATGCACCTAACTTGAGAACCCCTAGGTGCAATGGTTGTGGCCTATGTGGGATAGACTATTGTTCATTGTTGTTTCTTCACTTTTCATATTTTCTTTCTTTTATCTTTTCTCTCTCACCTTTTTTTTTGGATTACCCCTTGAGGTTCAAGTGGACTTGCAAAGTGGTGGTAGAGAGAAATGGATGATTACAACTCGTAAAGTGGCTATCATTCATGTCTTCTAGAAGGGATAAACAAAACAAGGGGAGAAAAGCAACACACATTATTATTCGAGCCATGGCGTAGTTGTCTATGGCGTTGAAATCAAAGAAAAGGGGTGGAAGGTTACATTCTTGTGGGGCAGGATTTTGCCTAAGTAAGATCCTAAGTAGCCTAAGGTAATTATAGGTAATAATGAATGCAGGTTCAGGGCACGCGGAGAATTCATCTAAAAAACGGAGTATAGAGTCACCCAAATTTTCTAGGGTGAAGCTAAAGGCCTCCTCCAGCGCGGTACAATTTGCATTGTAGACCATGGGGAAGTTGTATCAACCATGGACATTGGGGTCAAAATCCACTCCCATTCTTCGGGGATATGCCATGAATATTGCATTATTGCATTTGAATGGGAGGGTGTTGTAGAACGCCACCCAAGTGTCCATATTTATGTCACAGAGGTTCCTTCTCCACGTAGGCTGGCACTTGTAGCTTGGCACTAATCTTGAGACCTCAAAAATTTTCATCTTGCCCAAGTTCGACATCCTTTGTGCCCCAAAGGGTGGGGTTTTGCTCTCTCTCCATCAGCCATTTTTTCCCGAGCCTACTTCGGATGTGATTACCTCTTCCACCACCTTGATTGGTAAAACCCTACTCAAGTTAGCACGGAACCGAAAGTTTAGGCCGAAGTGGTTTCTAGAGGCCTCTTGTTGTTCCTAGATCATCAAATCAGTATGTAAGCTTGCTGGGGCAGTATCCTGGCTCCGTGGAATGGGCGTGGGTGGCACTTGTACTGATTTGGCATTCAACCTTCCTCCGCCATTTGTTTTCTTTTTTCCTTGAGTGTGGCTCTTCTTTCTTTGGAGGTGTCCACCTATTGTTGGTTTTTTGGCCACAGTGGGGAGGGAGGCTGTTGGGCTAATTCCTCTTCATGAGGTCTCATCTCAAAGTTCAATCCAACCTCTTCCTCTTGTTGGGCTTCATGCTATGCCCCTTCGGAAAACCCTAATGCATCCACCTCTTGTGGGGTCAGGCCTGCTTGCAACAGATACTTTCTTTGTTCTTCAAAGCTTAGGCAAACTCCCACTGGTTGCGTTGGTATCTGTGGGCCTACCTTCAGGGCCATGTGTCAAATCCCAAGCTTCTTCTTAATTGTCTAAGTGGCCTCTCTTTCCTCTATTCGAGTGACATCAAGTAGCATATTGAGGAAGGCGCGTTGTTGGGCCTTGAAACTCATGTGGACGGCTGCTGCTCTATTTTCAGTCAATATTTTGTCTTTCTCAACTTGACCTAGGCATTGCGCCAAGGTTTTAACTCTTCTTTCGTTCAGATTGGCCCATTCTTTTGCTCTCCTCTTCATGTCCTTGCAGCTTTCCCCCTGCCTTTGAGCTAGCATTGTTAGCCTCCATTCTTGATCTTCCTGTTGGAAGAGAGGGAGAGAGACAAAGTGGAGTGGAAGATGAGCCTCAGCTCTTGTTGTTCTTCTTTCATTATTCTTCCATCGTACTAACTAAAAGAGACTTACACACATAGATATGACTAACCAAGACTAATTGTGGTTAAGTCACTGACTACACTGACTTATTAAATGTCACATACGTGTACAACTGTATCCAGATAATGTCTGTCGCACACATAAAGATAGACTGACTGAAGAGTAACGGGAGCCTAATATTCTAATACTCCCCCTCAAGCTCAAACCATCTAATAAACTCCAAGTAGTTGTCTGAAGTATATGAAATTTTCTTTACCAAGAGACTTGGTAAATATATTTGCTTCCTGGTCTTCAGTCTTCACATAAATCAAGTTAGTCTGCCCTATAAGAACCATTTCTTTGATGAAATGGCAGTGAATCTCAATATGTTTGGACCTAGCATGGTAGACATGATTGCTAGCCAACATAACACTGCTGAAGTTATCACAATTCAATCTCACTCTCCTTTCGAGCTGTATTCCTAAGTCTTTTAGCAGTTTCATCAACCAAACTACTTTGCAAGCTGCCAAGGCAGCTCCTCTGTACTCAGCTTCTGTACTAGACAATGCAATAGTAGGCTGTTTCTTCCGTTGCCAACAAATCATACTGTTGCCCAATCCAATTGCATAATCACTGGTTGACCTCCTGTCATAGGCACAACCAGCCCAATCAGCATCAGTAAACCTTGTCAAGTTAAGAGATTTTCCATATGCATAAAACAACCCATAATCTGTAGTACCCTTCACATATCTCATGATCCTCATGATTGCATCTAAATGTGGTTTGTGAGGCTTCTGCATGAACTGACTAATCAGCCCTGTTGCATAACATAAGCTAGGATGGGTAATAGTCAAGTATATCAAGCTGCCCACCATCTGTCGATACATGGTCACATTCTCTATGTCATTCCCAACATCAATCTGTAGCTTGACATTCTGATCAATAGGTGTCTCCATAGGTTTGCATTCAGCCATACCATACTTCTGTAACATGTCATGAGCATACTGCTTCTGTAGTAGCCATATACCTTGAGGCATAGAGACTACCTCAATCCCCAGAAAATACTTTAGTTCATCAAGGTCTTTGACTTTGAATTCAGCCTATAAACATGGTTTAATTTTAGCAATGCCCTCTTCATCATCTCCAATAATGATAAGATCATCTACATAAACCACTAGAAACACATATCCATGATATGTCTTATTCGTAAACAGAGTGTGATTTGTATCACCCAATCTAAATCTATGTTGCTGTAAATAACTGTTAATCTGAGCATTCCATTCTCTAGGTGCCTGTTTCAGTCCATATAAAGCCTTTTTCAGCTTACATACATGTGTAGGAAAGTCTGGGTGAACATAGCCTTCAGGCTGCTCCATATATACTTCCTCAACCAAATCACTGTTCAAGAAAGCATTCTTGACATCCATTTTCCATAATTTCTAGCCTTTGCATCCTGCCAAAGCAATGACAGTTCAAAGTGTTTCCATTTTAGCCACCGTACTGAAAGTCTCCTCATAATCAAGGCCATATTGTTGTGCATACCCTTTTGCAACCAGCCTGGCCTTATAGCGTTCTAATGAGCCAACTGACTTGCACTTAACTTTATACACCCATTTGCAACCAATGGGGACTTTGCCTTCAGGCAGCTCAACCAATTCCCATGTCTCATTTTTAGCCAGTGTTGCATACTCCTCATTCATGGCAGCACACCAGTTATCATCTGTAACTGCATCATCAAACTTTGTAGGTTCTTTGTAACTTGTCATGCTAGCCATATATGCATAATGGCGGGCTGAATAATCAGTGTATGTAAATCTGCCAACTAGTTTTCTGACTCTCTCAGATCTCCATAACTGTGGCTTGCTCTGAGCTTGCCTCTCATGAGGCAGTATATATCAACTCTGCCTTGCTCCAGGCGTCATAATAGACAGAATATCCAACTCACTATCCAAAATGTTACTATTAGATGACTCATAACATACTGTAAGTGGAACTGTCACATCCTCAAGCATATTTTCTTTTACCTTATCCAATCTCCCCCTCACTGACACATCCATGTCAGTGGATGTAGGAGTACGACTCTGCAAGCGTCTTGACCAAGGACTTACTATAGGTGACTCATCAGCTGTGGGACCATTCATAGATGTACTCACTGTAGGTGTATTTTTAACATTACTAGTACTGGCCGATCCATCAATAGCGACTGCACAACAGGATTACCATACCATGATTCCAGCTCATCAAAAACATCTCTGCTAATAATCAATGTCTCATGTGTAGATGGTACATAGCACTTGTAAGCTTTTCGATCTTGTGTATAACCAAGGAACACACTCTTGACAGCTTTAGGATCCAATTTCTTCCTCTTTTCATCAGGAACATGCACATATGCAATGCTGCCAAATATCTTCAAGTGTGAAATGTCAGGCTTATGACCATACAACCTATCATATGAAGTCACATCATGAATCCCTGCTATAGGGGTTCTATTCAGCACATAGAAAATAGTCACTACTACTTCAGCCCAATAACCATTTGGCAAACTCTTCTCATTCAGTATAGCTCTTGCCGATTCCATCAGTACCCCATTTTTCCTTTCTGCTACACCATTTTGCTATGGTGTGTAGTTGCAAGTTAACTGTCTTCTAATCCCATGTTTAGCAAGGTACATGTCAAAGTAATTAGAGACATATTCTCCACCTCCATCTGATCTAAGACATGAAATTTTATAGCTCAACTCATTTTCAGCATGCTTCTTGAAATCCTTGAATGCATCAAACACATCATCCTTATGTTTCAGTATGTAAAGCCAAGTATACCTGTTGAAATCATCAATGAAGGATACATAGTAAGGAGCACCACCAAACGAAGCATTATGAGATGGAACCCATACATCTAAATGTACCAATTGCAAGGGTCGTGAGCTATTCTGTACGTGTCTCATAAATGGAAACTGTGTCTGCTTTCCAAAATGACATGTATCACATACATGTCCAAAGTCATGATACTTGAACTTAGGCAATCCAAGCACAATCTCCTTTTGCTGCATAGATTTCAGCTTTTGTATATTCACATGGCCAATCCGCTTATACCATATCTCAACATCCCGTATAGCACCATCATCATGTGCAAACATGGCTGCTTTCAATTTTGGAATTGATGCATCAAGAGTGAACATTCTACCATCTCTTCAGCCTCTAGTAATCAATTTGTAGCCATTACCATATTCTTCAACAAAGCATCCATCTCTATTAAATCTCACATGTAGATTTTTTTCTGTCATTTGTCCAATTGATAAAAGATTATTGGTTATTGCAAGTACACGTAGTACATCATGCAAGCTCTTTTTCTTGCCATCAGGGATCAATAACGAAACAATTCGTGTGTGTTGAATGTCATGTTGGGTGTCATCTCCAGTACACACATAACCATGTGAACCTACAACCATCTCATCAAACCATTCTCCATGGGGTGTCATATGATTTGAAGCCTCTGAGTCAATGTACCAGCTCTCATCTCTGTTATGCCTAGATGCATTCTTAGACACATGTTGCATGGCAAACAACCTATCACCCTAATCATCAGGAACTCTGCTAGATGAAGCATAATTTCCATGCTATCTATCCTTGGATTTCATGTCATCCTACTTCTTATGACAATATTTGGCTATATGCCCATATCTACCACAATAATGATAGTCCTTGTCTCTGTTTGATTGATCATTTGATTGCCATGAACCAGATCCACCACTCTACCATGGGGTGATCTCCCCCTGCCTCTAAAGCCACCAGATCCATGCTAGCCTTGTGTATTTGTGCCATGCCAGACATTTTGCTAATGCTGTCCATAAGTGTTTCGAGTGTCTCCTTGACCTAGAAAAGAGCCATGGTCTCTGCCGCCTCTACCACATTGGCTAGAGTAAAGAACATTGTCTCTGCTTTGAGACATACTAAAACCTGTATTTAGCCCAAGCTTAACTTCCTTATGCACCTCATCCCAATTAGGGGATTCAACTCTCACAGAAATAGACATATCAAATGCTTTATACTCTTTGCCAAGTCCATTCAATGTCACTGCAATCATATCATTCTCAGACACTGAAGATCCAATGGTGGCAAGCTAATCCATTATGTTCTTGATCTCTATAGTGTAGGCATGAATGCTTCTGTCATTCCTAGACATGTTATTGAATTGTTGCTTTAGTTGAACCTTTCTTGCATGTGTTACATTTCCATAACTCTTCATGAATATTTCCCATGCATCCTTTGGGGAATTGCATCCACGAATCTGTATAACCATAGTATCTGATATACATAAGGAAAACCAATGTAACACCTTGCATGTTCTCTCAGTCCATAGCTTATGAGCCCTTTTTTGATCATTTGTCGGATTCCTTTCATGCATTTCAGGTTCATCCTCATCACATGTACATAAGTCCTAATAACCTCTGCCAACCAAAAAATTCTCCATACGAAAGTTCCATAAAGAAAAATTTTTGTTGTCCAGCTTTTCTCCCACAATTTGAGTGATATTGTCAGTGCCTTGAGCGTTTGCCATAGTTGTAGCTTATGTATTCAATGATGTATACAACCTGTAAGTATCTGACTCCTTTTACTACAGTTCAGGACTAGTTTCTTGCTATTTAGGACAATTTCTTTCAATTCAGGATAGTTTTTCTGACAACTTGCTTGTGTGAAAAATGCGGGATCTAGAGCATGGCAAAACCGGAAGCTATGGAGGATGGAGAAAGAAGTGTAGACTTATGATGGAAAGGACACTGTTTGTTACACAAGTGAATTAGGTTCCAAGATTGAGACTTGGACTCATAAACACAATCTTGTGTATGTGGACAATGATATTGACACTTTACTGAAATGAAAAGAGTACTATCATTGCATTAAGAAAGGAAGCAAGTACAATGCTTTATAGGAAAGTAGGAAACTGCAGTAGGCACCATTGTGCATATGGGATAAGTTAGCCTGCATGTCCTTGACCCTGAGACTCCATACAAAGAGGCTGTTTGAGTGTGATTGCTGATTCTCAACACCCCTCCTCAATCACAACTAGGAAAGGCACAAAGTGTGTAGAGGCTGTAATGAGAACCACCTGCAAAGTGTGGGCATACCACAGACATGGCAAAACACCAGAGGCTGTCGCAAAAAAAGCTAAGTGTGGGTACCATAAACATGGTGGACATCCAGAGGCTGTAACAGGGGCCTCACAAAGTGTACAGGGACTGTAATGCCAAGTTACATAAGGAGTTTACAAAGCTTATGGCAGGAAGCATTAGAGCAAGGAAAATACAAGGCTATTAAAATAGTCTATCAGAATTATGAGAGTACAAGGACTGATGAGTCTTGTCCTTCCGATCCTGGTGGTCTTCATCTTCATCTTCTTCTTCCTTTGCTCCATTTTCTTCTTCTTCTTTGACTGCGACTAGATAGGCCTTTTGGGATCTCTTTCTTGCGTGGCAGAACTTCTCGGTGTGTCCGGTCCTTTTGCAGAAGTCACAAAAGAGCTGATCTTTCTTGCCTTTGTACCTGTTGCCAACATATAATGCATGCTCATCTCTAGAGGTACTTGGTTCTTCTTTAGTTTTTAGCTTCTTTTCTTCTTCTAATAGTGATGCCTGGATATCAACAAGTTCAGGATTTGGCATGTTGATTAAAGTTGTTGATACATTATTATATTCAGGAGGCAAGCTCTTAAGTAGAACACCGATGCAAACATCTTCATCCATTTTAATGTTGATTCCTGCAAGTTGGGTTAGGAGTCCTTCCATGTAATTAAGATGTGTGGCAAGTGATGTGCTGGACTTCATTTCAAGCCTGAAGAACTCAATCAGGAGACCATACTTTGATGATTTAGATTGTGCACCGAACATGGTGTCAAGTCTTTTCCATGTATCCTGTGAGGTCTCACAGTTATCCACATGATGGATATAACTGTCGTCTAGCTCCAATTTGATAATGGCCTGGGCTCTGTCATCATTCTTTTGCCAAGTAGTTGCAAGGTCCGCGTCCCGAGGTTTCTTCTCTTTGCCATTTGTGATGGCCCAGAGACCCTTCTTCATCAGGATGAGCTTGATGCGGGTTTGCCAAGTGTGGAACCCGACTCCTTTGAATCGAGCATTTGGAGAGTCTTTGCCCATGTTAGATTTACGGGAACAGTAGCAAATCAACTTCAGACTTATTTGATTTGAGCAACAGAAGAATTGATTGAGAGACACAAGTGCTAAAAAGCACTAACTGAGTGTCAATGAATACCAGATCTACAAAAAATCTTTTACTCTTTTAAAATCCAAGTGATCTTTAAGATCTTCCCCTTCTTGATTTGATGCTGATGCCTTCAGATCTGAGTGACAGTACTTTAATGAATTTCAGAGAGTATTGCTCAGTGATTAAAATCACTGTTGATAACTTCAGTGAAAGAAACAGTGAAAAATGTCAAGATTTTGAAGCTTTGGCTATGGTGGAATTAGGGTTTCTGAGACAGGGGCCTGGTTTTTTTCTGATTGCAGGAGCTACAGTGGATCATTTTCAAAACTTTTTATATGCCTAGGAAGCTGATTTCATGGGCTACAAAAGCCCTATCATGATGATCAAAATCGTGGTCAGTATGCAGCACGCAGACACGTCGAACAGCAGCAGGCGCATTTCTGACAGGAATCCGCAATTTGCGCAATGCTGAAGCCAGAGAGCAGCAATGTCATCGATTATCATGCCAGGATGAAGCGCCTTGAGCAGAGGAACAACTCTCCAGAAGAAATCGTGGGCTGAAATGGCCTGGTTGAAGAGTTATGGAAGCTCCAAGCAAGGTAGGTCCTGTCTGGCTATGGCAGACACAGAGCAGAGATTGGGGATTTTCACAATGCTGAGCTCCAGATGGTCCAATGTCCTGGATTGATGTGATACAGGGAAGCTTTATGAGTTGGGGAATACTTTTCCAGAAGGAAGCTCCAAGAGATTTGACCTATGGAGTGAGATATAAGCAGTTCAATCTGACAGGGTGTTGCTGGCTATGGCTGCCATGGAAGCTTCAGTGAGAGTAGAGTTGGGAGATGAAGTCATGAGCTGACATTGAGCTAGACTGAGGTTAAAAAGAATCAAGAGAGGCTAGACAAGCAATGCCATGCCCAACTGAGCTCTGATACCATGTGAAAAATGCGGGATCTAGAGCATGGCAAAATTGGAAGCTATGGAGGATGGAGAAAGAAGTGTAGACTCATGATGGAAAGGACACTATTTGTTACACAAGTGAATTAGGTTCCAAGGTTGAGACTTGGACTCATAAACACAATCTTGTGTATGTGGACAATGACATTGACACTTTACTGAAATGAAAAGAGTACTATCATTGCATTAAGAAAGGAAGCAAGTACAATGCTTTATAGGAAAGTAGGAAACTGCAGTAGGCACCATTGTGCATATGGGATAAGTTAGCCTGCATGTCCTTGACCCTGAGACTCCATACAAAGAGGCTGTTTGAGTGTGATTGCTGATTCTCAACAGCTTGCTGTAAACTACATTCCGACAATGAAAAAACACATTCAATTGAGCATAAATCAAGCTCAAATTAGTTCAAAAATTTCTATGGTAGTGGCAAAACATCCCAACAACAAAGTATGTCCATATAAGTATCAATGTCTGTACTGTATGCAAGTAGTAGTACCAAATATAGCCCGCCCACTACTATAACCAGTAGTATTTTCTTTGTTAAAACAAGAGTATTCAGACCTCAAAACAGCCCCAAAACATCTCATTTAGTTGCCACTCTATGCAAGAGTTGATACATGTCCAACCGGTCAGAATATATTGCATGTATGTCAAGTGAAGATGATAGGTATCCTTCCTACAAAACAATAACCAATCAATACCCTGGTATAAATAGCAAAAAATTAGTCTAAAATTTGGACTCACAATATCCCAAAAAGCATCTACCACTCAAGTGGTATGATCCAAGCATTTGTCACTAGCAAATAAGCATCACAGATACTTCAACCTTGTAGGTATATTGTTTCCAAATAGCAATCAGTTCACTATTTCTAGTCTGTAAATAAGCTCCAAAATTGAGCATTTAACACTCCAATATCATGCTCAAATGCATGATAATAAGGGCATATACATTGTTAGGATGAAAGCCACTAGTGGCTTTGAATCACTACTGTTTACTGCAGTAAATAGCCAGTCTACACAGGTCTGTGCTGAATATCTCAAAATCTATGAGGAATTTGAAAAAACTTTCTTCTACAAAGCTATAGATCACATCAAAACAGTAAAGAAGAAAGGGCCGTTTCTCCAAAAACCATTTTGGTAGCAAGATATAGCTTTTGCAAATAAATGAGTTGCAGGCACAATCTCCCTTGATGACGTTTTCTTTAGATCTGATGTCTTGATATCAAATGGCCATTGCCAAGCCTTCAAGCTTTAGACATTCAAGCTCTGATACCATGTTGGAAGAGAGGGAGAGAGACAGAGTGGAGTGAAAGATGAGCCTTAGCTCTTGTTATTCTTCTTTCATTATTCTTCTATCATACTAAAAGTGAAAGAGACTTACACACATAGGTATGACTAACCAAGACTAACTATGGTTAAGTCACTGACTACACCGACTTATTGAATGTCACACACGTGTACAGCTGTATCCAATGGTCACACACATAAAGATGGACTGACTGAAGAGTAACAAGAGCTTGATATTCTAACACTTCCATTTCTTTGCTTAGCTTCTACTGCTCTTCCTGTGTTGAGGTTGCCTCTTGTGTCCATTTTTCCACCTTTTTTTTGTTCCTGCGTGCTCTTTCCTCCCTGAGCACCTCTAGTTCTTTTGTTACTTTAGTGATCTTTTCCATTTTAGTTTGCAGATCTTCATAGAGCCCCACAATCTCTTCATTGTATCTTTGCAGGTGCTGTATGGCCTTGGTTTCTTCATCCAATCTTGCATGCCATATAGCTTTTGTCTTCTCTTTAGCCTGTAGTTGCTCCTTTAGCTCCTTAACTTCTCTTTGGACTATAGTTATTTGGTGTGTTTTCTCGAATTGGGATGCAACCATGGTATCTTTTTTGGCTTCTAGCTCTGCCACTATGATTTTTTTCTCCTCCTTGGCTTTCTCTAGTTGAGAGAGGAGCTCATTGACATATTCATCATACTCTCCAAGTGGCCTCTCTGTTGTGGAGACGGAGGTTGTGGAGGCTACCACCTTTTGCCTCTTTGGGTCTTGCCTAGGCTCAGTGTCTATTGCTGCAGGTCTTTTGGTTCCTGCCAGAGGGGTCCCTTCTCCTTCTCCTTGGATTATTTCTTTATTCAGAAAGTATTAGACCCAAGCCATTAGGTTGTTGGGATCCACCTGGGTTGTAGAACTTGGTGTGGATATGCGCGGTGGTAGTGGCAGGCACCAGGAGAGTTGGAATGGGGGTGATTGGGGCCTTACCCTTACCTTCTTGCATTGTAGGTGGCATGAGTTCCAACACATGGGTACTTCATCGCTAAGTGGGATTGTGTGCTCTAGCTCATCCTGCTTGGACTGTTGCTCAATGGACTTGTGTATTGCAAGGGCTATGTATTCCTCCTCCTTTATTCTCAACTCCTCCTCCTCCTCATGGGCCTTTGGAATCCCTGCGAGCCTTTTGAAAGTCCATTTTCTCTTTTTTTCCTTCTCTCTTCTTCTTGCTTTTCCTATGCAAATTTCTTCTTTATCTTCTTAGCCTCTCGCCAGCTAGATTGTTCTTCCTATTCCGTATTTTCTTCATCCTCACTCAGTGTCCTTTCACTAGATTGTGCCTCTTGTTCTTGGTGAGGTGGCGACCTGCTTGGTGTCTCATTCACTCCTTCTCCTCCTTCCTGCCCTTGCCGCAAGGCTTCTCTGATGATGGCAGTAAGGACCCCACCGAATCCAATGGTGGAGGCCTTTGAAGATGAAGCTTTCCTTTTATCTTTTGTGGTAGGGGATTCTCCTCCTGCATGCTGTCCTCTTGTTGCCAAAGCCTTTGCCAAGGTCTTGATGGTCTTCCTTACAAAACTGTTGAGGTTCACCTCATCCAGTGACCGTGTTGCAATGCTCTCTAACAAGGGGACATTGATGTAGCTCATGATTGTGTTCTACCTCTAACTAGAGAACAACACGCGTACCTTCTTGGCTTGGAGTTGGATTTCGGGATTTGAAATATCCACCAAGCTGACACCGTCGTTGTTGTGGACCTTCACCTTGTCCATTCATAGCAAGGTGTATACGTCTCTCTTCGGCTTTCTCTCTACTTTGTTTTCCAAGCCCAATGCTTTTTCTACTAGCTCCGGGGTCAATTCAATCTGGACCCGATGAGTTTCCTCTCTCTCTCGTATGGTCACGGTGCTGCGGTTCCTATGAAAAGTCCATAAGAACTCTACACAATGGATGTAGTCTACCCCTTGGCTTACTGCTTCCATGTATTTTTGCAAGTTGATTGCGCAATGATTTGCCTCATAGCCCATTCTTTGATGGCCATGTCTTCTATGTTAAAGACATGCCAGCACTTAAACTGGTTAAAGGCTTGTGTTTCCACTAAAAGGCCGTATTTTTCCTGCTCTTCTTCTAAAAAATGCAAATTTCCAGCTTTTTCTTGGCTTGCCATGATGGGTGCCCGTTATGAAGCCATATTAACCATTAATGTTTATCAAAATAATTTCAAGCAAAAGGAAAAGACTACATACTTGTTGAACTGAAATACTTGAGTGCAGAAGTAGACTTTTCCTCCAAGTAGTCTATTGATTTTAAATATTATTGATATTTTCCTCAATCACAAGTTGTTTCATCCTACGATTGAGGTTTTCAATGTGTGATTTTCCTTTATTGTATTCCTTAAGTGTTTGGTTTGATTCACCCTTTTGAAATGAGAAGAATCCTTCATAGGATCAAAGGGTTAGAGGATGAAGGCCTTCATCACATAATCTTAGTGTTTTACTTTCACATGAGCCAAGCATAGAAATTCGGATTATATTTTAAATTAGCATAGCTATCCATGTTAAAAGGGTGGATGTCTACATGTGTAATGTAAGTGAGGACATCAAGCAAGAAGTCACACGAGCCCACTTTAATAGCAATGTGCAACTCCTCCTCGGTGAGGAGGTGATCTAAATAGGGATGTCCCCTAATGTGTTCTTCCTGGGGTCGATTACGAATAGTAGTCAACAAGTTGGAGCTACATATGCTAGTCCTTATTCCAATGCCTTGATTGCATATCCCTGCTCAGCATTGGTCATTATTTGGCATCCCGCTAGTTCCCATTGCAATCAAAGAGTGTACCATTTTTGCAAGAAAGAGGAGTAATTGTTAATAAACTGATTCAACTTTTCGATTTCGTGGTTTGTGGCTATGATCGTGTTCTTGTTATAAGACGTAATGAGATGCTATTTGATTGCCTGTTCTTTGGATATCTCAGTTGTAATTAACTCCTCAATTGCTTTGGAAGCCTTAATGAATACAAATTTTGACTCCTCCCAAGAGCAAGGAAGTGTACGCACTTCCGTTGTTATAGACTCTTCCAACAAGTCTAGTCGATCATAGCTTTTAGCCAGTGTCATGAAAGTAGCATCCAGAAGTCTAAGGTAATCAACCAAGTCATCTCCTATATTTTCAGCTAAGTATGCGGCCAAGGTTAGAATTGATTACCGCTTATAATAGGGTCTAAGGACGGTAGGTGGTTGAGGTTTGACAGAACTATAGAGTACAACAGCTAATGGTTGATGCTTGGTTTGCTCCTGAGGTTGTAGCTTGGCCTCATGCTTGATGGGTTTGGTTGTAGCTATGGGTGTCATGCTACTAGGTGCTTTTGAGGTTTGAGGCGCACTACCAGGACTAGGTTTGGGTAGTTTGTTAGTAGCAGGTTGTGATTTTGGGCAATAGATTAGTTTAGGCCTTGTTGATCTAGGATTTGGAGATTCTATGGACTTAGTGGCCCGATTTCATGTGGTCTAAGTGCCAGATTTATTGGGATGGTTCGTGTGGTCAAGTTTGAGGGTGGCTTTCAAGGAGTGTCTTTGACCATCTTGGCTTTAGGTACCCAGATACGGGTGTTACCCTCATAGTAACCTTGCACTTGCAATAACGTCTTTGGGATCCATCACAGCTTGACCATTCTTCGATATCGGTAGCTTCTGCTATGCTTCCTGTCAAGATTGTGGGAGAGAAGGAAGGAGTCTCACTTGTAGCTTTCTTGCTTGCACAATGGGAGAATACACACACAGGTGGAGGCCTGAAAACAGTTTTCCTCTTCTTAGTTGTGTAAGCAAAAAGAACTCTAGTACATAGAAATATAAGAACCCTATATGTGGGTCTCAAACCAAACTCAACTAACTAAGGTGGCATACTAACTGAGCCATGAACTAGAGTAGATAAGGATAGCTATCATCTATGTTAGAAGAGGAGAGAGAGACAGGGTTGAGCACGAACTGAACCATTCAGGTTCCACACACTTCTTCTCATTATTCCATCATAGAGTAAAAACACACATACAAGAGTAACATAGAGTAAGTGACCCGCTGACTAGACAGACTAACCATAGTCAGGTCACCGACTAGCTAACCGACTTATTTAATGTAGTCACAAGCAGGAGATAGCTGTACACTAGTTGTCATGTCGGTAGTACATAAAGACAGTCACACACTACACAGGGAGCTTGACTTCTAACACTCCCCCTCAAGCTCAAGACAGCATCTGCACACCAAGTAGCTGTCTAAAACCACAAAACTTATCTTTACCCAGAGACTTGGTAAAGATATCTGCTACCTGCTCATCAGTCCTCACATGCATAAGATCAACCTTTCCTGCAAGGACCATCTCACGAATAAAGTGGTAGTGTACCTCTATGTGTTTTGTCCTGGCATGGTAAACTGGATTCATGGCCAAGAGTACACTACTCAGATTATCACATAACAGTTTCACTGGAGCATCAACCTGAATATCCAAGTCAGCCATAAGCTTGAGCAACCAAGCAATCTCACATGTTGCCAATGCAGCCCCCCTGTACTCTACCTCAGTACTAGATAAAGCAACCGTAGGCTGCTTCTTGCTGCTCCAACTGATCATGCCGCTACCAAAGCCAAAGGCATAGCCACTCGTAGATCGTCTGTCAGTTGAGCATCCTGCCCAATCTACATCTGTGTATCCAATCAGTGTCAAGGGCTTATCTCTGACATAGAACATCCCATAGTCTACAGTGGACTTAACATACCTCATGATGCGTCTAACTACATCCAAGTGCGGCTTTCTCGGCTTTTGCATAAACTGGCTTATCAGCCCTACTACATAGCTCAAGTCAGGCCTAGTGATGGTCAAGTAAATCAGACTGCCAACCATCTACCTGTACATAGTCACATCTTCTACTTCAGCCCCAGTGTTCATGTCTAGCTTTACATTCTGGTCGAGAGGTGTATCCAGTGGTTTGCATTCAGCCATGCCATACTTCTTAAGCATTTCCATGGCATAGTGCTTCTGCATCAGCCACAAGCCATTTTCAGCTGGTACAACCTCAATACCCAAGAAATACTTCAGATCTCCCAAATCTTTCATGTCAAATTCAGATTTCAGCATCTTCATAGCATGCTGAATTCCCATGTCATCATCTCCAGTGATTATCAGGTCATCAACATATATGACCAGCACTATCAAGCCACTGTCAGTCTTCTTTGTAAACAGGCTGTGATCAGCCCTGCCAACAACAAATCCAAGACTCTGCAAGTAACTGCTGATCCTAGCATGGCAGGCTCTCGGAGCCTGTTTCAGCCCGTATAATGCCTTTTTCAGCCTGCATACATAATGCTGAAAATCAGGGTGCACATACCCTTCCGGCTGAACCATATAGATATCCTCTGCTAGGTCACCGTTAAGAAATGCATTCTTAACATCCATCTGCTGTAATTTCCAGCCTTTAGCAGCAGCCAAGGCAATAACAGTTCGTATGGTTGCCATTTTTGCAACCGGGATGAATGTTTCATCATAATACAAGCCATACTGCTGAGCATATCCTTTAGTGACCAGCCTTGCTTTGTACCTTTCCACACTGCCATCAGACTTACATTTGATTTTATAAACCCATTTGCAGCCAACAGGCTTTTTCCCTTCAGGCAGTGGTACCAAATCCCAAGTCTGATTTTCAGCCAAGGCTTTCATCTCTTTGTCCATAGCCATGCACCAATTTTCATCCTTTGCTGCTTCAGCATAAGTACCTGGTTCTTTGATCTCCATCACTTTTGTCATGTATGCACAATGCTTTGCAGAGTAGCCACTCTATGTCAACCTGTCAACAGGGTATCTGACCCTCTGCGAGCGTCTAAGCTGTGGTGCACTACTCGATTCACCTCTCTCATGAGGCGGAATGTACCTGTTCTGCCTCGTGCCAGGCGTATAGACAATCGGAATACCAAGTTCGCTGTCTAAAGTATCACTAGACTCATAGCCCGAAGTCATTTTGCTAGGTGTCATCATACCAGATGCATCCTCAATAACTTTCTCTTTTCCTTTGCTGTCCAAGACATCATGTCTCCCCCTCACTGACATACCCATGTCAATGGACGGTGAGCTCCTCAATCTCCCTGTCCATGGGGATACTGTCTGACTGATAGGTCCTGTCATAGCAGTGCTCTGCTGCATATCAACTGTAGAGGCAGGAGTGGAAGGCATATCGGATGGCACTGCAACTGGTGATACATACCAAGAGCCCAACTCATCAAAGATGACATCCCTGCTTACCAAAGTCTCCCTGGTAGAGGGATCATAACATTTGTATGCCTTCTTCTCCTGCGAGTATCCAATGAACACACTCTTATGCGCTTTGGGATCCAGCTTTTTCCTTTTCTTATTTGGAATGTGCACATAAGCAAGACAGCCAAAGACCTTCATGTGTCTTACATCCGGCTTATAGCCATAGAGCCTCTCAAACGGTGTCATGTCATGAATGCCTACAATGGGAGTCCTGTTCAGAATATATGCGGCTGTCACAACAGCCTCTGCCCAATAGTAAAGCGGCATATGCTTCTCATTCATAATGGCCCTAGCAACTTCCATCAGAACCCTGTTCTTCCTTTCAGCTACTCCATTTTGCTGCGGAGTGTAGCTGCAGGTTAGCTGCCTACGAATGCCATTTTCAGCCAAAAAATCAGCAAATTCATTGGAGACATACTCCCCACCGCTATCAAATCTCAAGCAAGAGATGTAACACTCAAATTCCTTCTCAACCTGTGCTTTAAATTTTTGAAAAACAGCAAAGACCTCATCTGTTGTTTTCAATACGTAAAGCCAGGTATATCGACTGTAGTCATCAATGAAAGATACATAGTATCTGGAACCCCCCATAGATGCATTATGAGCTGGTCCCCAAACATCAGAGTGCACTAACTGCAGTGGTCATGTACTCTGTCTTACATGCCTGACAAACGGCAATCGTGACTGCTTACCAAACTGGCAAGCCTCGCATACATGACCAATATCTGAATATTGGAATCTAGGTAACCCTGTTACCAGTTGCTTCTTCTGCATGGTCTGCAGCCTCTGCAAATTGACATGCCCCACTCTCTTGTGCCAAATCTCTAAGTCCCTGATAGTGCCAGAACCCTGGGCAAACATAGCGGAGTTCAGCACTGGCAATGTAGCATCAAGAGTGAACATTCTTCCATTTCTGTGGCCTTTCGTGATCAACTTGCATCCATTGCCAAACTCTTCAATAAAGCAGCCATGCTTATTGAAGCGAACCTGCAAGTTCTGCTCTGTCATTTGGCCCACAGACAATAGGTTCTTCGTAATCGAAGGGACATGCAAAACATCATGAAGATTCTTCTTCCTGCCATCATGTACAACCAGAGGCACTTTGCCTTTATGCTCAATGCTATGCTGCGTGTCATCACCTGTGCATACATAGCCATGCTTTTCAGCTACCATATCCGTGAACCAATCACCATGAGGGGTCATGTGATTCGACGCCCCCGAGTCAATGTACCACACTGCATCATCAGACGATTTTTCAGCAGCCTTATCTTTGACATATTGCATGGCAAACAGTCTATCACCAGAGTCATCTGCCTGACTGGACATAGCATAATGTCCATGCTGCTTGCCCTTCTGATTTCCCTGCTTCTTCCAGCAATCCTTTGTAATATGCCCATACTTTCTACAGTAGTGACAATCCTTATCTTTACTTGGATCGTCTGACTGACGCTACTGCTGCCATGAGCCTCTGCCATGGGAGTTAGATCTCCCCCTGCCTCGAAAGTTGCCACTATCTCTTGCATTTGATGACTGCTGATTGCTATTACTATAGGATGCATTCTGCTAGCCTCCTTTGCCAGATCCATAGCCTCTACCATGGCTACCACGACCACGCTGATTTGAATAAAAAACTGCATCCTTATTCTTTGAGCTGCTTGACCCTGTAGCTAAGCCAAGCTTCACCTCTTCATGAATCAATAACGCAACCAGCTCATTAAAATCAGGCATCTCAGCCCGCACAGATACTGAAGTGTCAAAAGACTTGTACTCCGGACCCAAGCCATTTAAGATCACTGCAACCATATCCTCATCTTCTACCTGTGAGCCAACAGATGCGAGCTGATCTGCTAAGGTTTTAATCTCCGTGACATAGTCCTGTATGGATCTGTTCTTCCTCTCTATGTTGTTGAATTTTTGCTTCAGTTGTATCTTCCTGGCACTCGTAGTTGTGCCATAGTACCTGACCAATATGTTTCATACATCTGCTGGGGATTTACAGTTCATGATCTGCATCACCATAGCATCCGAGATACATAATGATAGCCAATGTAAAACTCTGCGAGCTCTTTCTGTCCAAGCTCGATGCGCTCGTCTTTGATCAGCTGTAGGATTCCTATCTGGAACTTCAGGTTCAGCCTCAACACCTGTCACTAAGTCCCAGTATCCTTTGCCTATCAGAAAGTTCTCCATGCGGAACTTCCATATTGCATAATTGTTGCTATCAAGCTTTTCTCCCACAATCTGGGTTACATTATCAGTTCTATCAGCATTTGCCATGTTGCAGACCTTGCCTGGCTACCTACAAACCAAGATCTTCTTAACAGTTCAACTATTATTCATGGGCGGTGTACCAACCGCATCTCCAGCTAACAAGTCGGTGACATAAATGCACAACAGTCACCTTGGCATATCACGAGTGGAGCTCGATATCTCAACACTCCCCCTCGAGCTCAATCCCAATTCCTGCACACGAAGCAGGTCTCTGAACTTGCGTAGCTTCTCTATGCCTAATGCCTTCGTAAATATGTCAGCTACTTGATCCTCTGTGCTGACATAAACTAGATCAATAAGACCTAGTAAAACCCTCTCCCGCACATAGTGATAATGCACCTCAATGTGCTTTGTTCTAGCATGATAGACTGGGTTATTTGCCAGGTGTATACTACTCATGTTGTCACAATAAATGACAACTGGCCCATCTGTAGGCTGATGCATATCATAACGTAGCTTATGCAACCAAGCTACCTCACATGCACCCTTGTACTCAGCCTCTATGCTCGACAAGGCAACTGTAGGCTGTTTCTTGCTGCTCCAAGTAACTACAGCACTCCCAAAAGAGAATACATATCCACTGGTAGATCGTCTATCAGAAATACTACCAGCCCAATCAGCATCAGTGTATCCATGCAACTATATCTGAACCCCAGTCTCATAAAGTAGTCCATACTGCAATGTGGACTTCACATCAATGAGTATGTGTCTAGCCGCATCCAAATGTGGTTTCCTTGGAGCCTGCATAAACTGACTTACCAATCCAACATCATAGCTCAAATCTGGCCTAGTAATAGTCATATAAATCAAACTTCCTACTATGCGTCTCTACATAGTAGGGTCTTCCAGAAGCTCACCTACATCTGCGCTTAGCTTCACATTCTGCTCCAAAGGATCTGAAATAGGCTTACAGCCTGTCATCCCATATTTGGACAGCATGTCCAATCCATACTGCCTCTGCAAGAGCCGTATCCCACTTGGTGATCTAATCACCTCAATACCCAAGAAATAACGCAACTCTCCCAAATCCTTCATCTCAAACTTCTGCTTCAATAGCATTTTCACATGAAGGACATCTTCATCACTATCACCTGTCATAATCAAATCATCAACATAAATGACAAGTAGCATAATACCTTTCTCTGTTTTTCTCACATAAAGTGAGAAATCTGCCTTGGAAATTTGAAAGCCAAAAGTAATAAGATACTGTCCTATCTTGTCAGACCATGCTCTAGGTGCTTGCTTCAAGCCATACAAGGCTTTCTTCAACCTGCGAACAAACTCAGGATGAACATCATGCACATAACCTGGTGGCTGCTCCATATATACCTCTTCTTGCAAATCACCATGCAAGAAGGCATTCTTTACATCCATATGATGTAAAGACCATCCCTTTGATGAAGCCATAGCAATGGCTGCTCTTACGGTTGCCATCCTTGCAATCGGACTGAATGTTTCTTCATAATCAATGCCATATGTTTGTGCATACCCCTTGACTACTAATCTTTCCTTGTATCTATTGACAGAACCATCTGCATTGTGCTTCACCTTATAAACCCACTTACAACCAATTGCATTCTTATCTCTAGGAAAAGGTACCAATTCCCATGTAGCATTTGCTTCCAAAGCATCCATTTCTTCATCCATGGCTTTCTCCCATTTCTTCATCCATAGCTTTCTCCCATTTTTCTTTTCCCATGGCTTGCTCAAAAGAAGTGGGTTCTAGTTCCTATATCACTTTGACTATATAGGCATAGTGAATGGCTGTAAATCCATCATATTTTAGCCCATCCACAGGATACCTAGCCCTGGTAGACCTGTGCAAAGTAGGCTCACTTCTAGGTGCTCTCAAAACATCCCTGGTCTTCCTTACTCTAGGTGTAACAACAGAAGGAATACCCAACTCATCATCAATGCTCTGTTCTGAGCCACTGGATTCACCATCCACATAAGAGTGACCTGCATTCACATCAAACATGGGCTGATCTACCTTTTCTTTTCCTTTTCGTGATACTTTCATACCACTATTTGCATTGCTTTGAGAAGATTCTCCTGATCTCAATCTGCCTGTCCATGGTGAAGAATGTGAACCACTGTTAGAGGACACTCCAGGTCCACTAATATCTTGTGACTGCTGCTGTGAATTCTGTGCAGCATTACCATTTTGTGCATCTACATTATCAATCACATTTACTGGTTTATACCATCTCATCAAAAACAACATCTCTGCTCACTGTAAACTTACGAGTAGAAGGGTTATAGCATCTATACCCTTTCTGCTTGCAGAGAGTAACCAATAAAGATGCACTTCTCAGTTTTTGGATCCAACTTGGATCTCAACTCATCTGGCACATGAACATAGGCAATGCAACCAAAAATTTTCAAATGAGAAATATTTGGTTTCCTACCAGTATACCTCTCCTCTGGAGTCATGCCATGTATTGCTGCAGTGGGAGTCCTGTTCATTATGTAGACTGCTGTAGCAACTGCCTCAGCCCAGTAAAAATCTGGCAGGTCTTTTTCATTGAGCATGGCATGAGATACCTCTCCAATATGCCTATTTTTTATTTCTGCAATTCCATTTTGTTGTGGGGTATGACTACATGAATATTGCTGCTTTATGCCATGCTCCTGCAAGAACTTTGCAAACTCATTTGAGAGGTACTCTCCCCCTCCATCTGACCTCAGGCATTTTATTTGCAGGCCTGTTTCTTTTTCAACCATATCTTTAAGAGTTTTGAAATGCCCAAAAACTTCACTTTTCTTTTTCATAAAATACACCCAAATTTTTTTGCTATAGTCATCAATAAAAGTGACAAAATAATGACAGCCTCCAATAGATGCAGCTTTAGTAGTCCACACATCAGAGTGGATTAATTCCAATGGCTTCTTACTCTCTTGAACATGTCTAGGAAATGGTTTCCTTGCCTATTTTCCAAACTGACAGGCTTCGCATACCTTATGCATTTTTGCAACCTTGAATTTAGGCAATCCTGCAACAATATTTTGGGCTTGCATTGATTTAAGTCACTGTACATTAACATGACCAATGCGTTTATGCCATATATCAATATCTGCAACTACACCGGTCCCATGTGCAAACATTGCTGCACTCAATTCAGGCATGTCTGCATCCAACATAAACATTCTGCCCTTTGTCTTTCCTTTTGCTATCAAGCGACCTTTATTTTTCATATCCTCAACAAAGCATCCATGAGAATTAAATCTGACCTGCAAGCCCTGCTCAACCATTTGACCAACAGAAACCAGGTTCTTGGTGATATTCGGGACATGAAATACATTCGACAGGTATTTCTTTTTCCCATCCTGCATAGACAAAGGAATTTTTCCAATCTGCACAATAGGATATGCAGTACCATCACCACTCCACAAATCCTGGTTTTTCCATTTTCCTTGCATCCTGCATCCATTCTGCATGACCTATCATGTGGTTTGATGCACCTGAGTCAACATACCACACATCGTTGCTTTCTTCTACACTTGTCACAGAATTGGTCATGTGCTACACCATAAACAAATACTCATTTCTGTCATCACCCTGTCTACTAGAAGATGCATAATTTCCTTGTTGCAATTTTCCATTCATGATGTCATTCTGCTTTTTATAGCAGTCTTTAGCCATATGACCCATTTTACCACAGTAATAGCATTTAACATTGCTGTTTGCATTTTGGTCTCTTTGCCATCCACCACGACCTCTTTGGCTCCCCCTGCCTCTAGAGTTACCACGTTCTCCTCCATAGGACTAGTTTTTCTTGAGTTTGCTGCATATTTTGATTTCTACCACGGCCTCCAGATCGGCTTCCTCTACCTCTGCCTCTACCTCTTCCAGCATTTGAGTAGAAGACAGTTTCTTTTGAAGTTCCTCCTGAAGAAGATGCACCAGCATTTCTCTGCTCCTCAGAAATTAGAAGAGCAATCAACTCCTCAAAATTAGGAAATCTTTCACGGACGGAAATCGATGTTCGAAACTGTGCATAATTCTTTCCTAGACCATTCAAGGTCACAAAGACTAAATCATCATCTTCCACTGGCGACCCAATGGAAGCAAGTGCATCTGCAATCTTCTTCACCTTCATGTGGTAGTCATTGATGCTCATACTTTCTCTTTGCACATTGTGCAACTCTTGCTTGAGCTGCATTTTCCTGGCTTGCGTATTTGTGCTATACATTTTTGACAAAGTATCCCATGCCTCCTGTGGTGTACACCGCGAAGGGCGTCTCAATCTGAGACAATGCACTCTTGCACTTTCTGGCTGTGCTACCTGCAGAGACTTGCTCCCAAAATAGAAAAATGAAAGCAACACTGGTCCTCTTACCAGAACACTGCGAACTTGGTTTGCTTTCTTGAGCTGCTTACCACAAACAAGGCTCTAATACCATGTCAAGATTGTGGGAGAGAAGGAAGGAGTCTCACTTGTAGCTTTCTTGCTTGCACAATGGGGGAATATACACACAGGTGGAGGCTGAAAACAGTTTTCCTCTTCTTAGTTGTGTAAGCAAAAAGAACTCTAGTACATAGAAATAGAAGAACCCTATATGTGAGTCTCAAACCAAACTCAACTAACTAAGGTGGCATACTAACTGAGCCACGAACTAGAGTAGATAAGGATAGCTGTCATCTAGCTATTATTCATGGGCGGTGTACCAACCGCATCTCCAGCTAACAATTCGGTGACATAAATGCACAACAGTCACCCTGGCATATCACGAGTGGAGCTCGATATCTCAACACCTCCTAGGTTTTGAGTATGGGTCCTTAGCTTTGTGAGGGTGTGGGTGTCTGCTCCTAGGCAGGGATCCTTGTTGTTTAGGTACCCATTTGAATTGGAGTTCATGGGTTTTATTGTTGGGTTTAGCAGGTTGTTTGCATTGAGGCTTGGTAGGTTGTGACGAGTCACGACCAGCCTCCTTAGACTTGATGGTGGGTTTCTCTATCGGTGGCTTTGCGGACCTGGAAGGAGTCACGCCACCCTTGCTAAAAGTTGTAACTATGAAGGTGTTGCCCATGGCTAGATGGATACGCTACGACTCGTAGTTGACATTACAACGAGCTTACTTTTTAAAGGTTTGCATCCTAACAACAATGACTCTGTGCCTACATCTTTAGTGTTGGGCAATACATAGAAGATCATGAGCATGCTTTCAGACTTGATAGAAACTACAATCTTGCACTTTCCCAAGAGTGCGTATGATCGGCTCCCATAGGGGTTGAGCTTAGCGTTAGTGGGTTGTAACTGTAGTTTGCCAATTCACGTCCAATGATCATGATTTAAGAAATTAAAGTTAGCTCCCTCATCGATTAATTCATTGATGGTGCACGTATGCTTGGCAGTGACCGTTATGCTTAGATAAGCTGGTTTTACGACTTCCTCATCCTCATCATCCATCTCAATGATAGTGCCTACTCGTACTTTGATAGGGGATGCTAGCATTGGAGGCTCATGCAGTGGGTGTGTGGGAGGGAAGTACTTCTTTATGCGACTGCCATTGAAGAAGCCTATGTCCCTCACCTTTTAGGGTTTTGAGTTCTACGTTGCTAGTTTCGACTGATGGTTCGAATTTTGAAAGGACCTAGTCCCTGAAACTTCATTTTCTATTTATGTCCCTTGACTAAGTATAACAATACTAAGTCACCCTATTCAATCTCGTTGCTTGACATGCTTGTCAAACCAGATTTTACGTCTTGCCTTCTTGCATATTAGCACATGGGTGGCTAGAAGCCGAGTTTTCGATAAGTGTTCGAGCTCAACTAGGCATTCTACCCATGTCTCCTTCCCATCCCATCTCTTGAAGGGCTATACTCAGCCTAAGAACAAAGAACTTTAAGGGTACAATTGCCTTAGTTCCATAGGTTGATCTAAAGGGAGTCTCACCTGTAGCCATTTTATAAGCCGTTTGGTAGGCCCACAAGGCCACCATCAGCTTGTTATCTTGATCGCTGCGCGAAGTAGAAACTCCCTTGGTCAAGACATTCACCAAGATTTTACTTGTGGATTCAGCTTGGCTATTTGCTTGAGGATAATAATGCGAAGATTTTCAATGGATGATTAGGAAGGTGGATAGGAGATGAGCTATCACTTCATTGATGAAGTGTGTGCCTTGGTCACTAACAAGTTCAATGGGACAATCGAATCGTGAGATCATTTGCTCCCATAAGAACTTAACAATGGTCCTTGCGTCATTTTTTCTAGTAGCTCATTCTTCTGCCCATTTCCTTAGATAATCGATGGTGACAATGATGCACTTGGCTTGTGAATACTATGCCACAGGACTAATGGGTCTGATGAAGTCAATCCCCCATTTTTTGAAGGGTTGTTGTGCAATGATTGGGGTTAGCTCCATGAGATCCTTACGAATAGGGACCTTAGTCCGTTGGCACTCATCATAATGCTTTATGAATCATGTTGCATCTCAAAAAAGAGTGGCCCACCACAATTGGGATTGCAGCACCTTGTGCGCTGTTGTATCTCTACTGAAGTGTCCTCCTACGATTCCATCGTGCGTCTCTATGAGTACATCATACATTTCATACTCACACATTTGTGCAGCAATCCATCTTGCCCCAACCTGTAAAGTTGGCCTACTATCAACTGATAGGGTTGGATCTTTAGGATGAGCCACCTAAGTCGGGCATTTTCTATTGGTTGTTCAGGTAATCCGTGCTTAAGCACTTGTAATATGTCATCTGGCCAATACGGTGTCATGTCGGATCTAAAAAAATCTCTTTTGCTTGATAAGTGGAATAGATGTGCGTCTGGCAATTTGTCTATAATGCCTTGTCCAACAACTTCTCCTATGGGGACGCGAGACATATGGTCAGCCATGTAGTGTTGCTTCCCTTTATGTACCACCACGGAGAGGTTGAATTCTAAGAGAAGAAGTAGCTATCAAGCGATGCATCCTGTAGCACAAGGTTTATTAACAAGATATACCAGGGCTTGATGGTCAACAAAGAAGGTAAAAGGTGTGGTCAAAAGATAATGTCGAAATTTCTTTACATCAAATACCATGGCCAAGCCCTCTCTCTCCATTGTTAAGTAATTTATTTCGGTCTCATTGAGTTATTTGCTAGCAAAGCTCATTGGGTAATGTGTTCACCAAGCTGGCATAACACAAATCCTATGGTGAATTTCGAAGTGTCAATGTGCACATGAAACGTGAGTGTCCAATCTGGGGCTTATAGAATTGGTGCCATTGTTAGAGCATTTTTTAGTTTCTCATATGCACATTGGCATTTGTTAGTCCATTCGAATATGATTAGCAGCTTGTATAGAGGTCTAGCAATCAATACATAGTTCAACACAAACCATCGATAATACCTTGTATGGCCTAAGAAGCACTGAACACCCTTGTAATCAGTTGGGGGTGGAAGATCGACAATGACCATGAACTTTGAGAAGCTTGTGGCAATGCCGTTCTTCGACACTACATGCCCTAAGATGCATTTGTACTTTACCCAAAACTGGCACTTCAAGGGGTTCAATGAGAGACGATATAGTCGACACCATTCAAAGACCACTCAGAGTTTGTCTAAGTGTTCCCTCCAAGTAGAGTGAACACACAGGTCATCTACGGAGACCTCTAACTTCTTTCTAACCATGTCTTTGAATATAGTGTACATAAGTCATTGAAAAGTAGTTGGCACATTAGTCAACCTGAAAGACATGACTATGTAGGCAAAGACGCCCCACTCAGTGACAAATGCAGTCTTATTTTCTTGTTGACCGGCGTTGTGTCAAGTGTCATGGATATGTTGTGAGTCACTACACTCGGGTATACCTCCTTGAGCTCTTCTAGGGACCAAGCAAAGATGTCTAGTACTCTCATAGGAGAGAAATGAGACTTTCTTCCTCTTCCTCAATCAAGTCATCGACTATAAAGACAGGTCAATTTGCCTCCCTTTCCTTGGCTAAATTGACCTCCTTGACCTTGGCGGGCCCTTCAATTGGTTCGCTCGCTTGCCCTTGTTGTTTGGCTCCAGCAAGATTACTACCCTATCTCCTTTTTTGAATCTCGTGAATTGGTTTGGTAGATCTTGCAGTTTTTGCTGCTCCTCTACATGTGTTTCCTTAAGCAACTTCCGTCATTCCTCCCTTGGTCGTTGACGCCTTAGGTGGATGGGTAGGTCCCCCTTGGTGTGTCTGGTCCTAGAAGGTTGAGGAATCTCAAGATCACTATCTAAGCTGACTTTTGATTTAGGATTAAACTCTCTGTTTTTTCTAGAAGAGGGAGTCTCTCCTGGTGGTCACAGCTCGGAAGGTGAGTCCATCTTCAGCAATGGTGTGGCACTTGGTTGGGCTAGGCTTGCCTACTTGTAGTCAATCACGCCTATGTGCTCTAACCAGGTTTGATCACAATCCATGCGCATGACCCCTTTCTCAAATCTAAAGGCATTCAGCTTGCGTAGTATGGAGTTAGCTTCTTGTATTTGTTTGATTACACGTCCCTCAGTGTTGTATTCTATAGTGTCTATCTTCCTTTCGTTCTCATCACTGAAGGAACATCAGTCTTCATATTCGTGGTCAGAGGCATTTGGTCCGATTGCTCATCATCTCCCAAGTCCTAATACATCTTTTCTCATTGGTCTGAGACTAAGGCCCAATCACACATCAAGTTTAAATTGTGCACCTTGGACCATGGCTACTTAGGCTCATCTAAGAGATCTTGGAGTAGCTTGAGATTCTTTACTGGATTGCAAGCTAACTGGTCCATATATCCTAGGATCTCAAGGAGCTCTCATCTATTACTTAGGACTTGGAATGTGACAGGGTTGGGTCTTCCGCGTAGGATTCTAACCATTATGCAGACTAGTACTGAGGGTGTGCCCTTGGGCTTGCCAATCATCTTGGTGGCTTGTCTGTTCTCCTCATTGTCAGAGAACGGTAGGTCAATGGGAGCAAGAACATGCATCTAGTCTTGCTCCTCCTCAAGACACATGATATACTTAATTAAGGGCCCATAGGATTTCCTAATCTAGCCGCTGTCGCCCTTCAATGTGGTGAAGATGGAATCTAGGTCAACTGGCATGGTCTTCCATGTGTCCATCTCTACCCTTACAACCTTTGTTGAATTACCTAGGAAGATGAGACTGTTGCCTCAATCTTCTACGACTCGTGCAGTGCATCTGGTTGGCCTAGCAGGATGTCGTAGTCCATTCCCTTCATGACTATAAAGGCAACAAAGAATTGGATTCATGCACTATTCACTGGCTAAATTTTTAACACACCGAATGGTTTCACCTTCATTTTGTTAGCCAATGTGACATTGAACCTAGCACTCTCGACCAGCAGGTTACCCCAAGTTTAGAGTACTGCATGGCTTAGCAGACTCACTCCCGCCCTTGTGTCTACGATTCCATTTCTTGTGACATCTCCAAGAGCTAAGACTAGCAGGACCACATGCATCTTTGTGCCTTCTCAAAAAGCATTGACATCCAAGGATTTAGGCATGGAATGCAGTGTTAGACTCGATATTTGTGTTTCCACATCGTGCTCGTGTAAGTTTGTGGTGGCAACTTGCTCATTTGATTCTTGGACCCATTGTTTTAGCTCTTCCATAGTGTTGGATGTTGTCTAAGCAGGTCGCCTGAGCTTAGAGTCATAGGGGTAATCACCAATGCATTAAGGAGATTGCTAGCTGCTTGTCTCTCTCCCAACTCCACTATTCTTGGCCAATGGCCTTGACTGGTTTGCTGGCCCGTAGCATTTAGACTTTGTCTAAGCGGCACTCCTTGTGGTGCTGTCGCATCCCTTGATTTTGGTCATGGGGGTGAGACTGGCGTGCTCAAGCTTGAGAGATCATCAATCTCATCTTCTAGTATGGGCTCAAAACCTTTTAGGTGCTCTTTGGATTCTTTCACCCATTCCTTCATCTTCTCGATGGCTTCAAGTTGGCAATTTGGGTTGGGGTACTCCTTGACCTTAGCAATTCCCTTTTCAGTCGTCTTTGGAGTCGACATTTTTGCCTCTGTGTCAGTGACTCTCTTTCTAGTAGGCAGTGTCATGGCACTTTCAATTTTGAGCGTGACCTTAGTGTCTAACATTTTCTTCCTTCATCTCTGAGTCTTTCTTTCGATTGAGGTTGCGTTGAGGTTGCTAGGCATTGGCAATGATATGCCGGTCTACTTTGTCTGCGCATGGATAATGACATGCAATGGGATAGGCATGGCCTCCCCATCAAGTGTCTTGACACCAAACAACCCCAATGGAACTGATGGCTCATTTTCCAAACTAGAGGATGGCTTCCATATAGGAAAATCGACAAAGAGATGAGTGATTCCACACTCAGCGCATCTTAGGTAGCATTATCTCTATTTACTTGCTCCCTCTTGGGGCATCGCAAAGAAACGTGTCGTGGGTGATCGCAAGTCCCCAACACACGATTGGCTCTTGGGTCTACCCTCCTAGGCCTCTACCACTCCCTCTACCTAATGACATCACCAGTACTGGTCGGTAGTCTATAAGGACTGCATTGCCTTCTTCATCGTATGACACATAAGTGTGTACATAAGGTTCATTGCCGTTTGGCTCCTCCACATAGTGGATAGAGTGTCACTCGGTGGATGGGTTACATAGGGTCCAGGTGGTCTAGGGATACCTGTAGGGTTTATCTCCATCCTAGGGATGGCTGGCTTAGTGTTGTTAAGTGGTAGGAGGGCCAATGGGGCTCCCCTTCCAAAGAAGTTTGGTGGCCTATTCACAAGGTAGGGTTTAGTTATGAGTATGGGAGTCTCCAAGGTAATCGACAATGCATGACGTCATGGCCGAACCTACCGCAGTTAGTGCAAGGTCGTGATTGAGGGTCCTTACACTCAGCTAGTAGGTAGTTTCCGCCATAGTACATGCATTGGATGTGTGGGCGCACTAGTTGTGTCATCATCTTCTACAATTTGGCTATGTCCATCTTCATCTATGCTAGCTCTTGCCCTGAATCAGTGCCCTTCCCTTTATCGTGAGCACTCGAGCTGATCTCTTGGTTGGTATTGAAGCTCTCTTGAAATTCCTAGCGCTCGCTGGACTCTTCTCGATTAGAGCTCCTAGAGTTTCTCTCCTTGAGTTGTTCATCCACTCTAATAGCTTCCTTAAATAACCTTGCCATCGCATCTTGCTGTAGGTTTGAGTTGCCTACCAAGGCTTTGTAGAGCTCTTCACTTCGTATTTGGTTAATGAATATTGTGGACACTGCTCTTTCAGTTGGTCTCTCACCCATAGGGATTCTCTTGAAGAGGCTCCTCACATGGGTTACATAATCTCGGATGTCCTCTTTCTCTTTCTGTTTGATGTTATGAGTTGCACTAGTAGGTTGTCGGAGTATCCTAGTTCGGAGAATCTCTTAATGAAGAGATTTTTCAGGCCATTGAAATCGACTCACTCAGCAGCATCTAGACTCGTGGTACTAGGTGTCCTACCCTTATTGCCTAAGCATAGAACGAAAGCTTATGAGCCTTGAGTGAGATTAGTGAGGCCATTGGCCTCACAGACGTGCTTGAACTGCTCCACAAAGCTATACGGGTCATTGTTTGCTTAGTATTTGTCCTTGGTATTTGTCTAGGTGCTTTGCTACCATGGGAATTTTTGATTGGCTCTTAGAGCCTTGGCTAACTCCTAACCTTGCCAGTAGCGATGCTCCTAATGCTGCAGTGCTTTGTTCTGCTATTGTGTTATCTAGCACAGCCGATTCATGAGGTCTCCTTCTAGCATGAGCTTGCTTAGCGTGAGGTCTCCTTCTAGTGCTTTCTCACTCTCCATACGATTTCTACTTGCTAGGGCTAGCACTCTCCAGATCTCTCGCATTTCCATGCTTTGGTGTAAACTCCTAGTCTGCTGATCATGGTTGTACGTGACTATGCCTTGTAGAGCTTTACGTGCTAGCTTTCTCTCCTCCTCAAGATCTACTATGATGTCCTTCACAGGTCTGCCACAGTGTTCTAATCGGTTTTGAGCATTATATTTGCTCAGAACTGCTAGATTGCCTTAAGAAAGTCACCTAGGTCAAGTTCCTCGTTGCTTCTACGGCATGAGCTGCTCTCTTCCATGCCTAAGATTTTCTGTTTTGCCAAGTTGTCGATTAGGTTGATGAGGTCAGGTAGATCCACTTCACTGATAGTGTCAGTCCTTGTGCTGGGTTAGGCTTTCCAGTTGTGTTCTTCGCTTGGTCCTACCTTTGGGGATTAGATCACCCATCTATGTCTTGGGATCTTCTCTAATTGGTGGGTTCCTTCAAGTTTTTACAGTCGAGCGAGCTCCTTGTTAATTACAAATAGTCCTCAACTTACCCTCTGTGTGTGTGTGTGTGTGTGTGCACGTACTCTTTTCTGTGCAATGTGCACAATCAAACTTTCAGGTCTTTTCAAGTGGACCTCAAGTGCTGGAAAATAGTATAAGTGCAAAGAAAAGTTGATTATTTAGCTTTCGTACTCCTACTTGTGCTCGTGGCCTCATGGGGTGCTAAGCTCGGTTGCTAGCCTTCCTTGCCACTCTTTAGGATCTACGCTATGTTGTTTAGCTTGTTTAGGGTCAATTTGGGGTCTTACAATCAGCCTACATCACTAAGCATGTTAAGATTGTGGAAATGTGTTGTTGTACAATTCCTGGTTGTTCGACCACGACTTCTAGGCCTATAACTGTTTGTAAGGCGTTCAATGAGTTCTTCCAGTGTGGGTCACACTCTTTGTTGGTCAAGGTTTGTCAAATTTCTAGATTTTCTCTTTCAGAATGTGTTCGATTTACCAAAGTTTGATTTAGCAGTGTCCGATTCTAGGAATTAGATAGGGTTAGGTCTGATTGTCATGATCGGACAAGGTGTATCCGATTGGACAGTGTGGGGGTGGTCTGATTTGAATAGGTTGAATTCTCGGAATCGGACAGGGGCGTTTGGTCTGGAGCAGGATAGGATCGAGAAATCGGAGTGGAAAGCTTAGGCTTTGTTGTTGTAAAACATGCCCAAACAGGGCACAAACATGGAAAAAGTGGGAAAAAGGAGTGCCTAAATGTGTTGGAATTACAAGGGGAGTGATTGGGAAGATTAAGGTTGTACCTAGCTAGGGTTTAGGACCCCTAGAGGCAAGGGAAAGCCTCATTTGTAGTCTTAGCTTAGAGAGAGAGAGAGAGAGAGAGAGAGAGAGAGAGAGAGAGAGAGAGAGAGAGAGAGAGAGAGAGAGAGAGAGAGAGAGAGAGAGAGAGAGAGAGAGAGAGAGAGATTGCAAGCCACGAGCTTACATCAAAGATCAGAGCGTGTCAGAGTTTTCTGTAAGATTCAAGTATATGAGACCCTTGGCCTACACCCTTAATTGAACTCTGGAAGGTCTTGTAGGTGATTGGAGCTCGAGTGTAGAGATTTTCGTCAAATTGTGGTCAACGCGTATTTTGGCATGTGGAATCAGACAGGCTTTCTAATGTCTGATTCCCAGAATCAGACGTCCCCGAAACTTAGACCAAATACCTTGTCCGATTTAGAAAATTGGACACTTAGGATCCGACCTACCATGTCACTGCTCAGACAACCCATCCTTGTCCAATTTCGAGAATTGGATAAGAGGAAATTAGACACACACCACCTCGTTCGATTAGACACACGGACACTCACCCATCTGATTGCGACAATCGAACCACAAAAATAACAAAAATCCAAAGCAAAGTACTGAAATTATTTCTCCTACTCAACTAATCATCAAAAACCAAAAATACTTACTTATAGCATGGATTAAAAAGCCCAAAACCTCCTATCTATCTCAAGCTCTAGTTCGGAGATGAAACCCTTACTTTGATGCTCGATTTGAAGCATGCAAACGCTCAAGCTTGAATTCATTGGTCCCAAAAATGGAACCAAAATGAGTCAACCGCTAAGACCCAAGTATTTCTTACTATTCAAGCGTTTCAAGTGAGCACTAATGGCTACCTCTCACATAGCCAACACGCTATCCCTCTCTATGAGTATAGTGAGCTTACCTCAATGCCCGAATGAGTTTCCTCCTACCTCAAGCACACTGGTAGCTCCACAATTCTTGATGCAAGCTCAAGCATCCTCAAGCCTCCACCTCTCCAAGCTCTATCCTCCATAGCTACGTATGAGAGAAGAGAAGAGAAGAGAAGAGAAGAGAAGAGAAGAGAAGAGAAGAGAAGAGAAGAAGAAGAAGAAGAAGAAGAAGAAGAAGAGAGAAGATGGTGAGGAGCTTCACCTCCTTGATCCCTCACCCTCACATACTTATTCCCTCACACTCTCACACTCCCTCTCTCAAGCACACACAAGAAAGCAAGAGGAGAGAAGAAGAAGAGTCTCTTGTTGCCACACACCAAAGAATGAGCTCTCATTCACTTTTTGAACTTTATATATATGCCCTAAAATCCCATGGGCATCCATCCCCTTTTTTACATGACCAGCCATTGTGGCAAGGTCCTTTTCTCCATTCCCTTATACTTGGTCTATTTCTTTAGTTTATGCCCGTCTAACCTTTTACAATTTGCACTGGAGGGAGCCTAGCACTCTTTTACAAAAATTTTGGGATGCCTTTCACTTAAAAATGCGCTTTTGAATTTAGCTTGATTTTAGAGGCCATCCTTGCGCCTTTGCTTGTTCTCCGTCTTGCTTCTTCCATTGCCTCTGTATTTTACTTTTTTTTATTCCTTCTTGAGCTGGGATTAATACACATGTGTAGGATGTGACATTAGAGAACAAGTTTACCAGTAAGAAACTAGATTTGTCACATAAAGTATTTGGATGCATTGGATATGTTCATATTATTGATGAGCTTTAAAAAAAGTAAGATCTAAAAGTTGAAAAGTGTGCATTTGTTGGCTATTCCCTTTTGCAAAAGGGTTGCAAGTGTTATAATCTAGTTACACACAAGATAGGATGAGTAGAGATGTTGTATTTGATAAGATGATAAGTTGGTATGCTACTAAAAAACAAATTATTATAGATTATATTAAAAAAAATATGATTGTAGAAGGTGTAGATCCATAGTCGTAAGCTAGAAGAGTCCTCTTCTAGTAGGTCTATTGAGAGATCATGAAGTGGTTGGTTGCATGTGAATAACATCCTACAAGTGTAGAAATTGTGTCACAGATGGTGAGTTGTAAAGGAATCATAGAGTTATCTGCAATTGTACAAGTCAATGAGAGTAAGGTATCTCATGCAAAATAGAGTGACACATGATGGTTACATTGCTCAACATTCTGCATATATAGCAAATGTCATAAAATCAATTGAGGCCACTTATTTTGATGAAGCTATTGATTATACACATTGGGAGAAAGCCACATATGAAAACTAGGTGCATTGGATATAAATTAGACTTAGAATTTGGTGCTATTGCTCGAGGAAAAGAAAGCTGTAGACTATAAGTGAGTTCACAAAGTAAAGCATAATATGAATGGAAGTGTAAGTATGTATAAACCAAGACTAGTTGCCAAAACTTATGCATAGACTTATGGGATTGACTATGAGGAGACATTTGCTCTAGTGGCAAAGATGGCAATTGTGAGAGCTATCATTGTAGTGGCTATATCAAAAGGTTGGGTCTTACATCAAATGGATGTAGAAAATTTATTCTTGTATGGTGAGTTACAAGAAGAAGTGTACATGGAGTAGCCACAGGTTATAATACCATGGTTCACCCTAATTATAAGGAGAAGAGTACATGAAGTAAAGCCTTGTATGGGTTGAAACAAGTACCAAAAGCATGGCATGATAAGATAGCATAGTATCATGTCTCTGTTGGTTTACATGTTGAAAATGATCACTTACTTTATAGGTGTCAAAGTGACATGGATATTGTTTTGATCACCTTGTATATGGTTGATTTGATTGTTAGGGATTATAATGTGCAAGAGGTGGAGCATGTGAAGAGTCTTCTCAAATAGAAATTTTATACAAAAAAATTTGGAGAGATGAAGAGCTTTCTTGGTACTAAGGTGATAGGAGCACATCTAAGGTGATATGGCTCTCAAAAAGACAATATATCTTGGATATGTTGATGAAGTATGGTATGGCTGAACAATCTCAGTGCCGTTGAATTAAAATGTTAAGCTAAGTATTGATTTGGGTGAGATATTAGAGGATTCCACAATATATGGAAAGATAGTGGGAATTTTGATCTTTATCATTATCACCAAGCCAGATTGTAACTACAGAGTTGGGTTGAGATTCAGTTTATATAGGTGCCTTGTAAGCCTCATTTGGATAGTATGATATGTACCTTATAGTAGCTTAAGGACACATTGAATTAGGGTATCTCTTATGAGGCCTACTCTCATGATGCAATTATTTGGTTATTTTGATGCAGATTGGATAAGGAGTGTATCTAATATGAAGTCCAACATTGGCTATGTATTTTACTTTGGAAGTGGGGCTATGACTTATAGTAGTAATAAATATCCTACTATTGTATTATCGAGTATAAAGGCAGAGCACATGGGTGCAATTATGGCAACATGTGAGATAGCTTGGATACAAAAGCTACTTTATGATTTTGGGATACATATAGATAGGAGGATTATCATTTATTGTGACAACATGAGCATCATACAATCAGCAATTGGAACCTAGTGTTTCATGTACTTATGAAACACATTGACGTTTATTACCATTGCATCAAAGAGTGGGTGTTTGAAGGTGACATCGATCTCATATGTACGAGCATAGAAGAGCAAGTTGCAAATATTTTCACCAAGGCTCTAGGAACAAAAAAGCTTCGAAGATTTTGAAGCTTACTTAGAGTACAAGCCATGGAGTTGAGCTTAAGTGAAAGTGTTGAGATATCAAGCTCAACACACGAGTTGACACTCATGTACTTAGATGATTGTCTCCATATTCATATAATTGACATAGTTGCTACCTACATTGATATATCATTCTGTTGATCCTTTATAGCTATGGGATATTTGTCTAGTCATTTTTCTAGTTAGCATGTTCACATTATGGATTGCTTGTATATTATGTATGTTGTGTCAAGAATTGCATGTTGTGGGGGGATTTTCTTGAGCTCCTGCATCGTCAAATACACACCATACACAAAAGAGGAAGCTCACTCAAGAATATAAGAAGAGAGACGAAGGCCAAATCATTTTCTTGTTGGTTTCTTTTTCTTTTCCCACACACAATACAATGTACACAAAGTATAGATAAGATACAACATAAAGGAAAGTGGCCTACTAAGTTAAATAATGCATAATTGACTATACTAATCGACTAGTGATATAACTATGCCAATTGTAGGTAGATGCAACAAACTAAATATAATAAGTGATAAGTCAATGGCCATGTAAGGATCATAATAATCACTAATGTGCTAAGTGTAGATATGTGGACCCATCTAGCAAGGTGGTCCATCATCAATGTCTACACATGTTGAGCTTGCCATCTCAACACTCTCCCTCAAGCTCAACTGTATCTCTCCAACTCTAGGTAAGCTTCGAAAATTTTGAAGCTTCTCCACACCCAATGCCTTTGTAAAAATGTCAGCTATCTGATTTTGTGTGCTGCTGATATATACCAAGTCAATCTCTTCCACAAAGTAGTAGTGCACCTCAATGTGTTTTGTTCTAGCATGGAACACTAGGTTCTTAGCTAGCTATATGTTGCTTATGTTGTCACAGTGAATGAAAATTGGACCATCTTCCTACACATCCAAATCACTCAATAACTTTTGCAACCATACCACCTCACATGCTACCATAACAACACCTCTATACTTAGCCTCTACTTGATAAAGCAACTGTAGGTTGCTTTTTGTTGCTCCTTGCAAGTGCTATACTACCAAGGGAAAACATGAATTTGCTAGTAGATTTTCCCTCTCAGCCCAATCTGCATGTGTGTATTCAAACACCTGTACATCCTTATCTACCTCAAAAAAAAATTCATAATGTAAAGTGGACTTTACACACCTCAATATGCGTCTAACTACATCCAAATGAGACTTTCAAGGCATCTGCATAAATTAACTGCCAAGGTCAATAACATAGCTCAAGTTTGACCTTGTGATAGTCATGTAAATTAAAATTTCTACTATTCTCTTGAACATAGTAGGGTTTTGTATCTCATCTCCAACATCAACACTCAACATCACATTTTTCTTCAATGGTACTGAAAGAGGCTTACACATTGTCATGCCATACTTTGATAACATATCCAAACCATATTGCATTTCGGACAGCCATATACCATCACATTTGATTATTTACCTCAATAGCAAGAAAGTACCCCAGCTCACCCAAATCCTTCATCTCAAACTTCTTCTTCAAAAATTCCTTAACTTCAAAAAATCCCACTGTCACTGTGACCTACAATAATCAAGTCATCCATATAGATGACTATGATGACCAAACTTGCATCTCCCTTTTTCACATAAAGTGAGTGATCAGCATTAGAAATATAAAATCCAATATTAACAAGATACTCTTTGATCATGTTAGGATGTGCTCTAGGTGCTTGCTTTAGCCCATTGAGTGTCTTCTTTAACCTGCACATATATATAAGATGCTTTAAATCCTCATAATCTGCTGGTTGCTCCATATACACCTCTTTTTGCAATTCACCATGCAAGATGGTATTCTTGACATCCATTTGCTGCAAACTCTAACCTTTGGCTATTGTCAAAGCAATCACACATCTAACAATTGCTATCCTAACAATTGCTGCAAACTCTAACCTTTGGCTATTATCAAAGCAATCACACATCTAACAATTGCTATCCTAGCAACTGGACTGAATGTCTCTTCATAATCTATGCCATATGTTTGAGCATAACCTTTTGCAACTAGCCTAGCCTTATACCTATTAACTAAACCATTTGCATTATGATTGATTTTGTAAACCCACTTACAACCAATAGCTTTCTTGCTCTTAAGCAAGGGTACCAAATCCTAAGTCTTATTGGTTTCTAATGTAACCATCTCTTCATCCATTACTTTATCCCAATAAGCATGGCCAACAACATCCTCAAAATAAGTGGGATCAACATCCTCAACTACCTTCACTATATAAGCATAATGTGGTGAGTTGCATAACCTTTAAAACCAAATCTTTTAATAGGGTATCTAACCCTGCTAGACCTACGTATCATCGGATCACTCAGTGGAGCCTTTACATTACTATGTGCTCTTTGTACTCTTGGTGTTCCGACTAAAGCGATACTAAGCTCATCATCGAAACTCTTTGAACCATTAGAATCTCCATTAAATCTCAAATGACTAGTAGATGCATCATTACCATCCAATACTTTCTTCTTTTCTTTGTCTTTACCTGTAACACTTATAGATCCACTTGAAGATGTGGGGCTAATCCTTAGTCTTCCAAACCAAGGGCTAACTATAGGTGTAGTACTAGATCATGTTTCTAGTCCACTAAGGCTTCGTGGTTCTTGATTTTTTTTTCTACACATAGCTATCATGATCATGATCATGAACATCTAATACATCACTACTAGATACATACCAACTACTACTCTCAAAAAAAATAACATCCATGCTCACTCTAAACTCACCTGTGTGACATGGGTATAATAATGATACCCTTTCTACTCTAAATAATGTTCAATAAAAATACATTTTTCAACCTTTGTATCAAGCTTCTTTCACAGATCTCGTATATGAACATATGCAATAAACCACTTTTAAGTGTGACACATTGTGCTTCTTGCTTATAAAGCATTCTTCGGGGGTCATCCCATAAACTACAATTGTGGGAGTCCTGTTTATAATATAGACAGTAGTATGAATAACTTTAGACAAAAAATGTTTTGACATATTCTTTTTAGCACATCAATGCCCATATAGCTTCTACAATATGCCTATTTTTTGGCATATTCTTTTTAGCACATCAATGCCCATATAGCTTCTATAATATGCCTATTTTTTCTTTCTGTGAACCCATTTTACTTTGGGATGATATACATGCAAGTAAACTGTCTCTTAATCCCATGAGATCTCAAGAAGTCACTAAAATCATTAGAAAGGTACTCTCCCCCTTCATCTGATCTCAAGCACTTAACTTTCAAGTATGTTTTTTATTTCAACAATAGCCTTGAAAGATTTAAAGTGCTCAAATACATCACTCTTTTTCTTTATGAAATATACATGCATCTTCCTTAAATAATCATCAATAATTGTAACAAAGTATTTGTTGCCACCAAGATAAATATTATGTGTAGGTTCCCAAATATCTATATGCACAACATCAAGCATATTTTTGCTCACATCCCTGTCATGCAAAAAATGTTGTCTTGCCTACTTACCAAATTGACATGCTTCACACACTTTGTGAGATTCTATAACTCTAAAAGTAGGTAACCTTGTAACTAATCCTTTGGATTGCATTAATTTTAGCCTTTGCACATTTGCATGTCCAATACGTATATGCTATATTTCAATATCTGCGTGACTGCTCCTTTTTCTTTAGTATATACAACAACATTCATAGCGAAAATTCTAGCATCTAAAGTAAACATGCGGAAACTCTACTTCCTTTTGTGACCAACTTGCACTTATCATTAAAGTCTTCTACAAAAAAAGCTTTTGCATTAAATTAAACCTACAACCCTTGCTCTACTGTTTGTTCTATGCTTCCATGATGAAAAAACTAGAAAACATAAAGTTAAAATGCTGAAAATAATTTTTAGAGACCCGTAAAATACATTTTTAATGAGAAAAATGGAGTTTTTGGTGTTTTCAGGTGAGATAAACCGATACACATGGGATAAAATGCTGAAAAAATCTATATTTCTGTTGTTCTAAGAATCAAGAGCCAAAAATCTAAAAATATATCAAATTTTAATTGGAAAAATAGAGAAAAATGAAAAAAACTAGAAATATGCCTTAGAAAAATACAAAAAAATATAATAAGTGGTTGTGAATGTATGGTGGGGCAAAGAATAAGGTTTGGCCTCAATTTTCCCTATCTTTTTGTTATAGTGTGTGATTTATTGCTCTTTATACACTAAATCATGACAAAACCTCTATAACCTATGCAACGAAGCAAAACTTAAACGGTGAGGGGGAGTAGGATTTTGTGCAACAGTTAGAGGGTTGAAATAATACAAATTTTGATTGTTTTTCTCTATGCATAGCATTTAGGAAACAGTTTATTTGGAAATTAGGGATCTAGTAGCACAAGGTTCGCCTTGGTGCTAGATTCTTGCAACGAAGCATATACGCGTATTAGTTGGAATTCATGGAAAGATTGTTTGCGTACTAGCACATAGATTGATTTCGAAACATAACTATTTGTGCACAATGAGACATCCACTATTGCATTAATCATATATGGGGTATCAACTCCTGGAAATGCATAGCGATTGTTTGAATTATACTTGACCTATGCTTGAGAGGGTGAGGTTCCCCTTGCCGTAGGTTAGTCATTTGTTTCTTAGGAAAAATTATTGGTAAGGAACATGGTATCTCTTGGATCTCGCTGACAAAGAGAGGAGTTTTGTGCGAATGTATTCATATGTAAAAGCAGCGCATCTAGGGGCCAATCCCCAAGATGTAGGAGAGCTGCAGTGGGGCCACAACAATCAGCCGGTGGGGTGCCTCCTATGTTTATGATACGTGGCACTTATTGCCAATATGTGTGGGATACCCCTTTGAGGGGTTTTGGTAAAGGTACCATTGGATTATCTAGCTACAAACGCAATATTAGAAGTATCTAGTGTGCATTCAGTTATTACAGACGCTCCTGGACCACGAGGCCGGGTGGTGATGGAGGTGTCTGTTGCATGCATGAGGTCCGGCTAGTGCTATAGCCAATGCCAGACCATTTTCCCATCGGTAGTGTATCTTCTTTATTATTTTCAAATTTATGTAGTTGGATGATGTACAACCACTATACCTAGGTATCATCCTCATGCTCTTTAGACACCTAACTTAGCATGAGGATGAGGATAAGGATGATGCACCTAACTTGAGAACCCCTAGGTATAGTGGTTTTGGCACTCTAATGTTATAGTGGACTTTGTTTATTCTTTCCCTTTTTCTTCATTTTCTCTTTTCTTTTCTTTGTTTTTTTTCTCTTTTTTTGTTCCTTTTTTTTTTTGCTTTTTGGTACAAGTAGAAGGAGATGAGCTAGGTGTCATCCTCATGCTCTTTAGAAACTTCACGAGGCGGCCTAAGGGATTTACTAAGGACTGCATAGCTTAGCATGTAGCCCTTATGATTAATCCTTACATTGAGTGGGGTAGTGGAGAGGAAAGGATGGTTACACTTCGAGAACCTACTATCACTCATATCTTCCAAGAGACTCATGAAAAATGCTAGCAAGAGAGTGGCTCTCAACATGAGGTGAGTCATTGCACAACTATCTATTCTGGCATTGACATCAAAGTAGAGTAGTGGTAGGCACTCTTCCTGTGGTACTAACTTCTGTTTTAATAGGATTCACAAGAGATGGAGGTAATTACACGTGGTAAGGAAGGTGGGGTATGTTGTGAACTCATCTAGGAAGTGAGTGATGGAAGGTCGAAGGTCTTGAGCTACAAAAATGAGGCACTCTTTAGGGCTAGAGGCATTGACATTATATATCAAGGAAAAGTTGTACTTGTCATGCTTCCCCTAGTCAAAATCCACACCTTGGTGCTTTGGGTAAGCCATGTAGGTGGGGTCATTCTATGGGAGAGTATTACAAAAGGCCATCCATACCTTGAAATTGTTGCCCTAGATCTTCCGATGCCATTTAGGCTAGAACTCAGCCTTTGACTTTCCTTGGCTTCTCCATCACCTTATCCTCCTAGTAGTATTGGGTAGTTCTCTTCTCTATAATGTGGGATTTTTGACTCTCTTATCTTGCCAATCAGAGCATCAAGGTAGAAGAATTTGAATTCAAATGGTGTGCGCTAGTTCTCCCACTCCTCCCAATGATGCAACTCCCATGCCCAGTTGATTGGTAGTTATTCCTCAATTTGCAGCACTTGGACATCGAGTGTTGCCTATGGCATGGCACTAAATTTTCTCCTTGTGAGATTGGCAAATTCCTTGCATTTTCTTTTCTCCTCGATTATTCTTTCCGTGGTGGCTAGGACTTCTTCTTGGCCTTCTACTTCTATTATGGAGGTGGAGGCGGGCTTTGTTTAGCAAACTGACCTTCAAGGTCATCAAGCAACTCCAAATTTGGGCCTTCCTCCATCGATGGTCTGCTTGGGTGGTTGTGGTCGGCTATTCCTATTGTCCTTGGTCTCTAATTCCTAGGTTCTCTAAGTCTTTGAGAGAGCCCTACTTGTAGTAGAATCTACCTTTGTTGTTCTAGACTTAGGCTTGAGCTAGTTTCGGGGGTGTGTTCTTGGAGTCCACACTTTATGGCTCTTCTTGTGATTTCCAGTTTCTTCTTTAGGCCCTCTATGTCTTCCTCTTCTCTTGTGCTTGAGTTACATGAATCATAGTATTTAAGAAGGCTTGTTGTTAGATCTCTAGCCCTATCTCCACTGCTTTGACCCTTGCCTCTACCCCATGATCCTTCCACTTTTTGCTAGAGCAAAGTGATTGGCCATTTCTCTGAACCTTCCAAGATTTCTCTCTTCCCAGGCCTTGGTCTTCTCTTCCATCCTTCCTTGATTGTTGCCTAGCTCTCTTGATAAAGTGGCCATCACTTCTTGTTCTTTCCATATGTCAAGTATTTTTTCCTTGTCTTGTTTATGGTGGTTTGGTTCTTCTTGGAGTCCTTCCTGCTCTTGAAGAGTCTCAAGGAGTTGCTTCTCTGTCTCTATTAGCTTTTTGGTTGACTCCTTGTCCCTTTCTTGTTCCTTTGGGCCTTCACTCTTTTCAACTCCTCTGTGAGCTCATCCGTGGTCCTCTTTAGTTGCTCAAGGACCTTTGCCATGTCCTTTTGTCCCTACATGAGGCTTGAAAAATCCATTTCTAAGCTTGTTTCCTCCTCTACCTTCTCCAACTAGAACTTCTCAGCCTGGCTTTCTATCCTTTGCAGCCAAAGTTCTTGTGTGTCTTTTTCTTCTTTTCTCACCTCCACCTCCTTTTTTGCTTCCAACTCCTTCTTCAGGTCGTTCAGTTGCCTTTGATAAACAACCATGTGCTTCGTCTTCTCAAGTTGATAGGCAACAAACACCTCTTTTTCAATCTCCAACTTTATTGCCATAATGGCCTTTCTTTCCTCTTTCGTATTTTCTAACTGCCCTTGGAGCTCTTGTATATATTCATCGTAATAATTAGCTACTAGTGGCAAGGCTAGCGGCATGGATGTTGTTGATGTTTCTACTTTGGGCTTCTTTGGATCCTTTTTAGATTCAATGCCCCCTATAGCTAGCCTCTTTGCCCCTAATATAATAGCTCCACCATTGGGCATTGGGCCTTTTACTTTGAGCTTAGCAAGTACTGCATCCACACCACCACTTTGCTATAGTACACTTGAACTTCTGAGGTCTTTAGAGTGGCGGCATGTGTGATAGTCAAGGTTGGAGATGGTTAGTGCAACGGGGCCTTTCCCTTGCCCATCATGACGAGTTCTTGAGCCCTCTTCTGTAGTAGTGCTTGTTCTTAGTTCTTCTCTTGGGATTCTCTATATTGGCTCTTGAGGGTGGGAGGCCTCCTCAATTGATAGCTTCATGGCCAGGGCTAGCTGCTCATCATCTTCTCTTTTCAACCTCTCCTCCTCCTCTAGCCAGTTCCTCTTTCTTGCAGCTTGCTCAGTTTCTTCTCTTTGTAGCCTTGCTACTTATTTGTCTCCTAGGTTCCCTGTGGAGAAGGAGACTAGAGTCTAAACCTATAGTGGTGATTGAGCTAGTGATTCATGGGCAAGGGAGTGCTCTGGAGTCTTTTCCACTACTTCAGGGTTTTTTGGGTCTCCAACGTTTGAATAATTGCGGTGAGCACACCTTTGAATCCTACGCTTGAGGCCTTGCCCAATGGTTTCTTATGTGCCTTCCCCATTGTGGAAGCCGGTGAGTCCCCACCTACTGGTCTTGCATCTTGTTGGGGGTAAAGGCGCCTCTGCCTAGCCGCCCGTGTATTACTACACTGAAAGTCACCGCCACTGCACATTGCAGGTGGCATACGCCCATCATTGCCACTTTATTCTTTATTCTTTTAGTGACAGTTTGAATAAAGGAAGCCCGGTCACACATTGTGACTGTTGGAGTTCCCATTTCTTGTCTCTCTCTCTCTTGCTCTTGCTCTCTTGCCATAGCTCTCGAGTCCAAGCTTCAGTCCTTCTCTCCCTTTCAACTAGTATCAAAGATCGGTTTCCGACTCTTGACCTTGGTTTGTGGCATTCTCAGCATCCCATCGACTCCCTACTTGCATTGGGTCTCCTTCCCAGTAGCCATATCTGATTCTCTTGAGCTCCCATGACTCCCTGGCTTCCCGAACTTCTTCCCGGCCTATTGAGGCACCATCAAGGCATTGACATTGAGGTATTGCTTCATTATTTCAGAGTTTTACTTCAGTTCTCAGGTCTCACAGGCTGGAAATAAGTTGTGGGCAGCCATAGCTCACACCTCTTGGACCTTCCTTCACATGGATCTTGCTTCCAGCCTATCAAGGCTTGCTGAGGCTTGGTGTAGGCCTTCTTTGGCCCTCATTTGTGCCCCCTTTGGGCCCCATTGTTGGCACGTGGGACAGCAGACCCCCAGCCAGCTCACGTTTTTTTTGCGCCTGTTTCAAAATCTAGCCTAAAAATCACTCTTTTTGTCATATCTCGGGCATTCGAAAATCGATTCAGGCAAGGTAAGAGTCTAAGTTGGGGTTTTGGCATGCTCGGACGCGATGGTGATGTCGAATCTGCCAAATTCTGATGACAAAATCTTCTGCAATAGATTTTAGGTTTGAGACAGCACGTATTTGTATGCCTATGCTTGTTTGGGCATGACTACATAACCGGTTTGATGCCTATTGCATCCCGATTGATTGGGGGATTGAAGCTACATGTAATGCTATGATTTTGGCCTAATTTTGGGGCTGAAAATACACAGTTTATAATAGTAAATGCAGGCTGAATACTCTTGGACTGAAGCTATCTTTCATGCTTTGACATATGCCTATTGGTTCTGGATGTATGTCTTGGGTTATGCTATGATGTGGGATGGATTTGAGCTTGTTATTGAATCCGGATGCTTTTGGAAGCTTGAGCTTATTTCAACCTGCACTTATGGACATTGGTATATGCTTTGACAGTGATGCTTCTTGGGTTTATGCATATCCATTGCCTAGGCTTGATGCTCATGTCACGGTTGATTACCCTATGCATACGTTGAGCTTGAGTGCTCATTGAACCTCCACCTTGGATATATTTTGGATTATCTGGAGTAGTCATGGATGTTACTTGGCTTGTCAGAGTTTGGATTGGGATGTATTTGATGTCTTACATGCTTACGGATGCTACGTACAGATGCTCTACCGCCTACATGTTCGGGATATACTATTGATGTATTGTCTTGGACTTATGCCATTGGCACTGTGGCTTGACTTGGCTTGAGCTCTTGAGCTCGTACATATGAATTTTGTGCCAGTGGGAGCATTCTTGAATGCTTATCAGACATTGAGCAAGCGGTACTTTTATGAATTGAGTCGTTACATGCCATTGAGCAATTACAGACACTTGAGACTTTGGGACTTCTTACCTTTTGGGATGATGCATCATATTTCTTGGTTCATTATATGCTTATGAGCTAAGTCTCAGTTTTGGATCTGTATCTTCGTGAACTAACACCTACTTGTGTCAAGTTTTGGTAGTGGCAGGAACACTTTGCCCTGTTGATTGGGGGGTGTGCCTACTCACACTGGCAGATGTTTGTATGACATACTTGGGTGTTGGATTCATGCTTATTGACCGTCATATGCTTATGCTATGCCCACATGATGCCGGCTTTGGTCTTGGCAATATCCGATTGCCTTGGGATCCGATTTTGACATTGTTAGCTCTCTTTTGCTAAAATCTGAAATTTATTACAGCAAGCATATATATATGGACTGACATGGATTTTTCATGCTGAAACACTCTGAAATGATGTACTTTCACTAGTACTTGGTGGATAGCAGCTTTGGTTCCACATTCCTTGCCATTTTCCCTCGATTTTGGTGATTTTTTGGTCATTTTCTGCAGTAAACAGTAAGCAGTTTTGAACTGTCTACAGTCTTCCAGCCTGCATTATGGCGAGTTCGTCCACTGATCATGTTATTTTCAAAATCACTAAGCTTGATGGTAGGAATTACTCTTATTGGAAGAGCCAGATTTGGCAGGTGTTGGTGCAAAAATCGCAGATCAAACCTTTGAGGTTAAGCGGGCATCCGCCTGTAACTATGCGAGATGAGGAATGGCTTGAGCTTGATGAGTTATGCAAGTCCACCATTGTATTGTCTCTCACAGAACAGGTTCACGACAATGAATTTGAGGAAGAACAGAGTGCATGGCAGTTGTGGGATAAAATCAAGAATCTCTATGACAAGAAAAGTCCAGCGAGTCAGATGTATTGGCTGAAACAGCTTATGGATCTGCGCATGAAGGAGAATGTGACTATGTCTGCTCACTTAAGCTAGTTCCATGCTATACTCAAGAACTTGACTTTGCAGGACATCACTTTTACAGAGGATGTCACTCCTCTTTTCTTGCTTGGTACTCTTAATGAGTCATGGGATGTATTTTGCACTCTGCATTATGTGCCTCTACTGCTACCTTGAAATTATCTTATGTTGAGAGTGCTCTTTTGCAAGAAGAGGTTAACCATAAGAATTTGGATGCCTCTCTATGTCGCATGCTATGACAGTTAGAGGCAGGAATGATGGATATGGAAAGCATGGCAGTGGCAGTGGCCGTGGATGGGATTCTCAAAAATCTCGGTCCAAGTCTCGTGGGAAGTCACATAGCAAATCCCGTGGCAGGAATCCAGATGTTACTTGTCACCATTGTGGGAAAAAGGGCCATATTAGGCCACAATGCCATGAATTGCGCAATGAAAGGCGCAAAGATAAGGGGAAAGACAAAGTGCAAGATAAGTCTTCTGATCGCAGCATAGTGCCTGCAAATTCCAGTGTTAAAATTGAAGAGATCAATGTTATGCAACTTGAGGATGTTGATGATGATGATTATATCCTAGGAGCTTCTTCTAGTGCTTCACAGATGACAGAGATACACTCCATATATGCACAGTGTTGGCTCTTGGACTTAGGTGCGTCCTTTCATGTGACACCTTGCCGAGAGTAGTTTCATTCATACCGTACTGTTTCGGGTTCTGTGCGCTTGGGTGATAACAACTCTCTTGATATTGTGGGCATTGGTGATGTTAGGCTGCAGTTTCCTTCTAGCAGCAGTTTTGTTATGCAAGATATATGTCATGTACCTGCTTTGACATGTAGTCTCATGTCAGTTGGACAGCTTGATGATACAGGTTATCATGTATCTTTTGGAGACTCTGCATGGAAGATCACTCGTGGCAAACTTGTGATTGCGAGAGGTGCCAAGACTGGCAGTCTCTATTCCTTGATTGTATCAACTTCTTTCCTTGATCGTGTTTTGTATGTGGGTTCTATCCCACATGTATCTCTTTGGCATGTCCGTTTGGGCCATATGTCTTTGAAGGGAATGAAAATGCTTTCTAGTTTAGTACTTACTGCCCCTTGATTATGCATGTTTTGATTCATGTGAGCATTGTCTTTATGGTAGGCAGACTAGGTCTACACATAAGAAGTTTGGTAGGCCACTCATGAGTGAGCCTTTGGCATTGGTACATTCGGATGTCTGTGTGCTCATGCTTTGTTAGTCTATGGGTGGTGCAAAGTATTTTGTTACGTTCATAGATGATTTTTCACGGAAAGTTTGGGCTTATCCCATTAAGCTGAAATCCGATGTCTTGGCTGTGTTTCAGAGATGGCTTGCATTGGTTGAGAACCAGTCTGGGTATAGGCTAAAATGCCTAAGGACAGATAATGGGGGTGAGTATGTCTCACATGCTTTTGAGCAGTTATGTGATGAGAGGGGTATTAAGCGTCAGTTGACCACCCCCTATACCCCCCCAGAATGGTTTGGCTGAGCGGATGAATAGAACCATCCAGGAGCGTGTACGCAGTATGTTTAGCCATGCAGGCCTACCACATAGCTTTTGGGCTGAGGCAGTTAGTACAATTGTGCATGTCATAAACAGATCACCTTCTAGTGGTTTGGATTTCCAGGTTGTAGAGGAGGTATGGACTGGAAAGCCCCCCTCTTATGCGCATCTCCGTGTCTTTGGATGTGAGGCATTTTGCCTTGTGCCCAGGGACAAGAGAAGTAAGCTGGATCCCAAGAGTGTCAAATGCATTTTCCTTGATTATGGGGATGCACGCGAGATGGGTTACCATCTCTGGGATCCGCAGGCGCGGAAAGTCATCCGCAGTCATGATGTAGTCTTCCATGAAGACAAAATGCATAGGTAGCCTGAGAGAGTTGTTGAGATCCGCAAGGTCATATTTCAAGAGGAGCCGAGAGCTCTTGCACAGCCAGTTGGACAGCCTACAGCTGTAGTAGATGCTCATGGTCAGGGCGTTGGACAGGTAGCTGGGCAGGCAGCAGAGCCTGCCGTGAGATAGTCTACTAGAGACAGACGTCCACCAGATATATTTCAGCCCTTGATGCATTATGTCTTGGTTACAGATGCAGGAGAGCCTTTCACTTATGATGAGGCTATGCGCAGGGGTGATAGTCACTCCTGGGAGAGGGCTATGCAGTCTGAGATAGACTCCCTGCATAAGAATGACACTTGGGATTTGGTTTCCTTGCCTACGGGCAAGATGGCTTTGCCATGCAAGTGGGTGTATAAGCTAAAAAGTACCCCTGGACACCCCAAGCTGGTATACAAGGCTAGATTGGTAGCAAAGGGTTTTAAGCAGGAGCATGGTGTGGACTTTGATGAGGTCTTTTCCCCTGTGGTCAAGATGACCACCCTGCGCTTAGTCTTGGCTTTAGTTGCTCAGCTTACTTGGATTTATACCAGATGGATGTTAAGACGACTTTCTTACATGGGGACTTGCATGATGAGATTTATATGGAGAAACCTAAGGGCTTTGCAGAACCTGGCAGGGAGCACCTAGTGTGCAAATTGAAGAAAAGTCTTTATGGCTTGAAACAGGCACCTAGAGAGTGGTATCATAAGTTTGATGCCTTTATGCAGTCACAGGGCTACAGTTGGAGTGCTATGGATCCGTGTCTTTACACGAAGAAAGCCCGTGATGGTTCTTTATTGATTTTGGTACTCTATGTGGATGATATGCTGATAGCAAGGAAAGCTCATGATGAGCTAGATGCTCTTAAGGCTCAACTCAAGAAGAGCTTTGAGATGAAAGATTTGGGATAGGCCGCTCACATTCTTGGTATGCACATTAGACGCAATAGGCATCAAGAACTCCTCTACTTGTCATAGAGGGAGTATATTCATAAAGTCTTTGAGCGCTTCCGCATGTAGGACGTAAAGCCTATTTGCTGTCCATTGCCTTATTATGTGAAGGTATCACAGGCTGATTGTCCGCAGACAGGTGAGGAGAGGGCCGAGATGGCCAAGATTCCCTATGCATCCACAATGGGCAGTCTTATGTATGCCATGATAGCCACTCATCCAGATATGCCATGTATGCATGAAGGGTATCATGAGGTACCTGAAGGGCACTGCAAATATGTGCATATGCTATGGCAACCAGGATATAGGAGTCGTGGGGTGAAAGCGGAGTATTGAGCCCGGGATGTGCCTAAAATTTTCCAAAAAATCTGGAATTCAGGGGAAAAATATTCAACATCGAAGGCGGCAGCTCCAGCTAGGACGATTTTAAGCACCAAGTGAAAGACGACTTTTAAAAGGCACCCAAGCAACACTTGTTGATTTTTGATAATTTTTCAGACTGCTGTATGGGTTGTCAGGAGTTTCCAGTCAATACGGGATGTCAAGTCGGATGCCCAGGATTTTTCAGAGCTCGAATCGGAGCCAGGACGAGGAAATGGCCACAAGATGGGTAAGATTTGAAAAGGTGGACTTGTTTTGGCCAAGTTGGGTAGTGCCCTTTGGAACATTTTAACCCCCCCCCCCCCCCCCATCCAAAAGGCATGAAAAAAAGAATGTGGAGGACAAGAAGATGGAGGCAGCAGCACGCTGGCGAAAAATGCGCCATCATCATCCTCTCTCATGATTGGGGGTTGAATACAACCCATGTAACAGACATTGGCCCTTGATTCCTCCCTGTGGGCTAAGCATATCACTGCCCTTGGCTCGTGAAATGGCTATGGGAATGAAGAGATGGAAATCTAGTCTTTCTCTCTCCTCCTTCTCTCTCCCCTAAGGGGCTGTTCTTGTGTGCAAGAGGAAAATGAAGAATGGTAAAGGAAAGCTTGTCCGGTTGGGACCGGATTGTTTCCGGATCGATGTAGACATGAAGGTTGCTGATTGTGAAGATGCTGGAAATTGAATGTGGGCTGACCCGCAGTCCCGCAGCAAAACCGAGATCCCTAAACATGGAGCCTAAGCGATAAATCAATTTTTATGAATAAAAAATGATTTTTTATGCTATTTGATTGATGAAACATTGTTCCCATGGGCTGATTATGCATTAAGATGTTGGTTTCTATGAGTTTCAACAGTTTACAATCTGAAAATTAGAAAAGCATAAGTGATATGGCTGAAATTAATGTTATAAAACCCGAAAAAACACGCGTTTAAGGGGTAAAAATGGGGTTTTTTGCAAAATAAATGGAAAATATGAGACATAATGCCTTCAAAACCTGAAATTTTGCTGTCAAGGAACCTAAGGGCCACAACCTACAATCAAGCTTAATTTTTAGTCATTTTTTATTAAAGAAAATAGAGAAAAAATTTCAAAAAATAGTGAAAAATAGGTTTTAAATGGAAGAAAATTAGGAAATGGTAAAAGAAAAATTCCAAAAAATTGTGTGTGTGTGTTTGTGCAGCATATAATGAAGGCAGTGCATGAGGTTGGCCTCGGTTTACCCTCGTTTCTATGTTTCCATTCATGTTTATTGCTTTCTTTGTAAGGAAATACACATAAAATGACCCTTTCACCTATCAACGAATGCAAAACATTAAACGGTAGGATGAGAGGGGAGGTTGAGCATCAAAATATAAATTAAAATCTGATAAAGAGAAAGGCAGCATGAGCGTAAGGCTCGGTGTCCATCTTCATTATATAAACGTTAGCATGGAAATCATGAAAAGATTAGTTTTGCACGATACACAATGCTGATTTTTTTCTATTTGTACACTACACCGTTCACATTATGTAATACGCATGGTTCATGGTATCAATGGAAAAGCTTCTGAACTGCATAGCAATTATTTTCTTAGGAATTTGACCCACGATTGAGAGCGTAAGGTTATCCCTTGCCGTAGGATAGAGGGTCAGTTTCCTAAGGGACGGTTAAGTGAGGACACATGGTATATCTCCTAGAAATACGAGAAATATAAAGGAGAGGAGTTTGTGTTTGAATGTTCTATATGTTTTAGCAGCACATCAAGGGGCCAATCCCTGCGATATAGGAGAGCTGCAGTGGGGCCGCGGTATTTCTACCGAGAGGTTTGCCTCCATATATGTAATCGTGGCATTGCCAATGTGTATGGGTTCTCCCTCTGAGGACTTTGTAGAAAGGGAAACATTGGACTACAACACGATGAAACTATAAATGCATGAATTAGGCTTTAGGACAGTTTGTCCTTTAGCATTAAAGTGACGCTCCTGGTCCGCAAGGCCATGAGGGTGTGTTTGTCTGTTATGAGCATGAGGTCCGGCTAGTACCATAGCCAGTGCCGGCTCATTTTAGGTCCCATCAGTGGTGCGTCTACCGGGAGCTGCCAACAAGTGGTGGTTCTCGAATCTAGGGTTTTCAGGGAACCAAAAGAAAGTTGGTTTATGTTCTCTGACAAGGACCGTCAAGCCGAAATACAAAAAGCAGAATGTGCTGAGAGGGCTAGACGGTGGTTGGAGATTGTAAGTCGTTATTCTCCTCAAAGGAGTAGCCCGATATGCATAAGAGGCAGTGGTCTTAGTAACCCAACTACTGCACATAGTCCTTTAGGTACAGGAGGAAGCGTAAGTTCTTTCTCTCTTCCACCAAGTCAACCCACTTCAAGTGGGGGTGTGATTCCATCAGTTCAAACTCCTATTGTCAATCCGATTGTTGCCATGGCACAACCCATTGCAATTCTTGCAGGGACACCGGATTTGCCTGCTTTAGGAGTTCCTTTGCCCATTTTTAATGGGTTAGTTGAAGAAGATGCCGAGTTTCACATTTGTGAATTCCAAAGATTAATGTTAATTACCACTTCCTTGATGAGGGATATATTATGATATTCTTTAACATGACTTTAAAAGGAAGGGTTGCGATATGGTATCATAGCATAGAGTCTGGAACCATAATCACAATCGACCAATTTTATGCAGCTTTCCAAGGAGAAATTTCCCCTGAAAGAGGTGGCAAATACTGGTTGTGTGTGTTGAAACCCCCATGAGAATGTGAAAGCCTATGCCAAGAAGCTTAAGGAAGTGTTTCGTAAGTTACAAGCTTACATTCCTATTCCGTCAGCTGCCCAATTGCAATACTTCTTGCATGGATTGGATTTCAATATTCAAGTGCAATTGAGCAATGTGACTTTGGCTGATATAGACACCGCCATCGTGAGGGCAGAAGGAGTAAAAGCACGATTACAAATGGCCTACTTCTCTTGAATAAATCTTAATTCGGGTTTAGTATCTGGAGGCAATTTACCATTGACAAATGGGAGTCAAGGAATGCCTATGACTAACCATAATGGGAGAGGAAGCATGGTTCAAAATGTACCTTTATTGCCAACTCCTCCCAGTGTGACTATGCCTGGGGCTAGTCAGTTGGCTCCAGTAAATGTTGGAGGCTAAGTTTCGAACCTTAATATTGTTCCTGTGAGTCAACAACCAATGCCCAATCAAATTGTTAGGCCAATGGAACGACGGATAGACGATCAAGGCTATGAGTCGAGTGCATCTAATGTCCTTGGCGAAGTTAAGGATATGATGAAGCACTACACTGACATGATTTCTGAACAATATCGAAAAATAGCTGTTGATGTCAATTTCCTAAAGAAGCAGTAGAATCTGATAGGGAGTCAACGCCCTGAAGAGGGTGGACCCTCAAGATTCAGTTGTAAGTGGTGTGGTGGACAACATTTCCCTAGAAACTGTCCAAATGTTAAATGTGATATTTGTGGGAAGTCGGGCCACTTAGCCGCTACCTGTTGGAGTAAGATTAGTTCCCTCCAACAAGGGAGTAAATAGCCAGGTCCAGTTAATCATAGAGCGCAAGGTAATAACCTGCAGCAAAATGATGGACCAAGACAAATACTGCAAAGGGGAAAGACCACTATAGAAGAGTTGCCACAAGGAAATGGAGTCAACCTTATTGAGGCTGTATGTGTTAATGACGTTGAAACCTCTAACCTACGAGCCATGACAAGAGGCCAAAAGGCTAAAGAGGTTGATAAAGATAATGCAAAACCAGTTGAGGGAAACCCTAAGCAAGGGGATAAGGGGACGCAAGTCCTGAATCCTGGCGTGGAAGGTGGACCTCTAAGGCCTGTTGACAAAAAAGTCGATCCTAAGAAGGATGAGGAAGTGCCAAGAAAGAAGGCAAGAGTTAAAAAAGAAGCACCAAAACCGGTCCTGAGACCAAAAGAAAGAATGGTCTGGCTAGAAAAGAGAGCTTTGGCTACCTATCATGATTTTGATTTAGCAAGTTCTCTTTGCGAAGTCAAACCAGATGTAAACCTCTTACAGTTGATTAAATTATCCCTAGGAGTACACAAGGAATTCAAGAAGATCCTGTGTATTGGGTATATTGTAGAACCTTTGGGTATCGCACGAGTAGGGGAAGATTGGTTTGATCATACTGAAAAGAATTGCGCTAGGGTTCCAGCATACGTGGATGGAATATTAGTAGAGCATGCTATTATAGACACTGGGTCCTCTGTCAATATCATGAGTTCAGAGTTGATGGAGGGGTTGGGTCTAGGCATCCAAAAAGATAGCTCCACCCTTCTTAGAATGGCTGATGATAGTCTAAGGCAACCAGAAGGTTGCGTTACTAAAGTCCATGTTACAGTTGCAAGTGTAGAATGCTTCTTGGACTTTAGGGTAATAAGATTTGCAGGACGTCCTAGCTATCAAGTCTTGATAGGCAGGCCTTGGATCTTACGAACAGACTACCAAGTTGATATACCCGTCGGCCGAGTGGTTCTAGGTAGAGGTGCTAATCGAGTAATAGTCGATGCTTACCTTGAGTCTCCTCAGAGTGAGAGAGCTCCTTTATCCTCTACTGAATTAGAAACAGCGGATGATCCATCTGGTAGTGAGACATCATCCAGTGATGAATCTGAAGAGGAGTCCACTAGAAAGGATATTTATCAGATAACTCTAAATGAGCTGATAGAGCCGCAAGATAGGATAAGAGATGTGGATGTGATTGAGTTAGACCTTGGCACGTCGAATGATTCATAGCTGATTAAATTAGGTTCCATGCTCAGTTCAGCAAAAAGGGAGGAATTCCTCCTAGCCTGGCTATTCATACTATTCCTGTAAAAGAAGGCAGTCTGCCTGTGCGTTAGAAGGTAAGGCATATGCCTTTTGAATTGAGGGACGGGCTATTTGAGGAGTTACAGAAGTACAACATACAGAATGGTGTTCACCAGTTGTTATCAGGAAGAAGAAAAACAACTAGACCCGACTATGTGTAGACTTTAGAGAGCTGAATAAGCAAACGGTTAAGGATTACTACCCGTTGCCATTTATTGGCCAGATTTTGGATCAATTAGCGGGTAGGGAAATATATTCCTTCATGGATTGCTTTGCAGGATACAACCAGATGGAAATTGCAGAAGAGGACAAGTTGAAAATGACTTTCATTACTGTCTTTGGTACTTTTGCGTACCATGTGATGGCCTTTGGTTTGTGCAATGCACCTGGATCATGGCAACGAATCGCAGACAAAACCTTTGGTGACATCTCCCCAGATGAGTTGAAAGTACTTATCGATGATCTGGGGGCGGCCACTGTAAGGGAAAGGATGTTGATTATTTTGAGAAAGTGCTTTGAGCATTGCAAACAATTTTGTATCGCTCTTAACACACAGAAGTGTGTCTTTGGAGTGCCTTATGGGCTATTGCTAGGCCATGTGGTCAGTTCAGTAGGAATCGCAACTGACCCTGAAAAGATCAAGGTTATAGTTACTATGAGTCCACCACGCACTCTGAAAGAAGTACATAGCTTTCTGTCATCGATAGGGTACTATTGGAGGTTTATAAATGCCTTGGCAGAAATGACGTTGCCATCAACGAATTTATTATCCTTTAGCTGTCTATTTGTATGGAGTGACCCTTGTAAGGTAGCTTTCGAGGATGTGAAACAGGAGCTAGTAAAAGCACCAGTTTTAAAAGCACCTAACAGAGGCGAGATATTTTACATATTTTTAGCAGCCACCATGTATTGTATTAGCTGCTGTTTAGCCCAAATCTAGGAGGAAAAGTGGTATCATCCGATAGCTTTTGCTAGTCAAAAATTGGGCATTTTAGAAATTAACTATACCTATATGGAGAAGTTGTGTCTTGAGATGGTCTTTGAAACTAAGAAATTCAGGCACTACATCCTCTATGAGAAGTAGTTTTCTATACGAAGGCAGAAGGGCTTAGATTGCTTATGAACAAGCTGCAACCGCCTAATCGTCTGGCAAAGTAGTTAATCACAACTTTCAAAGACCGTATGGTATGGGCGTATAACACAACGTTCAAGCGAGCTACCGGCTATACTCCATTTAAATTAGTTTATGGGAAAGAGTGTGTTTTGCCCCTTGAAATCGAGTTGCCAACCATACGGTTTGCAATTAACCATTCTTTGGGAGATGAGGATTCACTCTGTGGGAGCTTTCACTCAACCGCCAAGACCCTCGGACCACTTATTCTTTCAAGCGTTTTAAGCCAAGCACTAATGGCTACCTCTCACATAACCGACGCGCCATCCATATCTACGGGTGTAGTGAGCTTACCTTTGTGCCGTTCGAGTTACCTCCTCTCCCGCGCACTCCGGTAGCTCCACGATCCAAGTGCAAGCTTCAAGCAAGCTCCATCCTCAAGCTCCACGCTCCAAGCTCCATTGTCACGAGAAAGACAAGAGAAGAGAAGAGAAGAGAAGAAGAGAGGAGAAGATGGAGAGCTTCTCCTCCTCGGTCCCTCACCCTCACACACTCACTCCCTCACACTCTCACACTTCCTCCGAGCATTGAACACTTTCGCCGAAAGATCTATCCCATCCTGTATCCACTTGTCACTTCATGAGAGTACAAGCATGGCAGATGCCGCAACTATAATAAGCTAGTGCAATGCAAGGAGACATCACTGATCTGAATTCTATGGTGTTGAATTAGACATTTATCACCTGCGCTTGATTAGCTTTTTCTTTTGCTAAAGGCGTAAAATATATTAAACGCAGATATGAAAAGTTCATACAAGTCGGGAACATGTCAACACTTAACAAGTCGGGAACACTTAACCAATTAAAAACAAAAAGTTATGGCCAGCGATCATTTGATAAGCCCTTTATGCATCATGGGCTACTCGATTTGTACGAGGCAGGGCAAGTCTGGGTGGCCGGGTGATTGGGGCTCCCGTGGGGGTGAGCAGGGAACATGTCGGCCGGGACATGAATGGTGTAATCCCGGCCTGCTACTGTCTCCAGAATGTCTTTAAATAATTCATTAAATTCTTCTCTTTCCCGAGCTGCCCTTTCTGCCTTTGAGCATCTGGGGCCCGAGTGGGAGCTGGGAGTTCGTGCCACTAATGCTGCCACCTGTTGCGCGTTTCGAGTCTCGACTTTCTTGACTCGAGGATTCTTCGACCTTCGCCCTGGGCAGTATCACTTAGGGCCTCGCTTCTTGGCATACCTCTTGATGGTGGGCACATAGCACTCCGGTGGAGGGGCGCATGCCACATGCTCCCGCCTTCTGCGAAGAGCATCTTTGCATGCTAGATCTCCATGATTCTCCATGCGTTCCGCCGCAAAAGGAAACCTGCAAGGCGCACTCCAAGGGTTAAACCTTGATAAAGGGTACAACTGTTTGCATGGAAGGGATTTTAGTGTGGTTTATGAAGCGCATATGACAAGAAGGGGAGGGGTGAGGCATGCGGTGTTTGTTGTAGAGGAATGGCCCCCATGCTGATGTTCGCGTGGCCTCCAGTCATTAGCGGATATTAGTTTATGCTAAGTCGCATGGACTAGTTGTCGTGGAGTGGGATAGGGCACATCCTCGAAAGAATAGACCAATAAGGGAAGCAAGTGTATTGGAAAGGACTACACCCTGCCTACACCATCAGAGTTGTTGGTCAAGGCTTCCTATGGCGGCAATGTGGGTTGCATGCTCTCACCTGGAGGTGGGGCTGGTTACACACTTTTAAATGCGTGATGAGAGGAGGACTTGAGGAGCTTAGTTTATCTGACCCCACTCTTCTCCCTGCGCCTGACTATCATTGCTTGTGTGTGTTGACGTTGTTTATACACGATAACACAAAAATCAGTGTTTATTTATATACATATTTATGAATCCATGTCACTTCACGAGGATAAGAACCAAGTGTAGAACTCGGGGTTGTACTAGAGCGTGGCACACGCATCTAGTATTCGTGGCAGCTGACTTAATACTGATGATATTTTGCCACGTCGAGTAGCATGGAACCTTGACCAATTCTACTGGCAATATGTAACTCCTCCTCCTTAGTGAGAACCTTATCAATCAAAGGGCCCTGTAGCCTAGTCCCAGCTAAGTCCGTACCCCGAATGTCAGTGAGCACTCGAAGGGAAGTTGGTGCCACGTAGGTTGGGTCTCTTTGAGACCGCCATTTGGCCAATCGCTCTTCTGAGACCGTCATGATCTGAGCCCCTAGTTCGGCCATTACAATGCGGCTTTCGCACCAACGTTGCTCAAATTGACTCTGGCCTGCTGACAGTCGCTTTAGTAGCTCTATGTCTACGAGATTCGGTCGGTAGAGCACTTCATTGAACGTGACGGTTAAGCACAGTTCGTCAGCCTCCTCGTCAGGGATGAGTCGCATATGTTCATGCAGGAGCCTGTCGTAGTACCCGTTAAGATGTTATTGTTCTTCCCATGATAGAGGAAAGGTCAAGTAATCTCCAAGTTGCTCCTTGGGGATCGTGCCCATGTCCGCAAGGACATAGACACGCGCGACCACTTTGAGCTTAGCCTCCAACTCAGTTAAGCATTCTGCGACACTTCTATGTTCAACGAGGGCTTGCTCGGTTGCTATCTCATGTAAAGTTCTAAGAGTTTCCTTAGGCTTTAGCATGGCTAGGGGTTCAGGCCTAGATGAGCAAGATTGGTCAACGCTAGGATTTCTTATGCCCTTGGGGTTCTCACATTTCTCCTGAGGTTTTGCTGCTATTTCGTCATGGTTCTTCTCGGATGTGACTAGTATAGATTTGTCACCCTGTTGTGACAGCGTTGTAACCACTCTTGATTGATCAATGTGAGTTCTATTGTTAGTGGATAGAGTGTTGCAAGCAACTGTTGATGGCAACTGTTGCTTTGGTTTGTCGAAGCACATAGATGTGTCTGAGGTTTCACCGCTATTAGGAGAGGCATCAGTGGGTTCATTGGTGAATGGACTCGATGCTTTATTCATCAGCTCTCCAGCGCCCTTCGTCTCAATGTTCTTGGGGTCCACAACCACCTGCAACTGTTGCTATTTTCTCTGCTTTCTCCTCTTTTTCTTGGTCAATGAAGGTGCTTCTCTCAACGACTCAGGACCCTGGGCTATATCGACCGTTGATGTGCTTGGTCGGGCCTCAACATTTCCTTTCTCTAGTGTGTCCTTATGGGACATAGCCGTGGTTTGCTGAATAGCCTTGCCCGGTTGTGAGGGCACAACTGCCGCTCTTTTCGGAGAGTCTAGCTTTTCAACCAACTCCCTTGCATTTAACTCCTCTGTCCTAGGCTTTAGGCACTTTGAAAGTGCTGGAGTTGTCGAGGGATTTGGTTGCGACACCTCCTCCATAGGTAAACTACTAAGGACATGTTCCACAAGGGGCATTGTCACAGCCAAGGGCTGTGACTGCTGTGGTCCCTGATTGGAAGTAGTAGCAGCTAGTTTAGTGGGCTAGCTACCCTTGGTGGATTGCGGTGTCAAGTCCCTGGGGCAATCAGAAGTGGTTGTGTCTTTTTTTGTCCTTTGAGCACTCATCTGTGTAGATCGAGCATGAGTTGATCTGGTCACATTAGGTTGCTCATGCATATCCTTGGGTCGAGAGCTACAGATGGAGCCATGTCCCACCTGTTGGACATTTTGAAGCTTAGATGGAGATAGAGATTGGAATTGAGCAGTTTCCCTTGACAACTGCTGTTGTGCTTCCTGTGTCCGTTTGGAAAAAGAGGATGTAAAAGATCTAGGACTCATAAGTGGACTTGGCACTCGCTGAATGATTTGCTCGAGGCTATTAGACGATTGTGCCATTTGCTTTGTTGAGCAATCAACCTTGCCTTGAGCAATGTTGTGCCTATGATGCTTGTTCTCCCCTTGGGAAATCAAAGGCTCCTTGGGCACTAACGATTTTTGTGCCTGCTCAATGGCTACGTATGACATCTGTCTATTTAGCATGCTAGGCTGGGGCTCTTTCCTTCGAACAATCATGTCTGGTTTCTTGCCTTGAGACCTAGAGTTTCTCTTAGATTTCCTCCTGTGCCATGCTTTTGAGGCACTCTGGCCTTCAGCTGATAGAGGCGGTTTAGCAGGGGATTTTGGTACCCAAATCCATTGGTTACCTGTGTAGTATCCTTGAGCACGTAGCAACGCTTTGGATATCCATCGCGGCGTTGTGCTGACCCTCCATCTATGCCTGCGTCTATAAGGCTTGGGCTTCTTTTGGGGTCTTCTATGATATTTGTAAGTCCAAAGCCCGTCCTTGGCGGTCTCTTGACCTTCTTGTTTCAGGCATGGCCTCACTCACTGGTTCACGTTGTTCGACCTGTGCTTGTATCAGTTTTTCCAACAAGTCCTTGCTCTCGTTAGTAGGCTTGACTATTACGTCAGCACCTTCCTTGCCTTTCCCTTGAGGTTTGATGAGGTCACCCTTGCTAAAGGTTGTGACCATCCTCACACCTGGTACTGTCAGGTGTATCCTCTGTGCTACATAGTCGGCCTCACACTTGGTCGCCCTCTTGAAGGGTCTTCCTAGGAGGGTTTCTTTCCCGCAGCTAGCACTATTTGGAGGAACATGAAATAGGATAGGCAAGCTTTCCGTTTCAATTGTCGCAAGGATTTTGCACTTCCCTATTAGTGCTTGTGGTTGTCCCCCGTAAGGGCTAAGAGTTGCACTAGTCGGTGTGAGCTCTGGTTGGCCTAGTAGTGTCCATGATTCATAGTTCAAGATGTTGAAATCTGCTCCTTCATCAATCAGAGCATCGATAGTATGCTCTCTTTTCGCAGTGAGTTTGACCCTAAGATAAGCCAATGGTACTATGTCTTCATCTTTCGGGTCCTGGCTTGTAAATTTAAGCCTTCTGACAAATACCCTTGAGTCCCCACTTGCATGACCAGACGTGAATTCTCCACCAATGTCTTGGGTTGTCTGTGCAGTGTTGCTCAGGGTACATCTCTTGTCAAGAGTGTCATGTCTAGTCATCTTGGCATTTGTAGCTTGGTGATGTTGCATTTCGCTCTGACTAGACATGGTATGAACACAATGTACATGTGTTCTTGTGGTGTGGCCTTTTTGCCCAGGATGGCTAGATTGGCCCATTGAGGTTCTAGGGTCTCTGTTTCTCTCTCTCCGGGTATGGGCTTTTGGTTGCTCTTTTGCAAGTGAGAATCCATGCTCATGTAGAGCCATTACTACACTAGGGTTCAATTTAGAGGACCTGTCACGGCACGCGTTTTCTCCCCAACCTACTTGGGGGAGGTGCGGAGGGGGCAGAGCCCCCTCCGCGGGGGTCCGGGGGGCAGTCCCCCCCGGCCCGCAGGGCTGTTACGGTAAACACCATTCGCAATTTGGAGGACCATTTATAGCCAAATTTCGAACTACTTGCTCTAAGTTTCAGCCTAGTAATGGATCTGTGATGTGCCTTTAGCTCTAGTGGTCTTTGGGGTCAACTTTGGGGTTTAGATGCGTCAAAATTTGTGTTCAAGATACCTGTCCGATTTTGACAGTTTTTGGTCCGATTCTAAGATGTCTGATTTTCAGGAGTCCGATTATCAGAATCGGACGTCCGATTTTGGGTTGGTACGATCGGCCTAGTGGTCCGATTTTGGTCACGTCCAATTCAGGGAGTCGGATCAAAAAGTGGTCTGATTTTCAAAAGTGGTCCGATTCTGGGAATCGGATCAGACAGGGTGGTCCGATTCTGGCAGGTCCAATTCTAAGTGGTCCGATTATGGATTGGTCTGAGTGTCCGAGTCGGACAGGTTGGTCCAATCGTCCGATTCTCAAAATCAAACGGTTTGGTCCGAGTGGTCCGAGTGTTTGAGTCGGACAGGTTGGTCCGAATCTGAGTGGTTCGAGTGCCACGTGGCACGTCCGATCGGGCTAGTCCGATTCTGGGAATCGGACCAGACTGGTCCGACTCACTCTCAGTCGGACGGTTCGACTCCAAAACTCGGGTGGTCCGATTCTGGGAATCGGACCACTGTGAGTTGGTCCGACTGCATCGGCGGCGGGCGCTATTCCCACGCGTTTGACCCCTCCTCACTATCTGCTGCACACAATCACCACAGACCTTCTAGATCTAATTAGAGCACTTGTTGGAAAACACCAGACTCACTTGGAGCAGCACGAATCGCCGGTGCCTAGAAATCGGGGTAGCGCTTCCTTGTCCTGTGAACCAGAAGTTCTCTCTCTTTCTCTCACACAAGGCAAACCAAGGAACTGAGGTTTGTCCTGGCCTCCCAGGCCTCTTAAGGTCCTTTCCCAGCACTGCAGAACCTTACAGCTAGTTCCCTGTCCCTGTCTCACCCAGAAACTTGAATTTGGGCCCCTGTTTCCCTGTTTTAGCCTGTTATGCAGCAATAGAGAACCCTACTGTTTGCTTGTTTTTTTTTGTCTTTGTTTTTTCCTATCCTAAATGCATCCAAACCACAAACTAAATACCTACACTACTCCATTCCACAACATAAATCTCAAGAAAGCAAAAAACCTAGTTGCCAAGGAGATCGAATACCCTCTTCAACCCCCTCGCTTCCTACCTATCTACCTCAAGCACCGGTCCGGGGAAAACCCTACTCCAATGCTCGATTCGAAGAGCGCAAGCGCTCAAGGCTTGAATCCGTTGGTCCCAGCAACGGAACCAAAATGTGGGAGCTTTCACTCAACCGCCAAGACCCTCGGACTGCTTATTCTTTCAAGCGTTTCAAGCCGAGCACTAATGGCTACCTCTCACATAACCAACGTGCCATCCATATCTACGGGTGTAGTGAGCTTACCTCCGTGCCATTCGAGTTACCTCCTCTCCCGCACACTCCGGTAGCTCCACGATCCAAGTGCAAGCTTCAAGCAAGCTCTATCCTTAAGCTCCACGCTCCAAGCTCCATTGCCACGAGCAAGACAAGAGAAGAGAAGAGAAGAGAAGAAGAGAGGAGAAGATGGAGAGCTTCTCCTCCTTGGTCCCTCACCCTCACACACTCACTCCCTCACACTCTTACACTCCCTCTCTCAAGCACAAGCTCAAGCAAGCAAGAAGAAGAAGAAGAAGAAGAAGAAGAAGAGGAGAGCTACTTTTGGCCACACACAAGAATGAGCTTCTCATTCACTTTTCAACTTTATATACAAAACCCTAAATCCCTTTTGGGTGGTCATCCCCTTTTCCCCTTTTTACATGGCCGGCCATAGCCTAGGCCCTTGTTCCCATTGTCCTTCTATCTTCCTAGCTTCCTGTCCACCGCCCGTCTACATTTACAAATTGCACGGGTGAGAGCCCGGCGCTCTTTTACAAGATTTTAAGGTGCGCCTTTTTATTTTAAAATGCGCCTTTCCCCTTTTGCCTTTGCCTTGAAATTTTAAGGTTGCCCTTGTGCTTTTGGCCTTTTCTTTCTTTAGTCGGGCTACCTTTTTTCCGCCTTTGCCCTGCGTGTTTTCCACTTCCTTTTGCTTTCTTCATGTTGGGGTTTCCACTTCCTTTTGCTTTCTTCGTGTTGGGGTTTCCACTTCCTTTTGCTTTCTTCGTGTTGGGGTTAACACACTCTTTGAACGTTTCATGACCCTAGCCCACCTGGATGAGTTGAAGTTGCAAAGCTTATTACACCAGAAGGTAGCTAAACATCGGATGAAGCAGTTGCATGACCTTAAAGCAAAGAAATATACCTTTAAAAAAGGGAAATTAGTTCTGTACTACAATGCGCATAGGGAGCTGTTTCCAGGGAAGTTGGAACCTAGATGGGATGGCCCCTATAAGATTTTTAGGATAGGGAAAAATAGGTCTACGGTTCTACTAGCTTATCTGCAGGGAGTAGAATTTAAAAATAAGGTTAATCTTAATAAGATTAAACCTTATTATTTCTAAGTATGCTAATACAGAAAAATATATTGCAGGTCCATGCTGGGGATGATTTGAGACCTGTAAAGGAGCTTAAAGCTGGTTGATGGGGCGGTTAATTCCTTATTTGGAGCACCCATAACTAGAGCAGAGATACCATCAGGGGAAACTCATCTGGTGGAGCAAAGGATACAAAGTGATTGAGCAAGAGGACGGAACCTTTGTGTGGGAGATCAAAGTCTTCTGCCATCACTGCTTACGATTGTTGACAAGTATCCCTGTTGAGTTTAATGAAGAAGGTGGGATGGAGCCGTTAGTTCATCCTCTAAACATGTTAAATTTTGATTATCATAATTACAAATAGGGGATCAATGAATGCAAAACATTAAACGGCAGGGTGAGAGGGGAGGTTGAGCATTAAAATATAAATTAAAATCCGGTTTATGTGTTGGATCATGCCTATAGGACGTTGTTTTAAAATAAAGAGAAAGGCAGCATAAGCGTAAGGCTCAGTGTCCATCCTCATTATATAAACGTTAGCATAGAAATCATGAAAAGATTGGTTTCGCACGATACACAATGCTGATTTTCTTCTGTTTGTGCACTAAACCGTTCACATTATGCACTATGCACGGTTCATGGCATCAATGGAAAAGCTCCTGGACTGCATAGCAATTGTTTTCTTAGGAATTTGACGCATGATTGAGAGCGTAAGGTTATCCCTTGCCATAGGATAGAGGGTCAGTTTCCTAAGGGACAGTTAAGTGAGGACATGTGGTATATCTCCTAGAAATATGAGAAATATAAAGGAGAGGAGTTTGTGTTTGAATATTCTATATGTTTTAACGGCGCATCAAGGGGCCAATCCCTGCGATGTAGGAGAGCTGTAGTGGGGCCGCGGTGTTTCTACCGAGAGGTTGCCTCCATGTATGTGATCGTGGCATTGCCAACGTGTATGGGTTCTCCCTCTGAGGAGTTTGTAGAAAGGGAAACGTTGGACTACAACACGATGAAACTATAAACGCATGAATTAGGCTTTAGGGCAGTTTGTCCTTTAGCATTAGAGTGACACTCCTGGTCCGTGAGGCTGTGAGGGTGTGTTTGTCTGTTATGAGTATGAGGTCAGGCTAGTGCCATAGCTAGTGTCAGCCCATTTTAGGTCCCATCATGGGGTACACTAACTTTGATTATGCAGAACATGCAAATAGTAGAAAGTCCACTTCCGGCTATGTATTCACCTATGTTGGAGGTGCTGTTTCTTGGATGTCCAGGGTGCAGAAATGCACGGCCCTTTCTACTATAGAGGTCGAGTACGTTGCAGCCCCACTGAGGCTTGCAAGAAGGCCATTTAGTTGGGTCGTTTAGTTGCATACCTTTGTGTTGATGCTATCCCTACATTGCATTCGGATTCTATGAGTGCTATTCAGTTAGCCAAGAATCTGGTTTTTCATGCGAAGACGAAACACATTGAGGTGAGGTATCACTTCATACGTGGGGTCGTTGAGGACAAGTCTGTTGACCTTGTCAAGATCTCGACTGACCAGAATCTTGCAGATCTGATCATGAAAAGCCTCTCTACAGAGCGCTTTGCCTTCCTGAGGAGGTTGATGGGCATGGGATGAGATGACGTCTTTCCTTATCCTATTGTACGTGTGTACATGTTGTACTGTCTTTTTTCTTTTTCTTTTCACTCCTCACTGTGGCAAATTCACCTTTAAGTGGGAGGTTGTTGGGGGTAAAGGCACCTCTGCCTAGCCACCCATGTATTACTACACTGACAGTCACCGTCACTGCACACTGCAGGTGGCAGGCGCCCGTCACCGTTTATTCTTTATTCTTTTAGTGACAATTTGAATAAAGGAAGGCCCGGTCACACATTGTGATTGTTGGAGTTTCCATTTCTTATCTCTCTCTCTGTTGCTCTTGCTCTCCTGCCATAGCTCTCGAGTCCAAGCTTTGGTCCTTCTCTCCCTTTCACATCTGTGGCTAGTGCCTTTGATGAAGATTCAATGGTTTTCTGCTCATAGCTATTCCAATTCACTTTATCTAATGACTTAGCCTCGCGAGGCTCTTTAGCAATGGCACTCCAATCCTGCTCATTAAAGCATTGTACCTTTGACTAGAGAACTTGTCTTCGCCCATAGCTTGACATCAAGGTTTGGAATTTTGACTAGGTTGACTCCGTCATTGGTGCAAACTAGGGCCTTGTCCATTCCTAGCATGCTGTAGACATATCTTTTAGGCTACCTCTCAATTTTGTTGACCAAGCCTAGTGCTCTTTCCACCATTTCGACCCCGCGGGCTTCTTCTCCTTGTCTCACCATTAGAGTGATGTGGTTCTTGTTAGCATCAAAAGTTCATAGGTATGGGAGCTTTCGCTCAACTGCCAAGACCCTCGGACCGCTTATTGTTTCAAGTGTTCCAAGCCGAGCACTAACGGCTACCTCTCACATAACCGACGCGCCATCCATATCTACGGGTGTAGTAAGCTTACCTCCGTGCCGTTCGAGTTACCTCCTCTCCCGCGCACTCCGGTAGCTCCACGATCCAAATGCAAGCTTCAAGCAAGCTCCATCCTCAAGCTCCACGCTCCAAGCTCCATTGCCGCGAGCAAGAGAAGAGAAGAGAAGAGAAGAGAAGAAGAGAGGAGAAGATGGAGAGCTTCTCCTCCTCGGTCCCTCACCCTCACACACTCACTCCCTCACACTCTCACACTCCCTCTCTCAAGCAAGCAAGAACAAGAAGAAGAAGAAGAAGAGGAGAGCTACTTTTGGCCACACACAAGAATGAGCTTCTCATTCACTTTTCAACTTTATATACAAAACCCTAAATCCCTTTTGGGCGATCATCCCCTTTTCCCCTTTTTTACATGGCTGGCCGTAGCCTAGGCCCTTTTTCCCATTGTCCTTCTATCTTCCTAGCTTCCTTTCCACCGCCCGTCTACATTTACAAATTGCACGGGTGAGAGCCTGGCGCTCTTTTACAAGATTTCAGGGTGCGCCTTTTTATTTTAAAATGCACATTTTCCCTTTTGTATTTGCCTTGGACTTTTAAGGTTGCCCTTGTGCTTTTGGCCTTTACTCCTATTATTTCTTCAATCGGGCTACCCTTTTTCTGCCTTTGCCCTGCGTCTTTTTTATTTCCTTTTGCTTTGCTTTCTTTGTGTTGGGGTTAACAATAGGAATTCTATGCAGTTACTATAATCCACATCTTGCCCAACCTTCTCTACATGCTCAAGTTGCATTGGTCGATAATCTGCTTCACAACTTGTTCTTCCATGACCATGTCCTCCAAGTTCATGATAAACCTGAACTTAAACTAGTTGTAGGCCCTTATTTCTACCATTAGGCTATACTTTTCCTACTCTTTTTTTGTAGAAGCTTGTTTCCTTTGTCTTGACCTGCCATGTCAGATTCCTATCATGACATCACAACTCACCATTAATTTTCTTGAACTCTAGTCATCACATATTCCTCTAAAGGTCGCTTGCATGTTATGGCCAAGACTTTGAACAAGGTAGGAGCCACATAGGTAGGGTTGTACTCAATGGTTTTGATGGTTCCCATTGGAGACGGAGAGCATACCATTTACGTAGAAAGCAAGAGTCAGTGTCGGCCAGCTTTTTAAGTTCTTCTGGCTCTTGGCTTATGGTAGAGACTTTGCTCTTGCTATAGGAGGTGATTAGCCTCCATTTATGAGCTTGCTCTTGAGAAATGTCAATGGCGATCACTTTCTCAACTACCATGGGGACTTTAATGAATATGAATTCAAATTCTTCCCAGGTGCACAACACCCTGCATACATCAGTTGTTGCCAAAGGCTCTTCTAGGAGACCTAAGTCCAACCACTCATAGCTTTAAGTAAGCATAGTGAAGGTGGCATCCAAATGTCTAATGCAAGTCACCAAGTCATCTCCCGTGTTCTCTGCTAAATCAAAGGCCAAAGTGAGAATAGATTGACGCTCATAAGGCCTATGGGAGGTTGGGGTTTGATTGGGCTAGATAACTCAGTAATTGATTCCTGGTGCATGGATTGGTCAATAGAGCTCTCATCAGCGACTTGTGTGAAGGGCTTGTCTTGGGGCTTTGAGGTTGCACTGCTTCTTATTTGTGGAACAACATGGACACTAAGAGTGTCATGTTGCATTGGTTTAGGGGCAGCATGTTGCGATTTTGGTTGATAGACCCATTGAGGTTCTGTGGGTTTGGTGGCTTTTATTTCAGACAGCTTCTCAATTCTAGGTGGCTTAGAAGGTTTTGGAGATGGGCTAGGACTTGGCAGCTAAGGGGTGTGCATGCCACTCATGATCTTAGGCAACTAAATTTGGTTGTTGCCTTCATAATGGCCTTGGGCACGCAATAGGGATTTAGGTACCTATCACAGCTTGGCCATTCCTTTGGTTCTATACTACCGACTTTGCCTAGGCTTAGAGCATGATGTTCAAGAATTATGGGCTCGAGCCAGTTGGCTTTTAGGTGGTCGTGATTGTCGTTTAGGTACCCATTTGAGCCGTGGCTCAGTGAATTGGGTCATGTCTTCTTCGAGTTGAGGTCACTTTGTCTTGGTGGGTTGAGATGAGTCACAACCCCCCTCCTTAGACTTTGCACTAGGTTTCCCTACTCGTAGCTCTGTGGCTTAGATGGAGCCACGTCACCCTTGCTAAAAGCCATCACTATGCGAACACTGCCACAACATCAAGGTGAATGTGCTATGAGTCGTAGTCAACATTGCAATGGACTTGCTTCTTGAATGCACAACCCAATAGTGATTCCCTATTAGCGGCCTTAGTGTTAGGTAACACATAAGCTCATAGGGAAGCCTTTAGTTTCGATAGAGACCGCTACTTTACAATTTTCCAGTAGTGGCTAGGATTGCCCCCCAAATGGGTTGAGTTTGCGATTGGGGCTAACCAATGAGAGCCCAATGCTCATGGGTAAGGATGTTGAAGTCATCTCCTTCATTGATAAGCACGTAAAAAGTGTGTATTTTTGAGCAGTGACTATTATCCCCAAAAGTAAGTAGGTGTTATTATTCCTTGTCCATGTCTTCAATCTCTATGATAGTGACCACTCTTACATTTACAGGGGGTTGCAACATTGGCAACTCATGCAATGGATGGGTTGGAGGATAGTACCTCTTGAGGCGACTACCATTGAGGAAGCCTATGCCCTAGCTCCCTAAGGTCATTGCCACTCGACTAATGTTGTGGACTTTGAAGGGCCCTAATCCTTTGAATTTTATTTTTTGCTTATGGCCCTTCAGAGAGTACAGCAACATGAGGTCGCCTTGCTCGAGGTCAAGCTATTTGACATGCTTGTCAAACCAACTCTTGTGTTGTATTTTTTCACAAATTAGTGCATGGGTAGCTAAGATCCGGGTCTCAAAAATATGTTCTAGCTCTATTAGGCATTCCGTCCATGCCTCCTTTCCATCCCATCTCTCTTGTATTGCTACTCTCAAGCTTGGAATGAAAAACTCCACTGATAGGATCGCTTCCATCTGGTAGGTCAGCTTGAAGGGTGTTTGCCCCACTTCCCTCTTGTAGGCTGTCCTATAGGCCCATAGTGTTTCCATGAGCTTGTTATCCCAATCGCTACGCAAGGCAGAGACCACTTTAGTCAGGACATTCACTAGGATTTTGTTTGTGGATTCTACCTAACCATTGGCTTGAGGATAGTAGGGTGATGATTTCCTATGGAAGATGATGAATGTGGATAGAAAATGAACAATCACTTCATTAATGAAGTGCATGCCTTGGTTGCTAACTAGCTTAATAAATTGTGAGATTACCTACTCCCAAAGAAACTTAGTCATAGTCCTAGTGTCATTCTTCCTTGTGGCTTGAGCTTTGATCCATTTTGTGAGATAGTCAGTGGCTACTATGATGTACTGGCTTGGGAGTAATGTGCCATGAGACTAATTGACCCAATGAAGTTGATTTCCCATTTTTCAAAGGGTTGTCATGCTATGATTAGGGTCAAGTCCATCTTATCTATACAAATGGAGACCTTGGTCCTTTGGCACTCGTCACAATGCTTTACAAATTTGGTAGCATTGTGGAATAGGGTGGGCCACCACAATCGAGATTGTAGCACCTTGTAGGCTTTGGTATATCCCCTGAAGTGCCCTCCAGTGATTCTAGCATGCGCTTTAGTCATCACATTATACGTTTTGTACTCACACATGCATCTTCGTAATAAGCCATCATGTCCCAATCTATAGAGTTTTCCGACAATTAACTGATAGGGCTAAATCTTAAGAATAAGGTGCTTTAGCCTGGCCTTTTTGATAGGTTTCTTCGATAATCCGTGCTCTAAGATCTAGACTATGTCATCTGCCCAATATGGTGTTAAGTCTATCCTAAATAAGTCTTTTTCATTGGATATGCTAAACATGTGCGCATCGAGTAGATCATCTAGAATCCCCTATCCAATGGCTTCTCCTATGGGTATGCAAGACATGTGATCAGTCATGTAATGTTGCTTGCCCTTGTGTACAACCACAGAGAAGTCAACTCTACAAGTAGAAGCAGTCATCTAGCTATGCGTCTTGTAGCACATGGTTTATTTACAAGATAAAGCAAAGCTTGATGGTCTACAAAGAAGGTGAAAGGTGTAGCCAAAAGATAATGCTGAAGCTTCTTTACAACAAATACCATGGCTGGCCTTTCCTCTCCATCATAGAGTAGTTTATCTCTGTATCTGTGAGTTGTGTGCTAGCAAAGCTCACTAGATAGTCAAGGTTATGTTCACTAGGCTAGCACAAGACAACTCCCACAATAAACTTGGATACATCAATGTGCACGTGGAATGTTATGCTCCAATCTTGGGCTCACAAAATAGGTGCGGTAGTGAGACTTTTTTAGTTCCTCATAAGTATATTGTCACTTCTTGGTCCATTCGAATATGATTAGCAACTTATAAAGTGGTCTAGCAATCAACACATAGTTCAAGACAAAGCGTCAATAGTACCCTGTGTGTCCCAAGAAGCACTAAACTCCCTTATGTGTTTGTGATGCAAGTCGATAATAACCTTTTTTTTTGGAGAAGTCCATGGAAATCCTATTCTTGGACACCACGTGTCTTAGGATACATCCGTGTTTTACCCAAAACTAGCACTTTAAGAGGTTTAAAGAGAGACTATATAATCTACACCATTCAAAGACTATGTGAATCTTATCTAGGTATTCCACCCAACTAGAGTGTATGCATAGGTCATCAACGAATACCTCCAATTATTTCCTAAACATGTCCTTGAAGATGGCACACATTAGTAGATGATGAAAGGTGGCAAGTGCATTAGTCAACCCAAACGGCATGACTATGTAAGTGAATACGCCCCACTTTGTGGTGGCGAATGTCATCTTGTGTCTATCATTAGGGTGCACCTAAACTTAGTTATAGCTTGAGAAACCATCTAGGTAACTACGATCGTCTTTTCTCCCTACTCTCTTAAGCATGTGCTCCATGTAGGACAATGGATAATTTTTTGTTGAGACCTAAAATGGGCCCGACACTAGCTAGCCGAGCCTCTTCTACTCACCTAAAACCAACCCATCACCTCGCAGCCAAGAGCATCTAAGACTTTGCATTTGTAGCATTTTTTGTACTCCAACTAATAACTCTTTCCCTACTCCTCAAAGGAAGTCCCTAAACATACTGGTGCTATACACCACATAAGCACACACAAAGGGAGCACCCCTCGGTTGATCACCACGGCTCCATACGTCTCTCCTACACCTCGAGGATTGGCTCCAAGATGCGCTATGAATATAAAACACTTTTGAAAAAAAGTCCACTCCTTTGATAAATTGATCTAGGAGATAAATGAACAATCCTCACAAAATAAATCCCAAAGAACAAAATATCTAGCCCTATAGCTTGGGATACCTCTCACACTCTCAACGTTGGGTTATCACTCATACAAATAGGTGCTATGTATCTAGGATACGATACCATGAGGTGCATTCATACAAGGGCGAATATGACCATCGTGTTCAAAAAAATATTCATTGAAAATCAGCAACGTAAAAGTGTGAAGACAAGTCTTTTCATGATTTTCCTTTCTACTCGAGTGCTTTGTTGCTAAGGGCTAGTACCGAGTTTTCTCGTGCTACTAGTTCCTTTAATTTCAAGAAACCGCAACTCTATATAATATACGACATCAAACATCAGAATTTAACACACTTCAACTGCTCAATAATCTCCCTATTCCCTACCATTTAGAATTTTGTTTGCATTGATAGGTGTAGGCACGGTTTTTTATATATTTTCCTTTATTGAAAGCCATAAAAACTCACTTTAACAAAGAAATGGGAGTGAACTGAGGCTAAACCTCATGCTTCAGATCCATTATACGTCCCCACACATTAATCTTATTTTTTTTTATTTTGATGACATGAAAAACTTGAATTTTTTATTTTTTCTTAATTTTCTCTATTTATTTATAGAAAATTAAAATAAATGACTAATTTTTAGATGTAGACTAATTACTCTTATAGAAAATGATTTTCTTAGCATATTTCATTCCATAGGAATGGTAAATGCACACCAAAAACCCAAAAATCACATATTTCTCCTTAAACTGTCTAGTCTCGAATTTTGTGTGTTTTGCATACAATTATTATATGATTGATTTTTTATGATTCTTTCAACATGACTGATAAATCAAATCCAAGCATTACTATCCATTTTAAACAAGAATCTATCTCATAAAATGATAAAATCTACATTTTTTTCATAAAACCACTCATTATGACATACGTTTTTCAACATTGGAGACCCGCTCACACTCTTTCATGGTTGCTAACGATCTTTCAAACTCCGATTCACGTGTCTCTACACTCTCGCTTCATCATTTGCCCAAAAACGTCCACAAGAGGCCGAGAGAGAAAGACCAGAATGAGATCTTGTTGAATAATGCATCAAATTCAACCATTTCTAGAGCAATAACAAGTGAAAAAATGGAGCATCTCACAACCAAAACTATTCCTCTGATGGTTGCATACCTGAAAATGGGATTTTTTAATGATTGGAGAGGGAATTTAAAAAAATGCTCCCCCCCCACCCACCCCAAAAAAACGTTTTTTTATTCATGCCCCTTCATTCCACAAGCTTAAAGCTTTGTTTTAAACCAAACCAGTTCAAGATTTTGGTTTCACACTTCTTGCCAAGTGGATTTTTTTATTTTGAGGGGGCAAATGTGCTCAAAAATGAGATCCATCTAGACAACTAGCTTCTTGATGTCAAAATCTATTATCTTAGGATCCGGCACACACTTTTTGGCTCTCGAATCATATAGTTGCTTCATAATACCAAACCTTATGGGATTTAAATGGGGGGTCAAATGGACTCCAATCAATGAACCAAGACTTGCATTGGCTTCCTAACATCGCACTCCATCTAGGAAAACTCTAGCTCATCGATCCACAATCGTTTTATTTTGGATGAAAATTTGGTCTTTTACGGTCTCCCAGACTCTGTTTTGCTTCAAAATTTGTCTTTAAAATCCACTCTCATTGGCAACCATGGGATAGGGAAACTCAGTCCATCGAATCCCACAAATTGATCTTCTGGAATGGCCACAAGAAGCTCCCATGCAACAAAGGCTCCCTCCAAGAACTTCATCCAACCTGTGTGATGTAATCACTAAAATAGGAAACCATTGAACGTACCTGCACCAAACAAACATATGGCCCTCTAGGCCTAAAGAGATATAACATTTTACAACCAATAGAATAACCCTCTTGGCCTTACGAAATAAAACATTAGAACTTAACAGAGACGGCCCTCTTAGCCTAAAGAAATATAACACTTTACTACCATTCAATAGGGTATTGCTAAAACAAACCCTTGGCCCTAAGATAGCTCTACTAAAGCACAAAACTAACCAAGGATAAGGCTTCTTAGGCCCTACACTAAGTGCATCATTTTATTAGCTAACACCCTTGCACAAATAGCAAGGGGTGTGTGACGAATATGATGATACACAATCCTATACATCCATGACAGAGTAGGAAAGTGCTCACTTGTTGCTACCTGACTCATAACCTAAACTAACCATCGACAACTGAAATATGATGTGTCACCAAGAAGACTCCAAAGTAGCCCATGGCTAATGTTAGGAGGTAATTGTAAGGACTCCCCTAGACCACAATTGAAAAATACATATTCAACAAAATCATAGTTAGCTAAGGAATCCGCAAAGTGATTCCATTGTTGAGGAACTAACTGACAAGTCACCATCTCAAAGATATGCAACATATCCAAGGCTGCACGTTGGTACATCTGTGAGTTGGGATTCCATACACAATAGGTCCCATTTAGCTAATTGATTACTAACTGTGAGTCACCTTTAACCAATAATCAGCGGATACCACCACATCGAACTATATTCAACCCCATGATCAAGGCCTTGTATTCTACCATATTATTAGTAAAAGAGGATCCTGAACAGACTTCCATCTTCATGACAACCCTACGTCGGGGATCTTTAATGACCACACCAATGCTCACGTGTTTAGTGGGCCCTCTGGAAACTCTGTCATAATACAAAGTATATATCCAAGCTTCATTGATAGGCCCCGCCATAACAATCAGCTCACTCATATGTATGATAATCAAAATCAAGCTGAGAGAGAGGATGTATAATAGGCATAATCCCTCCTTCCTCACTGAACTTGATAAGAATGCTAGTCAGAAGTTGTTGACAATGGGGGTAGTGAACCTTAATTTTCCCTGTAAAGGATCTGTCTTGTCACTCAATAACTTGATACCCTTTTCTCCACCAGATCACTTGACCTTGGTGGTAACATTGCTTGAGATACGGATGCTTCAGATGGGGAATGATGCATCCCACCCACTCGTCTTGGTACCTACTGTACGTTAAAGATGAATATTGAAGGGCCTACACAGGCACCAATCCCAACATTAGCCCTTACACATAGTAAGGCTTTAGCTTATTAAAGTTAACTTTAGTCTTAAACTCAACCCCTTGCAAATCTGCGTACAATCTTGTATGGTCCATCCCATTTAGGTTCTAATTTTTTTGGAAAGAGCTCCCTCTAGGAGCATCATAATACAACACTAACTGACCTTTCACAAATTTGTATTTCTTAGCCCGAAGATCATGAATGGATTTCATTCTCCTCTTCCCTACTTCTTAATGTAGTAAAGCCTGCAACCGAATCTCATCAAGATGTGCCAGAGAAGTATATCTTTCCTGGAACGCTTCTCCCACTCCCATTGAATGAGTGAGGACAAAACACACAGTGGGCAGCTCTATTTCTAATGGCAAAATACACTCCTCCCCATACACTAGCTTGAACGGGATGTGGCCTATGGCTCTCTAAATGTCGTGTTGTAAGCCCACACTGCCACATATAATTTCTTATCCCAGTCTCATTTCTTCTCTAAGACTATCTTGTATAAGATTCCTACTAGTTGTTTATTTGTACTCTCAACCTGATCGTTTGCTTGAGGATTATATGGGATAGTCTTGTTGTGTTTAATCTTCAAAGCCCTAGTTAGGGCTACTATAACCTTGTTTAAGAAGTGTGTCCCTCGATCAGACACAATCTCCTTCAGTGGATCGAAATGGCAAACAATTTGCTCCATAATGAAACTGGCCGTCTCCTTAACATTGTCCTTCACTGTTGAATGTAGATCAAGCATGTAATTAGTTGGGGGGCTTGTTTGTAAGTGCCATAGCCCCTTTCATCAAATCGTGGATTCATGGCACCTTCATTTGCTTCACGCCCGTGAAAAATGCCCCCCCCCATCACGATTTGATGTTTTAAGTTGGGCTCCCTTTAGGGAGCCCCCAAAGGTCATGCCTTTTGGCTCCCTTAAAGTCCATTCACACTTGGTCTTGGTCTTGGCCTCCCGGGCACTCCCTCTTCCGCGTCTGGTACCCGAATTGAAGTTTAAAAAATCCTGGGCATTTGTTTTGAAGTCTCCACTACTGGGCATCTCCTAGGGTCCTATCTAACTTGCTTAAAATTTTTTGAAAATTCATAATTAAAGCCTTTTCCGGGCATTGCCGCTTAAAATCGTATTGATTGCCACCGTCGCCTTTGACGAAGTCTATTTTTCCCCTAAATTCGGAATTTTTGGCTATTTTTAAGCACTTCTCGGCATAAAAAATCATCTGTCATGGCGACCATGGGATAGGGCGACTCAGCCTGTCAAATCCCACGAACAAATCTGCACATAAACACAACCACAAAGAGCATCAAACTGATACAAAATAGATACACAACAAAACACATCATAGCTCTCACCCTACCTCCTTGTCAAAACCAAGCATGAAATCCATGAGGAGTAAGCCTAGCATAATCTGACAGAAAGTCGAAAAGTAGTCACTAACCAACTGCTCTAGCACAGTCAAGCTAACAAGAACCATCAAAGAGGTCATCCTAAGTGGTGGTTTGAACTACCTACATGACTAAGGACAATGCAACTAGGAGCTCCTACTAGGTGAGGACTCCTATAGCCTGATCAAAAAGTATTATCTTTTAGCACATTGGGTCTTTAGCCTCTTATTTTCCATACTCGAGCGTGTAAAAAGGAGGGAGTTGAGTGTAGTGACCCAAGGAGAGCAAGGCATCGGCCTTAGGTCCTGTCTCGGTACCCAAGAACCTACCAAGCCCACACAAGGCGACACTTAATCCTTTTCTTACGCTCACTTTTATTTTCACTCCAACCTTCTTTTATTCTTATGTTTCCAGCTAGAAGCACCCCTCGGAAGACAAGGCATTGGCCTTGGGTCGTGTCTCATCCCCAGGAATCTACTAGGCCTTCGCAAGGTGATAAACAATAGCTCAAGGATTTTTATTTCTTTTCATTTCTATTTTTATAGGGGTTAGAACTCATTTTTACACACCTCCGTATATTAATATATTATCTTTTAGATATTCAGGGTTTTGTCTCTTTCCATCATTATTTTAGTAGGCTTCTCTAACTGCCTCATAACTAACAAGAACTCCTAGAACGGTCGCCTAGCAGGTTAGCAGAACATGGTCACTAGAATTCCCATCTAAAGCAGGTCTTACAATGCCTGACAATGCCTTCCAGGAGGCAATGACTACTCAGACCTCCCCCAGACATACAAAGCCAAATCTTGGGACTTCATGCCTCGAGTGCCGGTCCCCAACAAACAAAAGAAAGTAACCCTTACACGTATATATATCATTAATTGCTTAAGGGAAAAGACTCGGAAAGGGGACGAAACCACCTAAAATGGCCACAAGAAGCTCGTTCGCAGCAAAGGCTCCCTCCAACGACTTCTTGAACCTGTATGATGCAATCACTACAACAAAACCCCATTAACTATACGTGCACCAAACAAACGAATGGCCCTCTTGGCCTAAAGAAATAGTACATTTCACTGCAAACTAGCTGGCCCTCTTGGCCTAAGGAAATCAAGCAAACCTGCTCATATAGATCTCTCCTTGGAAGAATGCAAATATACAAACACACGTTCCACTCCAAGAGGAAAGACAAGGCTCTCAACCCTAAACTAAATGCATCAAGTTATGACCCATACCTCTCTTGCATATACAGCAAGAGCCATACGCATAACATGTCATCGAATCAACCTATGGGTCCAAGATAATAGTGGTAGATGGGTCTCGGCTACTCTTCTCATTACCCATATCAACCATCACTTGCCATATAGTGCATGGTCTGATAACATTCCCCACAAGCGACCAGGTCCCGTGGTCTCATTATCAATAACATCCAAACTAGGACCACAGTTGAAAAAGAGGTCTTTCTCATAAGAAAAATTGGCTAATGAATCTGCAAACTGATTCCAATAACATATAATGAGCTGAAGAGATATGCTCTCAAATTCATCAAGTAGGGTTATAGCAGTTCAATGATACATACGAAAGAGAGGATTCCGGACTGTATATGTCCTATCAAGTTGATTTAGGATCAGCTAGAAATCCCCTTTTACTAGCAACCGCCTAATGTCATCTTTCTTGGCAATATTCAATCCCATAATCAGGGATTTCTACTCCACCATGTTGTTAGTGAATCCCACCCCAAGGTAAGCAACTAATTTCATTGTAACTCTACGTCGGGGATCTCGGATAATGACTCCAACACTCCCTTTTCTATGAGGCCCCTTGGATGCTACATCAAAGTATAACGTGTACGTCCACAATGGGTTTACACAACCAGCCATAAAGAACTCCTCTATTCATAAGTATGATAATCAAAATTCAACATATTTAGAGGATGAACTGACGGCTCCATCCCACCTTCTTCATTAAACTCAATAGGGATGCTTGTCAAGATTTGTAAACAGTGATGGCAAAAAACTTTAATCTCCCACACAAAGGTACCGTCTTCTTGCTCAACAACTTTGTATCCCTTACTCCACTAGATAAGCCTCCCCTGATGATATATTTTCTCTAGATATGGGTGCTCCAAATAAGGGATTAACTACCCCATCAACCAGTTTAAGCGCTCCTGCAGGTTTCAAATCAGCCCTAGCATGGACCTGCAATGCATTTAGTGTGTTAGCATATTGAGAAATAATAAGGTTTAATCTTATTAGGATTAACGTTATTCTTAAATTCCACTCTTTGTAGATCAGCTAATAAAACCATGGACTTATTTTTACCTATCCGAACTATCTTGTAAGGGCCATCCCAGCGAGGTTCCAGCTTTCTTGGAAATAACTCTCTATGCGCATCGTAATATAGACTAATTGCCATTTTTTAAAGGTATACTTCTTCGCCTTTAGATCATGCAACTGCTTCATCTGACGTTTAGCTACCTCCTGGTGCAACAAACTCTGCAATTTGAGCTCATCCAAGTGGGTTATAGTCGTAAACCGCTCAAATAAGGCATCTTCATCACCCAAAGAATGATTGATTGCGAATCTTATGGTCGGCAACTCAATTTCTAAGGGCAAGACACAGTCCTCCCCATAAACTAATTTGAATGGGGTGTGGCCATTGGCTCGTTTAAACGTCGTATTATATACCCAAATTTCTATATATAATTTTGTATCCCAATCCTGTTTCTTTTCAGAGACTATCTTGGATAGGATACCCACAAGCTGCTTATTGGTACTTTCAACTTGTCCATTGGCTTGCGGATTATAGGGGGTCATCTTATTATGCTTAATGCTCTAGCCTTCAGTCAAGCTTCTAATTAGCTTATTCAAAAAGTGAGTTCCACGGTCCAATACTATTTCCTTTGGGAGACCAAAACGGCAGATGATCTGCTCAAGTAGGAAGCTAGCAGTCTCTTTTGCATTGTCTTGCCTCGTCACCCGTGCTTCTAACCACCTTGTAAAGTAATCAGTTGCTACTACTATAATGTATCTTTTATGAGTAGTAGACAAAGGGGTAATAGGTCCCACAAAATTGATGCCCCACTTCTCGAATGACAGGATAGCCATAATAGGCATAAGTGGACGCTTCTTATTCTCTTGACTATCATGTCTTTGGCATGTATCACATCTCTTAGCATAGTCAAAAGAATCCTGAAAGATGGACAGCCACCAATAACCAGCTCATAAAGCCTTCTATGCCATCAAAGTGCCCTCCAAAAGCAGAGTCATGGCATTCTTCCAAAATAAAGGGAACCTCGTCAGGCATCACACGTCGGTGATAGACATCATCAACACCTTGCTGATATAATGTCCTTGCGATCAAGGAAAATTTCAATGCATGTTGTTTAATCTTCCTCTTCTCAGGTTTTGATAGAGTAGCTCTAGTCTCTCCCATAGAAAGATAGTACGTTATAGCAGCATACCAGGAGGGAATAGACACCGTATTAATCTTAAACAATGTTTCCATATCACTTCCTTCAACCACAACCTCTTTTGGCTCTCCGAAATCCACAAGATACTCGGCAATGCCCTGAAGCTTCGGCGGCTTGCTCTTAATCTTGTAATCAAACTCCTGCTAAGTGATTAATCACTTTGCTAAACGATCAGGCGGCTGTAACTTATTCAACAACAATCGAAGCCCTTCCGCCTTCGTATAAAAAACCACCCTCGCATAAAGAATGTAGTACCTGAACTTCTTGGTCACAAATACCATCACAAGGCATAACTTCTCCATATAGGTGTAGTTAATTTCTGATATGCCCAACTTTCGAATAACAAAAGCTATCAGATGGTACCACTTTTCCTCCCAAATTTTGGCCAAACAGCTGATACTATACATAGTTGTTGCTGAAAATATATAAAACACTTCACCCCTTTTAGGTGCTTTTAAAAACAGGTGCTTTGGTAAGCTCCTGCTTTACATCGTCAAAAGATACTTTGCAAGCATCACTCCATGAAAACTAACAATTAAAGGACAATAAGTTTGTTAGTGGTAACATTCTTTCTGCCAAGGCATTGATAAATCTCCGATAATACCCTACCGATGACAGAAAGCTATGCACTTCCTTTGGAGTATGCGGTGGACTCATGGCGACTATGACCTTGATCTTTTCAGGATCAGTCGCAATCCCTACGGAACTGACCACATGGCCTACGGAACTGACCAATTGTCTGCAATGCTCAAAACACTTCCGTAAGATAATTAACTGTCTATCTCTTATGGTGGTTGCCCCTAAATCGTCAATGAATACTTTCAATTCCTCGGGGGAAATGTCACCAAAGGTCTTGTCGGTTGTTCTGTCTTGTATTACATAACCCAAATACCATCACATGGTACGCAAAGGTATCGAAGACAATAATAATTGTTTTTTTTTTAGCTTGTCTTGCTCAGCAATTGCCATTTGGTTATACCTTGCAAAGCAGTCCATAAACGAATAGATTTTCCTACCCGCTAGTTGATCCAAAATTTGGTCAATAAACGGCAACGGATAGTAATCTTTAACAGTTTGCTTGTTCAACTCTTTAAAATCTACACAAATCCGGATCTGATTATTCTTCTTCTTCCTGATCACAACTGGTGAGCACCATTCAGTATGTTGAACAGGGAAGATCAAACCCACTTTCCGTAACTTCTGTAGTTCCTCGAACAACCCATCCCTTAATTCAAAAGGCATATGCCTTACTTTCTTATGTACAGGGTGGGTACCTTTCGTTACAGGAATAGTATGCACAGCTAGACTAGGAGGAATATCCCTAAGTTTATCATAGCTCCAAGCAAAGATGTCGTAGAACTCCTGAATCAGGGACACATAGTCCTCTCTCTCTTTCGAATTGAGCATAGAACCCAATTTGATTGGTCGCGAATCATTAGGCGTAGCAAGATCCAGCTCAATAATATTCACGTCTCTTATTCTATTATGAGGCTCTATCGGCTCATTCAAGGTTATCTGATAAATATCCTCTTTAGTGGACCCTTCCTTAAATCCATCGCTCGATGACATCTCACTATTAGATGGATCATCTATTGTTTCCAGTTCAGTGGAGGATAAAGGAGCTCTCTCACTCTGAGGAGACTCAGGGTAAGCATCCACTATTACATGATGGGCACCTCGACCTAAAATCACTCGACCAGCGGGTATATCGACTTGACAGTCTATTCGTAAAATCCAAGGTCTTCCTAGCAAAACTCGATAGCTAGGACGTCCTGAAAGCCTTATCACCCTAAAGTCCAAATAGCATTCCATTCTTGCAATAGTAACGTGGACTTTAGTGATGCAGCCTTCCAGTTGTTTTAGACTATCATCCGCCATCCTAAGAAGTGTGGAGCCGTCTTTTTGAATTTCGAGACCTAGCCGCTCCATCAAATCTGAACTTATGATATTGACGAAGGATCCAGTATCCACGATAGTGTGCTCTACTAATATTCCATCCACATACGTTGGAACCCTAGGGCAATGCTTTTCAGCATGATCAAACCAATCTTCTCCCACTCTAGCTATGCCCAAAGGTTCTACTATATACCCAATATGCAGGATTTTCTTGAATTCCTTGCGTACTCTTAGAGAAAGTTTAATCAATTACAAGAGATTTACATCTTGTTTGACTTCGCAAAGAGAATCAGCTAGGTCAAAGACATGGTAGTTAGTCAAAGTTCTCTTCTCGTGCCAAACCATTCTTTCATTTGGTCGTTGGACCGCCAGCTTTAGTGCCTCTTTTTTTACTTTTGTCTTCTTTCTTGATACCTCTCTATCCTTCTCAGGATCCACTTTACCATCAACTAGCCTTAGAGGTCCACCTTCCATATCCGGATTCAGGACTCGCTTTTCCCTAGCATCATGCTTAGGGTTTCCCTCGACAGGTTTTACAATTTCTTTATCACCCTCTTTAATCTTTTACCCTCTTGTTACGGCTCGTAGATTAGAAGTTTCAGCATCATTGATACGTACAGCCTCAATAAGGCTGACTCCACTGCCATGAGGCAACTCTTCTACAACAGCCTTTCCTCGTTGCAGTATTTGTCTTGGTCCCTCATCTTTCTCGAGATTATTCCCTTGTGCACGATGGTTAACTGAACTAGGTTGTTTACTTCCTTATTGGAGAGAACTGATCTTACTCCAACAGGTAGTAGCTAAGTGGCCAGACTTTTCGCAAATATCACATTTGACATTCAGGCAATTCCTAGGGAAATGTTGGCCACCACACCACTTACAGCTGAATCTTGAGGAGCCACCCTCTTCAAGGCGTCGACTTCTTATCAAATTTTGTTGCTTCTTAAGGAAATTGACATCCACAGCTATTTGTCGATACTATTGAGAGATCATATCAGTGTAGTGCTTGATCATGTCCTGAACTTCACCAAGGACATTAGAGGCACTTGACTCGTAGCCGCGATTGTCAGTTTGTCATCCCATGGGCCTAACCACTTGATTAGGGATTGGCCGTTGACCTACTAGGACAACATTAGGATTCATTGTTTAGCCCCCACTGTTTAGTGAGGCCGCCTAACTAGCCATGGGCATAGTCATGCTAGGAGGAGCTAGTAACATAGGCAAATTCGGCATGATTCCTCCTCTCCCATTCGTGTTTGACATGGGATCCCCTTGATTCCCATTGGTCAAGGCCAAGTTATTACCATTCCAATTTATCCTTGCTGCATAAGCCACTTGCAAGCGCGACTCTACTCCTTCTGCTTGGGTAATAGTAGTGTCAATGTCGACCAAAGAAGCACTACTTAGCTACACCCGGATATTAAAATCCAATCCATGTAGGAAATATTGTAACTAGATAGCCGCCGGAATGAGAATATAAGTATTTAGTTTACGAAGAACTTGCTTCAATTTCTTGGCATAGGCTTGGACATTCTCATTTGGCTCTTGGCGTGTTACATTCAAGACACAACTAATATTGTCTACCCTTCTCAGGGGCAAACTCTCTACGGAAAGCCATAATGAATTGGGCAATGTTAGTTATGGTTTTGGCTTCAAGACCGTGGTACCACACTACCACTCTTCCTTTTAATGTCATGTTGAAGAACATCATTAGGTGTCCTTCGTCTTGGATTCGATAATTGAACATGAGTGTTTAAAACTCCTTAATGTGGAGTTCTCCATCTTCTTTTGCTAACCCATGGAAAATGGGCAACGATGCTCCTAATGCCAGAAAATCCGGTGTCCATGCTGGAATTGCAATAGGTTGTGCCATGGCTACAACCGGATTGACAACAGGAGTTTGTGTAGGTAAAACTACACCCCCACTTGTTGTGGGTTGATTAATTGGAAGTAGGGAAGTACTAAGACTTCCACTTGCACTCGAAGAGCTCCTCGTAATACTTAGGTTACTAGAACCACTGCCACTTATATGCAAAGGGCTACTTCTTTGAGGAGAATAACGACTTACAATCTCCAACTGCCGTCTAGCCCTCTCAACACGTTCTGCTTTTTGTATTTCGGCTTGACGGTCCTTGTCAGAGGACATAAACCAACTATTTGGTCCCTAGAAACCCTAGATTCAAGAAACACCACTTGTTTGTGGCTCCCGGCAGACGTACCATCGATGGGACATAAAATGGGCCGGCACTGGCTAAGGCATTAGTTGGACCTCATGCACTCAACAGACAACCCCACCACATGGCCTGGTGAGCCAGGAGCATCTGTCGAGGGATACACTATCCTAAACACAAATCACTACACGTTTATAGTATGTAGTCCATTCACACTTAGTCTTGGCCTTGGCCTCTCAGGCACTCCCTCTTCCGCGTCTAGTACCCGAATTGAAGTCCGAAAAATCCTGGGCATTTGTCTTGAAGTCCTCCAGTACTAGGCATCTCCTAGGGTCCCTTCTGACATGCTAAAAATTTATGAAAATTCATGAACTATCATCAAGTGGGTCTTTTAAGCCTTTTCCGTGCATTGCTGCTTAAAATCGTACTGATTGCCACCACTGCCTTTGATGAAGTCTATTTTTTCCCTAAAGTTAGGAATTTTTAGCTATTTTTAAGCAGTTATCGGCATAAAAAATCATCTGTCAGGCATATGCCTCACTTTTTGTCGCACAAGATGGCTACCTTCCTTCAAAGGAATAGTATGCATAGCTAGGCTTGGGGGAATACCTCTCAACTCATTATAACTCTAAGAAAAAATGTCACAAAATTTATGAATCAATGACTCATAGTCCTTCCTTTCTTCAATTGACCATAGATCCTAATTTGATTGGCCGTAAATCATTCATTGTGACAAGGTCTAACTCAATTACATCCACATCCTTTATCCTCTCCTGAGCCTCTATTAGCTCATTCAAAGTCACTTGAGTAGATATCCTCGATAGTGGACCCCTCATTGGATTCATCACTTGATGATGTCTCACAAGTAGATGGAGCATCTATCATATCAAATCTCATGAAGATAAAGGAACTCTCTCACTCTAAGGAGATTTAGGATAGGCATCTACTACTACACATCTAGCATCTTTGCCAAAGATCAATCAACCAGCGCATATATCAATCTAACAATCTGCTTGTAAGATCCATGGCCTGCCTAGCAATACTTGATAGCTAGGTTGCCTTGCAAACCTAATGACCCTAAAGTCCATAATGTATTCCACATTGGCAATGGTCACATGGACTTTAGTAATGAAATCTTCAGGCTGTCTTAAACTGTCATTAGCCATTCGGAGAATCGTGGAGGCATCTTTTTTAATTTCTAATCCCAACCTCTCTATCAAATCTAAACTCTTAATATTGATAGAGGATCCTGTGCCCACAATAGCATGGTCCATTAATATTCCATCAACATATGTTGCTACCCTCAGACAATGCTTTTTAGCATGCTCAAACCAATCATCTCCCATTAGGGCCAAAAACGTTTCAAAATGGCACCCGTAAGAAAATGATTAGGTTGCTAATTAGAAGAGGTTTAGAAAAGAAAACCCTCCAAATTTGGCTGCTTTAACGTGATTAAGGAGAGAATATATGATTCATTTAAGAGGTTGGGTATTAAATATCTTCAATCTTTAATGGATGTTAAGTGTCACCTTTTCAGTCTTATTCTCTTGAAAATTGTAAAATCTTGTATTTTTGAATTTTTGCACCAAAAGATGTCGCTCGTTTGTGTTCCTTGACGTTCATTTTTTGCACCTCTCTTTCCTATGGTTTTTATTTCCTTCTCTGTGATATTGTTGTCCTGTTCAGGGTTCCCTATCAAAATGTTTACCAGTACCTCTTCTAGCAATATAAGCACAGCCCCACCATGCAAGTATAAACTTACTATTCAGTTAGATCCTGTCTATTCATCTTGGAGGAGTATACACCATCGAGCATTGTTGGACAAGGATGAAGCTAACAGGTTGCGATTACAAGGAAATAAGTATGTAGACTTATGGACAGATGGAAATATTTATCCTCTAGACCCTTCTATAGGTAAGCATCCTCCTTTTTACAATATTCACAACTTCATAAAGTATGTTGGAGATGGTTGTGATGGGATGCTTGGCTATTGCATGAGGTTATATTCTGCATCTTTTACTAGAACAAAAGCACGAAATGAAGGAAGCATTAACATTGGCAGAAAAAACTATTTCTAAGCTAACGGACAAGGTTGATAATCTAGAAAACTCTAATCAATCATTGCAAAAAAATTTACTGTGCTTGAAAGAAACTCCAATAGGGTTTAGACAGAGAAAAAGACCACTTAAAAATATAATGGACTTGTGTAGTCGGGTGATGAAAAGGAGACTAAATATTGCAAAGAGATGTGTCTCTAATATTTCAGGTATTAATATTCGAGAGAATGATGAGAGGATTAAATTTATTAAAGAAACCATGACAAAGAAGGATATTATAAGGATTCTTAAACCACCTGAAAATGTAGACTTGAGAAGCCAAACTATGAAAGAGTTAGTGAAAGATTTAAAATGAACAATTAAACCAGATGAAATAGTGGAGACATGTGCAATATGTTTATCAGTTCCATAGAGGTTATCGTGCTCTCTCTAAATTGTGGTTTACAAATCTTAAATGTCAAAGAATAAGTGCATTTGGTTTGCCTCAGCCTCTTGCAGCTTCAATTTCTAGGACAACTATGAATCGTAGGATTCTAGATGTTTTTGGGGAGTATATTCATATAGAAGGACCCATGCCCTATGAAAAACATAAAATAAAGGCCTTTTTGAATACAACACATTTAATAATATTTGGATTGATCTTAAAAGAGTCCAGATTGCAATGGTCCATATGTATAAATTTACTGTCCAAGAATGTTGTGGTATTTTGAAGTTTGCACTAAAATTGGATGAAGCACAGATTCAAAAGGGACAAAAGATGGAAAAAGTTAGCATCTATATCATGAACAGGGCATTGGATTACAGTGTTGGCAGGGAGCCGAAACAATTTAAGATACAATCCAAGATGGAGCTTTGGTGGATTAGTGCAGCCTAAGTACCAACTAAAAGTCATGAAATCTTGAAATGGTTATTCTCTCATACAGGTATTCGTGATATTATAAAGTCTCAAAGTGAAGGTGAAATGTTGATAGTCGATGGTGTTGGCAGTTTTAATGTTGAATGGCATATGAGTGCTGACTTAAAAACTATCAAATGTATGCTTGGAGTAAGTAATGGGGCCAATGCAAAATATCCTTGTATTTATTGCATGGAGAGTTTGGGATCCAAAGAATGGAGTACTTTGTGGCCAGCAAGAAGAGCCCCGACTCGAAACTCTATAGATTTGAGTAAGTTCAAAAATGTGGATGGCTTATGGGATCCTATTCTCTCAATCTCTCTAAGAAACATTCATATTTGTACATTACATACAGAGATTATAATAATTGATAAGTTGCTTAGATTGCATCTTGACTATGCATATTCAATAAAACCAGTATCTTTGTAAGATGACTGTATTGATAAATGTGAGGCTTTACTATCAAAAATGGGTTTTCATGGAGGTTAAATTCACATGAGAAAGGATCCAAAAGCCTCAGGGAAAACAAGAGAGGTCTTAGCAGATATTTTAGCACACCACGAATTGCATTCCTACAAATGGAGGCTTGGAGACACCTTGACATATTTTTAAAAATGCTCAGGGAACAAAAGATAACATCTAACTATTCGGAAGAGTACAAACATTCAATTGTAAATCTTGTTCAAGCAATCAAGGAAGCTTGGGGAGAAAAGGATATTACTTTCTAATTGGTAAAATGGACATAAATTTGAACCTTTCTATTTTGAAAGCAAGGTTTAATGATTTAAACAGATTATTGCTTGTTGAGTTGCCACAACATATTCTTCTTATTCATAGGCCTTTTTTTATGGAAGAGCAAGAGCCCCTAGCAACTTACAATAGCCAAGGTATGGGAAAATCTCACTACCAAGCATGCATGTGTTTCTTTCAAAGCACTAGATATGGAGGAGGAGCAACAAAAACGAATGCTCTTCAGGAGTTATTCAATTGGTTTTTTCGAAGACAACTTCAAAGAACACAATAAATATGGTGGAATCTAAAATACCGATATTATTTTCAAAATGTTATATACATGGCTAGCTTTTAAGAGCCTTAACATCCTCTTCCTCCTCGAGCATTTGTCCTCTATAACGTAAAAAATTTCTTCTCTTATATCTAGCTATGGATTTGATATCTGTTTTGTTTGCTGCTAAAACATAAGATGAGTATGCAAGGAAGTAACTAGCCCTGGAGGCCGAGAATCCGGGACCATAACCAAATATTTGGATGGCTGCTGTCTTTTCCAAAAACATAACTTTGTGCGCATTGTATTGCAAACTTGAGTATCCAAGAAGCCTTGTAAGTGCTTTAAGACACAAAATTGGCCATGAGGCCTTCTCTAAGAAAATGCTATGCAAAACCAACAGAATATTGGGATCAATCCTCAATATGTAATGCCCAAGTGCAACATCCTTTAGGGAACTACTACCAACTCTCGATCCTTTGGCTCTTCCTAAGAAATTAACCTCATCTTCAATCTCCATTGTAAAAGTAACAGTCAGAATGAAAAAAATGAAAATATGTATGTGATTCCACAAAAACAAAAGAATGCATTACCATTTGATTTTCATCACTCTCAAGTTTGCTTGGATTCCATAAGCTGATTGATGTCTCCTTGAGATCCTTGAGCTCCTTTACATATTCTAACTCCTCCCTTACAAAATTGGAGATTCCAAGTTTCTCTTGAAATTGGTCAAACTCTTTGTCAGCAGCTAACTCTCTCTCAGCATCTTTAACCTTGCTTAAACATAAGGATAAAGTATTTGATGCATCTATAAACATATCATTCGACATTTGAGCATCTAATTTAAGTAAGTCCTCCTTGGACTCATTTTCAACATCGACTATGCCTTTTGCATCTATAGATGCCTCTACAATAACTGCCAAGCAATAATCTTCTCTCAAATTGAAAAGAGTTTGGAGATTAGACAATAATATGTATTCATTGTCTTTAATTGGGAAAGTAGGCAAAGATGGAACAATAAGGCTTGAAGTACTATCAGATGGCTCATCAATCTCTATAGTGGTTTCTTCAATCACAGTCTCTGCTTTAAATTCAACAACATCCAGGTCCTTTGAAACTAGTGCTTCAATCTAGGTGTCTAGTTGCTCCTCAACATTAACTTCATCAACTATCTCTTTAAGAAGGAAAAAAATAGATAATTTTGAGGTTTATTTATGCTTTTCATCAGATTTAAGAGGGTATTTCACAAGGGAAAATACAATGAATGCAGTAGGTTTAAGCATAAGCCTACATTTGGGTGTAAAGAGCATAACTCAACTACATAAAATCTATCAAGAGAATGATAACCACATTTCTTGGTAAACAAGGACTTCTCAGTTCCTGACCTTCCAACAGGGGTGTGAACATACTCCTTGGAATCCAACTGAACAATAGGATATGCCAACTCTTCAACTTCTGCAAAATCTTCATTGCAAAAGTCCTTTGAGAAATTAAGAACTTGATAAAGATCCCACTCTGGATTGAAAATCTCCTTAGCTGTTGGATAGAATGTAAGGTCAATATTATTTTCTATGAGAAAATCCAAGAGCTTCTCAGAGGGTGTAGCATCTATAATTTGGGAAAGCCCTAGGACCCTGACCGGAGACTTTGAAGCCTTTCCCTTCTTTGAAGCCTTCCTTGAACCTTCACCTGTCACACTGACATATGAGATGCTATTGAAACATCTGAAGCAACTGACTCCTTTGTCATTATGGGCTTAAGATCTCTTTTCCCCTTAATAGATGTGGAGGCAAATAAGTGTGACATTTTTGTTCTTGACATCTTGAATCAATAGCTCTGAACATACTTGCTTATATAAAGTAATTATAAATGTATAGATCTCTTGAAGTGTAACCCTCGCTCCGTGTTGGAAGATCAATTTTTACAACATGAGTAGAAGCATTTACCAACCTCAAAATTCCACCATCGTGCCGTTCTGATTCAGAAATTGGTTGGAATTCTACACATACAACGCAAAACAAAGACACATGCATGAGAAAACCTTGCAAGAAAAATAAAAACCTTGTTCAAGGTCTTTCCAATACGATGCGAGTGGCGAGAAATGAAAGCCTTGCAATTAACCCTATCACATTGTTTTGGTGGAGGACGACGCAAGTGGAGGACGACGTGAGTGGAGACATGAATAGGATGTGATAAAAACCTTGTGCAAGGTCTTTCCAATATGACGTGAGTGGAGAGAAATGAAAGCCTTGCTATTAACCCTATCGCATTGTTTTGGTCGTGGATGACGCGAGTGGAGATGTGAATACAATGTGATAAGACGTGATTACTATGTGATAAAAACCTTGCGCAAGGTCTTTCCAATGCGATGCGAGTGGAGAGAAATGAAAGCCTTGACATTAACCCTATCGCATTGTGTTGGTGGAGGACGACGTGAGTGGAGGATGAAATGAAAGCCTTGCTATTAACACTATCGCACTGTTTTGGTGGTAGACGATGCAAGTGGAGACGTGAATACGAGAACAAAAAGATAAAAACTTGGGGATGGAATTTGCCTTGAGGATGGACTTTGGGAATTTTCTCAGGCGTGCATGGAAGGTCTTTGACAAGGGCGGGGGACGAGAAAGTTCTACGGTGGATTGGGAATGATATTGGACGTAGATTATGGATGGAGTACAGAATGTGGGGGCGACGGAGTGGGCCATGTCGGGGGAATGGGATTATGAATGGACGGGCATCTGTGATTAAGCCTTAAGGGAACAGAGATGGAGACGGGCATCTATGATTAAGGAAGGGAAAGAGCCGATGAGAGGAAGAAATTTGGCACAGGAGGAAATGGGGAGGTAAAAGGCGCAAATTTTTTTGAGTGGGCTTAAATAGGTGCGAGGGGGAAGAAGAAACTTTCTAGGAAAACCCTAATATCGGGGCAAATGAGAACGTAACACGTGGACATCAGCAACCCAAGTATATAAGAACTTCTCATTTGGCGGGAGCGCAAATTCAAAACTCACATCACCACTATCGTTCGTATGATAAAACCTTACGTCACGACTATCGAACGATCGATAGTACTGTCGTATGATCGATAGTACTATCGTACATCCGCGCTGCTCATTCACTCCTAGTTTTTTGTAAGTCCCCCAATACGAAGCGATTAGAGGAAAGAAGGAAATCAATATCGCCAAATCGCGTTGTATCGAGGCCTTATACGAAGCGATAATATCAATGCGTGGTGTCAAATCTTCTTAATCGCGTTATATTGGAAATCAAAAGCAGGGGTAATGGGTTCAAGGGACAACATCGTTGCGGCTTCAATACAAAGCGATAAGGTCAAAGTTTAGACCTCAGATCAACGCTATCGCATTGTATTGGGCCAAGCATTATTTCGCCTTTTATATCGCACGAGAGGAGCAAGTCACCTTTGTATTTAGCTTCCTAATCGCACCATGTTGGTTTCAATGGCAAGGAAAAAACAAACTACAAGGAAGGTATTAGTAAACAAATCATCTGAAGAAGGTGCTGAGCTAACTGTTGAGGAGACAGTTGAAGAAATTGTTGTCCCTGTTACACCAGCTGGTAGTTTAGGTGAATTTCCCTCAGAGAACAAGTCATTTGGTGAGTTTGAGCCCTCAGCTTCTCCTTAATCTCAGCCTACCAAGGAAGCCTCTATGAGGAAAAAGAGAAAGTCAAGATGGTTTTACATGTAGAGGTGTTTTGCAGAGATTATGAAAGCTCAAAAGTCAACTAGGCACCTCATTCCTAAGGCTGCATTTTTTAGACTCGTCAAGGAGATATCTGATAGGTTGTCTCTTGTTGCTTCTATGGATAGCCTCAATAAGATATGGCAGCTCTTTGCCCTCCTATGCTTGCAAGAGGTAGCATAGGATTTCTTGATAGATTTTATGAATGATGCTTAGATGGCAAAATTGCCCATGTGCACATCGAATTACATTAATGAATAAAGACTTTAGTATGGTTAGCAGACTTAGATATAGGTTTGATAAAGTTTTGAAGCCTCTTCCATCGACTGATCAAAAGACATTTGAAATCCTCAATGTTCCACCCAGGAGAAAGCAGAAAGAGCCACCAGCACCCAAGATTGAAGAGGTTACCCATTTGTATCCTACAAGGGTTGCAAGTGAGTAGGAATTTGTCATGGTGAAGAAAATGAAAGAGGCAATAGAAAATGAGGATTTGATCTGCCGCTAGAGAAAGATTTTGACTCTTGGCCCAGTGAACTATGAGAGGATGGGGAAAGTTTCTATTAGTCATGAGAAAGAAGACTACCTCAACATTTCTCCAAAGGATAAGATACTATTTGAGAAAAATGATAATCAACTTACAGATTTAGTAGTTTATTATTGTTTGAGGTAAGTTCATTTGCTTCTCTTTATTTATAATGAATTTTTCCAAGGGTCCTTATATTCTACTCATTTTCTTATTCAGTCTTTACTTTGTATATAGGGCATATGTTGCTTCTTTTAGCATTAATATTGCTAAGAGTATATTTGTTACTGATCCACTTGTCTCAGTGGATTTGTTTTCAAAATCTGATTCAAATATTGCAAGGTTTTTTAAGGACTTCAATAGTGTCACAAACCATCATATTTTTTTTTCCATATATTGAAAGGTACTTTCTTCAACATTCTATCTCTTGATGATTTGTCTTTAGGGTTATTATTGCTCACTTGGGTTTTGGTTTGCAAAGGTCACTTGAGCCTAATCTATATCGAAATTCCTGCAAGATATGTCATTTTTATGAATTCTCTTTCAGGAATCCATGGCCAATCAAAGATGTATTGTCAATAAACACTCTTTATTTTATCTTTATTGGATAAAGCTTATAATATTCACTAATAAGTTAACATATGCAGTGCTGCTAGACTTGTAACTACCCACTTAGACACTAGCTTTAAAAACATTGCTAATCCTTAGAGACCTTTCAAGTTTCTGCTTCAAGAGGTCCCATTGCAAAATGACGTACATAGTTGTGGCTGAAGAGTGGTTTCAAATGCTTTGAGGATAATAGATTCAAAGTTACTGAATGTAGAGGGGGTGAATGTAAGTCTCCTGTGCTTTATCCTTTTTATAGTGAAAGTCTCTTGCTACTTCAAATAACTTGTGTTCTAGTTTTGGATAGGGGGTGAACTAGTTTTGAATGTAGAGGGGGTGAACTAGTTTTGGATAGGGCAATTACACTGGTGGACCCACATTCTCCTCTCCCAGTAGCTAAAAATTCCAAAGGATAGGCAACAATGAAGGGCAAAGGCAAGAAAATGGCAACCACCGAGAAAAAGAAGTCTCCAAGGTCCAAACAAAAGGGGCACAAAATGAAGGGCATACCTAAGCTTTCCCCATTGACATTCAGTCCATCTCCTCTAAAGCCTAAGGAGAAAAGAGTGCATGAGGTAATTAAGTTCTTCTAGCAATGAAAGAAAACACCTAAGAGGAAACTAGTGATGCCAAATGAAGGAGAAAAGTCTTAAGGATGGAGAAGCTAAAGAATAGCCTTATAATTATCAATTTGTCTATTTGTACTGAAGTAACATTCCCCTTGTATATGCATCTGTAGTGTAATATTTTGACCCAAAATGTAATGATATGTCATATTGATCTTACCCATGAAAGATGATTTTTTTTCATAATATCATAGAGAATTATAAAGCTTGTACCAAGTCTTTCCTATTAAATTGTACTGCAATTTTATAACTCATGATATAATGAAATCATTTTGGTCCACAAACGACAATTTGTTATTCACAGAATCATTGCAAAGCTTATACTAAGATTTTTATTAATAGTACTTCTTAATGTGTATAATTCCATGTTTCTGGCAGCAATATTTGTGAGCAAAAGAAAGATTCAAAATTATTTGTACATGCATATTTATGGTCCGAAACTCACAACAGTAGGAGGCAAACAGCTCATACATGATACAGAGCTCTTAGCTCTTTTTCCAATTACAGCACCATTTACCTTGAACTTATATCCAGGAGTAACATTGTCTAGAAACTCCAATGTGTCTCTTACATCCTTAAAACTCCACTTTGAAGTAATGTTCACCTCTTTTACTTCTTATGCGGTAACTTGTAGTGTAAATTTCAATGTCTTACAATCAATATATGAATCTAGAGGAACCCAAGCACCCAATCTAAGTTTGTATCTTCTATAATCAAAACCTATGATAAGAGATTATCGAGATATATTATAGGATAAACCCAATGATTGAGGGCATACATTGCACCTTATAAAGTCACCTTTGTGGTCAGATTCCTTGACTTTCCAACATAGACCTAATTTTTTTGTCCAAATCTTCCTCTGAAAAAATTCTATTTAGCCATGAAACCTTCATCTGTTGTAAACATGCTGTTTTAAAGCAAGCTACAAAAACATGCAAGGGTAAAAACCACGATAAGCATACTCTTCTAGAGATCCTTACAAGAGTCATAGCCTTTTTAATATCTTGAGCAATTTTAAGTTTAAAACTCTTCATTGTTGCTTCATCAGGCATCTCCCAATCCAAATATGAGAGGCTTGGTAACTGTAGATCTTCAAGGTATCCATACATACCTACTCTTGAAGGAACCACATATTGTGCATAATACACAAAAATTTCACTTTCATGAAAAAAACTCCTGGTATGATTAGCATAAATAATGTCTGTAAATTATTTATGAATGGCATGGAATATTCCGCTGAGGCTCTCCACAAGTTGCCACTCGAAACTTATTGATGGAAAGATATCTACAACCAATAATCCATTATTTAGCATATCCTTCAAACAAAACCATATACTCACGTATATTTAACAACTCAAACTTACAGTGTACTTGTTGGAAAAAAATTCCCGTGGAGCCAAGTGTATATCTCTAGCCATATAAACATGTTGCACCAAAGCAAACCAGCCTTGAGGCGTGGTTTTGAAGGCAAAGATACGTCCTTCCAATGATATTTGATATCCCCTTGTTTTGTTTTTTTCACTTTGTGAGAACCCCTGCAAGATGGTAACATTGTAACCCAATCATTTATAGTAAATATTTTGGGCTCCCATTCTCCATTTACGCTCTTGCTATACATAGTGCAAGAGTTTATAGAATGAGAAGGACGTCTTGTGGACACCATGTAAAAGACAACGAGTATGCAGACAATGTGCAGAGAAAGAAACCTAAAGAGAGAGGTCAAGGAGATAGATTAAAAATACTATGAGCGCCAAGAACTTTGAAAATTCTCCTGAGAAGGACATCTTGTGGATGCCATGTAAAAGACAACAAGTATGCAGACAATGTGCAGAGAAAAAAAACCTAATGAGAGAGATCAAGGAGACGGATTAAAAATACTAGGAGCGCCAAGAACTTTGAAAATTCTCCCGATTCTCAAAATGGTCTTGATTAACTTAACTTTGTCATGTCTTTGTCAGAGGTTTTGTCAGCTTTTATTAGTTAATAGGGCCGTTGGGACTACCAAAACTTGTCAGGGTTTGAAGATTTTGGCTAAATAGGAGGGGAGAACCACAAAATGAACTCTACTATCTCAAAAGCAAAGGAGACAAGAATACCATATTTTTGTCCACAAGGAAAAATCTCTTTGGCCCTTTCCTTAATCCACTGATTAACAAAAGTGTCGTTTTTAACATTTTTCGGCCCTAATGCTACTCGCACTATTCCCAAGGGCTCAATGATATACCCAGTTACGTAGAATCTTCTTAAATCCCTTACGTACTCCTAGAGACAACTTAATTAATTGCAAGAGTTTTACATCTTCGCAAAGAGAACTTGCTAAATAGAATTCATGATAGCTAGCAAGAGCTTCCTTTTCTCACTTGACCATTCTCTCCTTTGTCTTTGAACCGGCTTTGTTGCTTCTTTCTTGGCCTTTGTCTTCTTATTTGGCAACTCCTTATCCTTCTTGGGGTTTGCTTTACCATCTATGGCCTTGAGAGTTCTGCCATCCATATTAGGATTAAGGACTTGCATCCCCTTATCATCTTGCTTGGGGTTTTCTTTGATAGGTTTTGCCATGTTTTTGTCACCTTCTTTACCCTTTTGACCTCTCATAATAACTTGTAGATTAGAAGATTTAGTGCTATGGACTCAAAGAGCTTCTATAAGGCTAACTCCACTACCACTAGTAGCTCATTTACCATAGCTTTCCCTCTTTGTAATATTTGTTTCGGTCCTTCATCTTGCTGAAAATTGTTCCCTTGCACTCGATGATTAACTAGACTTGGTTGTTTACTTCCTTGCCGAAGAGAGCTAATCTTACTCCAACAGGTACTAGCTAAATGATCACACTTCCAATAAATGTCACATTTAACATTCAGACAATTCCTAGGGAAATGTTGGCCACCACACCACTTACAACTGAATCTTGAGGGGGCACCCTCATCAGGGCGTCGACTTCCTATCAAATTCTACTATTACTTAATGGCATTGACATCAACAGCTATTTGTTTATATTGTTTGCTAATCATATTAGTATAGTACTTCATTATATCCTTAATTAAATCAAGGACATTCGAGGCACTTGACTCATAGCCGCAATCGTCTACCTGTCATTCCATTGGCCTAACCACTTGATTAGGGATTGGTTGTTGATTCCCTAGAACAATAGTAGGATCTATCATTGGGCTTCCAACAATTGGTGGAGTCATCTGACTAGCCATAGGCATGGTCACACTAAGAGCTTGCAATATGGGCACATTTGGAATTATGCTTCCTCTCCCATTAGGAGGACTCATGGGCATCCCTTGACCTCCATTTATTAGCACTAAAGTATTTTCAAATCCTAAACTCAGATTCGAGTTTGCCCTAGAGGTATAAGTCGTGTGCAATTGCAATCCTATCTCTTCTGCTCGTGTAATAGCCATATCAATGTTGGCAAGGGCAACACTGCTCAAATGCACTTGAATATTAAAGTCTAGCCCATTCAAAAAGTATTGCAACTAAGCTGCACATGGAATAGGAATATAGGTTTGCAACTTTCAGAATACTTCCTTCAATTTCTTGGCATATCCTGGGCATTCTCGTGAGGTTTGTGACATGTGACATTGAGGACACATAGCCAATACTGACCTCCCCTTTCAGGGACAAACTCTCTTGGAAAGGCCGCAAAGAATAAGTCAATTATAGTTATGGTTCTAGCCTCTAGGCTTGGATACCACACAATAGCTCGTCCTTTTAAAGTCATGTTGAAGAACATCATCAAGTGTCCTTCATCTTGAATTTGACAATTAAACATTAAATTTTGGAATTCATTGATATGAAGTTCCTTGTCTTCCTCTGTTAACCCATTAAAAATGGGTAGAGAAAACCCTAAGGGTGGCAAGTCCAGAATTCCTACTGGGATTGCAATGGATCGGCCATGGTAACAATTGGATTCGCTAAAGGAGTTTGAACAATTGAAACTATCAGTCCACTCAAAGTGGACGGATTGATTAGAAGGGGGACAATACTAGAGCTTCCTCCCCCTAACGGACTATGCATCGAGCTAGGGTTACTAAGACCCCACCCTTGTAAGGATATTTGACCACTCCTTTGCGGAGAATATCTTCTAATTTTTTTGGCCCACCATCTAGCCCATTAAGCTCTTTCTTGCTTCTGAAGCTCGGCTTGACGGTCTTTTGAGTCTATCTCACTACCTTTTGGCATACACTAACAAATTGGTCCCTATTGATTGAGATTTAAAACCGCTACTTATTAGTGGCTCCCAGAAAATGCACCACCTGTCAGGACCTAAAATGGACCCGACACTGGCTCTAAGTACTAGAGCCGAGCCTTTACTACTCACCTAAAACCAGTCCACACAGCCTCACAGACAGGAGTGTCTAAGACTTTGTGTTTGTAATGTTTTTCATTGTCCAATGAATAACTCTTTCTCTACTCGGCAGAGAGGGAGTCCCTAAGCATGTTGGTGTTATATACCAATGTAAAACACACAAAGGAAGCACCTCTCGATTGATCACCGCAGCTCCACTACTGCTCCCTTACACCTCGAGGATTGGCCCTAAGATGTGTCGTGAACATAAAACACTTTTCAAAAAAAGTCCACTCCTTTGATAAATTGATCCAGGAGATAAATAAAAAAATTTCACAAAATACCCAAAGAACCGAATATCTAGCTCTACGGCTTGGGATACCTCACACTCTTAGCGTCGGATCATCACTCACACAAACAAGTGCTATGCATCCAAGATACGATACCATGAGGTACATCCATGCAAGGGTCAATATGACCATCATGCTTAAACAAGTATTCATTGAAAATTAGTGACATGAAAGTGCAAATACAAGTCTTTTCATGATTTTTCTTTCTATGTGAGTGCTTCGTTGCCAAGGGCTAGCACCAAGTTTCCTTGTGCTACTAGTCCTTTTAATTTCAAACCACAAACTCTATATGATATGTAACATCAAACATCAAAATTTAACACACTTCAACCGCTCAACAACTGAGAGCGGAATTTTGGTGTCGGAAAGTGCTTAAAAATAGCTAAAAATTATGAATATCAAGGGAAAAATATCCAATATCAAAGGCGGCGGCTCGACCTAGGACGATTTTCAGCGTCAAAGTGCTCTAAGGATGCCCGGGAAACACTTGTGGATTTTTAGGAATTTTTCCATGTGCCTGTGCAAGTCAAGGAAGCTACCGACCAGTCCAGGATGCCGAGACAAGCTCACAGAAATTTTCAGGTCGGGATTCGGACACCGTATGCGAGAGAGCCAGGAAAAGGGCCAAAAGGCTGATCAAAATGGGAGAGGTGCCCAAAAGGAGGAATGAAGGGGTGCCTTTGGGAAAGGGCACCCCCCTTCCAAAAAAAACACGATTTAGGAGGGGAGTGGCGGCTGCAGCAGGCCGTCGCGAGAAAAACGCCCCCCCCCTCCCCAATGCAAAGATATGGCTGAAGAAGAAGCCATGAAACAAAGCACATCAGGCAATTACATGGATTCTACACTCCGTATCGCTTCGCTCCGCACGAGGAATGGCAGCCTGTAGAGGGAGAGAGAAAATCACTCTTTCTCTCTCCTCCCTCTCTCTCCTCTAAGGGGGAGTTCATGTGGGAAGAGAAAGGAAGAAGAAAGAATGGTGGAGGCTTGTCTGGCATCGATCGGATTGCTCCACGGGCTGGAAATGGTGACATGTGGTCGTCATGAGCATGAAGTGCTGCTGATTTTCAGATTTGCAGCCATGGACATGAAACCCGAAACACGCAATTAAGCGGTAATTCAATTTTTTCAAAGGAAATTTGAGATTTCATGGCTTTTGATTGATAAACTGTTGTTCATGTGGGCTAAAAATTATTTATGTTGCTGTTTTCCATGAGTATTTCTTGATCATAATCAGAAAATCAGAAAAACATGCATCTTGTGGCTCAAAATAATACACCAAAACACGTAAAATATGGAAAATCAAGGGAAAATGATGGTTTTGAGCATAAAAATGGAAGAATAAATAGAAACACCAACTAAATTTTCATTTTTGTTGCAAGAAGGAACTAAGGGCCACAACCCATAATCTATTTTGAATTTTTAGTAATAAAATAATGCAGAAAATAAGGAAAAATACAAGGAAAATAGAGAAAAAATACCAAAATAGGGGAAAATTGCATTTTGGGTGCGGAAAATTAATGAAAATTAAGAACAATGTTCGTGAATGTTTGTGGGGACTGAAGCATGAGGATTTACCTCAGTTCAGCCCCACCTTCTTGTTCTAGTGCGTCTTTTTCCGTTTTTTACACATAAAATGATGGCAAAATGCCTTATAAATCTATACAACAATGCAACATTTGATCAATGGGAGGGTAGAGTGGTTAAAATGTGTCTAAATGTGGAGTAAAATGATGAAAGGATTGTTGGTTTTTGTTTGCATGCCATATAGGTCGGTGAATAATTATAGAATGAGAGCCTAGTAGCACGAGGGTTTCCTCGGTGCTAGGTTCGTGCAACGCCGCATAAGAACGGTAGTTGAAAATCATTAAAAGGATGTTTTCCACATGTGCACAATATTGATTTTATAATTGTTTGAGCACTTAGCATCCACAATATGCATAAATCATGGAAATATTTAAAGGTATCAGAAATCCTGGATGCACAGCAATTACTTTCATTAGGACCTTGACCCATGTTGAGTGAGAGACAGGACACCCTAAGCCATAGGCTAGTCGTGGGGTCTGGGGAAAAGGGAAGTAAGGACAATGGTACATTTCTATATACGATTAAATGGTACCTTGAGTGGATTCTGTGCGAAATGTTTATATGTTGAGCGACGCACCGAGGGGCCAATCCCCAAGGTATAGGAGAGTCGCAGAGGGGTGGCGGCACTCAGCCGTTCGAGGACCCCCTATGTCTGTGCTTCGTGCCATTAGGCAATGTGTAATGGACTCCCTCTGAGGAGTAGTGGGTGAGAGAAGAGTGGACTACAAGCGACGTAATACAAACGCAAGATATTTAGGAAGGCAATGTATGTGTCATCAACGCTCCTGGCCACAAGGCCGTGGGGTTGTTGAGCGCGTGAGATAGAGGTCCGGCTAGTGCACGAGCCAGTGCCGGCCCGTTCTAGGTTCCATCAGTGGTGCATCTGCCGGGAGCCGCTTAAAAGTGGCAGTCCTCAAATCCTGGTTGTCTAGGGACCAACTAGCAGTTTATGCCAAAGGATACTGTGATTGATCTGTTATTTATCGATAAGCATCATCTAGCAAAAATCCAAAAGCAAGAAAGAGACGAAAGAGCTAGGCGACGTGCTGAAATTTTTAGGAGATATTCCCCTAGCGTAGCGGTGCTGAACGCTTACAAGGGAGTGGATCTAGTGGTCTTGGGGCCACAAGCAGTAAGTTAGGAGAAGGTGGAAGCTCTAGTGCTCCCCTTTCTTCCATAAGCCAGTCTATATCAAGTGCGGGAGGTGTAACCCCACCGTCCCCTATTCCTAGTGCAAATCCAATCCTCGTCATGGCGCAGCCTATTGCAATTCCAGCAGGAACGACGGATTTTCCGGCTCTAGGTTACCCGCTACCCATTTTTAATGGATTAGTTGAGGAAGATGTGGAACTCCACATTAGGGAGTTTCAAAAGCTGATGTTTAACTGTTGAGTGTTGAAATGACTTGTTTTTTTGGCTGATTTTTGTTGTTTTTGAGAGCTGAATGGTTGATTTTATGAGATGATTGATTGATTTGGAAGTGGTTTGAGAATGTTTTGGATGATATTGATTGTGTTTTGGAAGTTCATGATATTTGTTGGTGGTTCTGTGATGTTCTAATAGGTTCTGAATGGTTCTGTATACCTTCTGTTTTGTTGTGTTTTGGTCTGTTTTGTTCTGATTATCTTCTGTAAGGAGGGATGGAGTATTGATTAATGAAGATTGAGATATTGTGAAAGCTTATTGAATGGTTTGTGAGAATTTGGAATGATTTGAGAATGAGTTATGTGGTTTTGATAACCTTCTGTAACCTTCTGTAGGTCTTCTGTAGCTGTTCTGTTTCTGTTCTGTTCTGTACTGTAACTGTTCTGGTACTGTTCTGTAGACTGTTCTGTATACTTCTGTATGTGTTCTGTGGAATGTATGTGTGACTTTGGGAAAGTTTTCTAGCCTTGGAAAGAGGTGAATACAAGTGCAAAAGAGCTGGAAGAAGTAGAAGAAGTAGCTGCTGAAGACTCAAGTGAAGACTAGAGTGAAGTGACAGTAGTGAGCTATGAAAAGACACTGCAGTGGCTCTGGTGACCCTTCATATCAGACATACCTCTTGGGAGGGGTATCCACGACCTAAAAGGGATTATTGAGAGTGATTTTGAGAGATTGTAGTGAGGACATGATGTATTATTGATGGAGAGAGAGAGAGAGTCAGAGATAGCCAATTCTACTCAACCAAAGTGATTGTATATGAGAGATTGAGAGAGAATACTATGAAGATATTGAAGATGAATACTATGTGATGTATTTCCACTCAAAGATGGTGTACTCCCTTTCTTTCTTTGTTCTCTTGATGGATTTTGTGAAGATATTGAAGAATATGGTTGATTCTATTAAAAACCGTGGGAGATCTACATGATGCTGCATGAAGATTTGTTGTGCCTGGTGTTCTTTTCTTCATTGTGATCATATGAAACATGATAAACAAGCTTGTTGATGTTACAAGATAGATTTTCTTGCAAGAGAATTCCCTTTTCCTTGGTGTTCCTCTCGGGGCTCCATGTTTTTGGTGCGCAGCCGGGGAAACTTGCCATCAACAAGCACCAGAAGAGGCTGAAAATGAAGGAAATGGCATTGCCAAGAAGAGAAGAATTCAATGGATGTTTGTAAAGTTCCTTCTTCCACTGAGGAGTTGGAATTTCTCATAATCAAAGCCACTTTCCACAAGAAGTTCATCCCACAATGGCGGAAACACATTACCATCATGATGCATGCTCTATGTGGTGGACAGTTTCCTCTTCCTGTTGAAGCAGCAGAAACTTGCATCTTGGTGGCAAACTGTTTGGGAACAAACTAAAGAGCAGAAACAGAGAGAATGACCATCCATGGAAGATTTGGCATTCATTGAAAAGTTTCCAGACAACATCAAGTGGGAGATTGTGAAGAGGCTTCAGGAGTCTTGGTCTGTAGAGGTTCACAGGGACAAGAAGGAAAAGAGTTGGAATTTGTTCGTGGATGCTCAACAGCAAGATACATGGGATGCTTGGTGTACTGATAATCTTCTGTTTTTTCAATTAGCAACCCACTGGAAGTTGGTAGAAAGAGTGTTTTTCACAACATACACTGTTGAGACCATCAGAAGCTGGCATTACTATGATGATGGCACTACCACAATGCTCAGACGTATGCATTTTAACACCTTCAGAACCGAATACCTTCCTCTGTGCAGTGGCATGAAAGCAGAATTCAGGGACATTGAAAAGAGAGAAGTAGAAGAAATGTTGGCAAGAGAGTCCTCCAGAGACTGAAGTCTTCTGTTAACCCTCTATGGAGCACTAACAACATAGTGGAGCCACATCCCTGATGAATGACGCAATAAAGAGGCAAGCGTTAGAACGAGTCCAGAGGTACGTGAGAAGAGAGAAAGTAAAAATCAAGGCTGAGAACAAGCTAGCAACAGAAGCCGCCTTTGACGCCCTTGCGGAACTCTTTACAGAAGTCCCAATGGCACATCAAGCCCTTCCTCCTCCTACTGGAGGTCCACTTCCAAGCCAGATCCGTCCTGGAAATATTGATGACAGACCAGCGAATGTAGTCCCATTGCCAGTTTTTAAGGGAGAGTACAATGAAGACCCCGATCTTCATGTAGCAGAGTTTATGGTAGCGTGTGTGGCTAACAATGCCAGAACCCCTGAGCATTGGTTAGCAATATTCCCCGCCACTTTCAAGGGCACGGCGTTTCAGTGGTATGAGAGACAAGCAGCATGAACTTTTGGCACATGGGACGACCTGAAGTTGGCCTTCCTCACTAAATTCAGGCGTGAAGGTTTTGAAGAGCGGATGAGAGAGGAATTTATGAACCTAAGTCAATCCTCTGGAGAAAGAGTAGAAGCCTATGTCTCACGAATGGAATCCATCCTGAAGAGATGGACTAATCATAATCTAGATGATGGCATTCAGAAGGGAGTGTTTCTCAGAGGATTACAACCAGAAGTCCGTAAGTTTGTGGAGCTGCAAAGACCAGCCACCCTGCAAGCTGCAACAGAAGGTGCAAGACTGTACGATGAAGTCGAAGCTCGATTAGCAATGAATTCGGGAAGAGGAGTCCTACCTCCTCTGATGCCAGGAATGATGTATCCACCAAATGCAGTTCCAGGGACTGTTCCCTATCCCTACCAACAGATGCCCCCGGTCTCACAATACAATGCACCAAATCCACAGTGGCCACAATCCCTGCCTCAAATGATGGTTCAACCACAACAACAATGGTCCCAACCAATTTCCTCAATGCCAAATCAGCAGCAACAGTGGAATCCTACCAACTGGAGCCAACAGCCAACAGTTCAAACAGGAGCTCTGAATCAGAACGAGAACAGAGACCCCTCTGTACCAGCCCAACCAGTTTATGCAGTGATTACAGAAACTCCTCAAAACCCTCCTGCCAGTACGTCAGGAGGAGAAAGCTTGAAGGATTATTTATCCAATTCAGTTGCAAACATCAAAAAGGAGTTGATGGATGTGATTACAGAACAGCTACAGACGTTGAAAGTAAATACCGCTAGCATATCCAACGTTGCAGGAGTAGGAAGAGATGTGATGCGGTCAAATACTTGGTGTGGTAAGTGTCATCAAGCAGGCCATTTAGCCACTGAATGTACATGAAAACCAACCATCCCTGGAGCCTTCTGTTCCTACTATTTGCGGAAGAATCATACAGAGGACATTTGCTCTCTGAAGGAGATGCATGATAGGAGAAGGAAGGAAGAAGACGCAAGATTCAACCTACTGGAATCCAAAATGACAACACAAGATATTGGACCCAAGCCTAGAGAGTTTGGTCCTAATTTCGGACCTAGAAGATTTCCTTTTCAAAGTTATAGAGGAAGACAGTCTGGCGGTGGTCAGAGATCAGAAGTGGAATGTTACAGATGCGGAGAAAAGGGACACATCTCACCAAATTGTCCAAATCCTCGAAGGTCAATGGATTACAAGCCCTTATGCAGTCGATGCAAAGGATAAGGCCACACTGCAAAAGATTGTCCAAGCCCAGCCCCAGTGAAAAACAGTGCAACTGATAGTCCAGCCAAGGCCCAAGAGTCTACCTCCAATTTAGTGGAATTGGAAGTTGCTGCCATCACGCGTGCAAAGCAGAAGGAACCACCTATCCAGAAAGAAAATAACCCTCCTGCCAGAACAGTGAAGTTCAGTCTTCCACCAGAAGAACAGAACAGAACAGAGCCTAACAGTGTCGTACAGAGCCTTACAGTGCCACAGAGAGTTACAGAGACAGTTACAGAGGCAGGACCAGAGATCCAGGAGACAAAAGAGGAGGAAGTGCCACAAGTGGCAGAAGAAGTTCCTGTAATTCCCCTGTTGGAAGAAAGAGGGAAAATGAAAATGGGTGTTGCCCCATTCCCTAATCGGTTAGAGAAGCCAGTGGATCCTATTAAGGAATACGATCTGGTCAGAGATCTAGATACCTTTAAACCAAACCTCACATTCCGACAATTATTGATGTTGTCCCCCAGTTGCCGGAAAAGGTTCAAAAGTATACTAACAAGAAGACGTGGTTTAAGGATTGCTCCCTTAATAGCAACAAAATCCAATAAGGCTCCAGAGCCTGTAAAAGAAGTGGATGTAGCTAACACCTTCCTAGATCCAGGTACTCTAGAGACTGGTGTGTGGATAGAAGGCTGCTTCATTGCAAATGCACTGATTGATGGAGGCTCGTCAGTGAACATTATGACAGATGTGACAATGAAGGATCTAGGCCTACAAGGTGTGCAACCCACCCAATGGCTCATCAGACTGGCGGATCAAAGTAGAATCAAGCCTTTGGGCATTCTTCCATATGTGAAGACTACAGTGGCTGGAAAAGATTATTGGCTAACCTATTTGGTGGTGAAGCCAAACTCTTATGGTACATCATATCCTCTGTTACTGGGCAGACCATGGCTTTTTGAAGCCAGAGCAAGGACGGATTGGTTCAAAGGAACCTTGACCTTGGGTAGAGGACCCAACAAAGTGGTGCTGAAACTGTATGGTTCTCAAAAAGGACATGGATCCACCTCCTTGGAATTATCTTCTGACTCTCCTAATGAGGTTGCGGATGGAACATCAGCAGACGAAGATGCTGTCAAACAGATCCTTCCCAAGAAAACAATGGCACATTCCTTAACAGTGGATACTGTAAGCCGACTTCCAAAAGAGGCAAAGCCATTATCAATGGGTGAATACTTCCTGCCTGAACCGCGAATGACTTTTGAAATCACTTCTGACAGTGAGATAGAAACATGGATGTACTGCTCTCCCTGTTACATGGCCATAGCAGAAACAGAGACAGAGACAGGAGAGGAACCAGAGAATCTGTTCTTCTGTTACAGAGCTCCTACAGAAACAGAAGCAGAAGCAGAAGCAGAAGCAGAGACAGAAACAGAAGCAGAAACAGAAACAGAAGCAGAAGCAGAAGCAGAAGCAGAAGCAGAAGCAGAAGCAGAAACAGAGACAGAAGAGGTTGGGTTTGATATGGATGAAGAAGATTATGAAAGTGAAATGGAAGGGTCTATCCCACCTGAAGAGGATATATTTGAAGAAGAAGTTCCAGAAGCATCAGAAGCAGACGAGCTCATGCTATGGGACAGAATGGTGATGGTACCATTTGGTCTAGTAAATGGATCATCTCATATGCAAAACCTTTATAAGAAATGGATTAAGAAGAACAATCCGTCTTTCAAGAGTGGCTCCTGCCATCCTAATCCATCCTTGCCAAAGAAAGATGATGATGATGCACCGTGCCAACAAGCACCAGTCTCACAAACCCAACAGGCATCAGAGGGTCCCTGTTATGTGACGTTCCTGGATGTGTCATCATCAGAAGATGAGTCCTCAAGCCAAGAGGTAATTAATTTTGACACCAAACCCGAAACGGCTCTTATCCCATTTCAACATCTCAAGGAGCAACCTAAGTCTCCACCAAAAGAAGAAGTTGGTTCTAGTGGGACATCAGAAGAGGACACCACTCCCTGAAGGAGTCGGATCTCTACCCAGAAGCAGTCCGCGGGACCTTCATCCGTGAAGTAGAAGGTGAAAGGCAGTTAACCTTTGTGGATGCAGAAGGCATTGAACACCACTTGAAGGTGGGTAGCAGCCTCCCAGAAGAGGAGTTGTCAACCTTGTACAGCTTGTTGAAAGAGAATTTGGACGTGTTTGCATGGTCTTACAAAGACCTAAAGGGGATTGATCCCACAATTTGTCGACATCATATTGACTTGGAGCCTAATGCCAAGCCAGTACGGCAACGACAGAGGCGAATGAACCCGAATTATTCCACATTGGTGAAAGCGGAGCTGCTGAAGCTTCTGAAAGCCGAGTTCATCTATCCAGTGGCAAACAGTGAATGGGTTTCACCCATCGTGGTTGTACCCAAGAAGAATGGCAAATTGCGAATATGTGTGGATTTCCGAAAGCTTAATTCCAAGACGAAGAAGGATCATTTTCCTATCCCTTTCACAGACCAACTGTTGGACACAGTGGCAGGACATGAGCTTTATTCCCTTCTGGATGGATTCAGTGGATACAATCAAGTGCAGATTGCAGAAGAAGACCAATCCAAAACAACCTTCATGACAGAATGGGGGACCTACGCTTACCGAGTGATGCCATTTGGGCTCTGCAATGCCCCTGCTACTTTCCAACGAGTCATGATGGCTGCATTTCAAAATCATCTGCACGACTTTATTGAGGTATATTTGGATGATTTTTGTGTCTATAGTTTAATCCGTGAACACTGGGAACACCTGGAACAATGCTTTGACCGATGCCGGGAGTATGGGATTTCCCTCAACCCCGAAAAATGCATCTTTGGGGTCTCTTCTGGAGTTCTGTTGGGCCACATTGTCTCTGCACAAGGGATATCAACAGACCCTGCAAAGATTGAAAAGATCGCAGCTCTGGCAGCACCCACCAACCTCAAACAGTTGAGGGGATTCTTAGGTCATGTGGGTTACTACAGAAGGTTTATAGCCCATTTTGCGACAAATGCAACCTCCTTGCACAAGCTTCTGCGGAAAGATGCAGAGTTTACTTGGACAGAAGAATGTGACAAAGCCTTCCACACTCTGAAGCAGTGTTTGATAGAGGCACCCATTTTGCAACCTCCTGATTGGACGAAAGAGTTCCTTGTACACACTGATGCATCAATTGAATGTTTAGGTGCTGTCCTCTGCCAAAAGGGCTCCTCAAAGTTGGATCAACCGATCTATTATGCAAGCCGAAAAGTCACTGATAGGGAACGAAACTATACAGTGACAGAGCTGGAGTGCTTGGCAATGGTGTTTGCCCTGGAAAAGTTTCGCCATTACCTCCTATCTACCCACTTTAAATTTTATGTGGATCATGAGGCCCTGTCCTTCTTGATGAACAAAGCAGATGTGAAAGGACGAATGCTGAGATGGCTCCTTCTATTCCAGGAGTTCGACTTTGAGGTGATTACTAAGCATGGTCGTTCCCATGTTCTGGCTGATCATCTGTCGCGTATCCCACAAACTGCAGACGAGGAGCAGGATGATCCAGACCTCCCTGATGCTTCCCTATTCTTGGTAGAAACTGTAACTCCCTGGTATGCAGACATTGCTAATCTGTTGGCAACCCAACAGTACCCTCCTGGTATTTCTAGTCGGGAAAGGAAGAAGCTTATGCTAGAATCAGCCCCCTACACCCTGTTAGGCAGTGCACTGTACGAGAAAGGCAAAGATGAAGTGCTCAGAAGATGTGTTGCAGGAGAAGAGATTGGGATTGTTCTGAAGGCTTGCCATGACGAGCCATGTGGAGGTCACTTTGCAGGAGAAGCTACAGCCAGGAAGGCTCTGCTAGCAGGATATTGGTGGCCTACCATTCATAAGGATGCCTATGATTACTGTAAAAGATGTGATGCTTGTCAAAGAATGGGAAAACCCACGAAGACAAGTGCCATGCCACTGCAACCTATCCTTCCTTTGAAGCCGTTTGAGAAGTGGGGCATTGACTTCGTCGGTCTGATCGACCCTCCCACTAGAAGGAAACAGAACAGATACATCCTCGTATGTACGGATTATGTTACAAAGTGGTGTGAAGCTAAAGCCCTAAAGCGGGACGATGGTAACAGCGTGGCCCTGTTCGTATACGAGAATATCATCACCCGTTTTGGTAGTCCTTTAGAGTTGGTAAGTGATAGAGGCACGCATTTTCTCAACAAAGTCATGGAAGAGTTGACAGAGTTGTATAAGATCCGCCATCGCAAGTCCACTCCTTATTACCCCAGAGCCAACGGCCAAGTCGAAGTCACCAATCGCATCCTCTGCTCGATTCTGACAAGAACAATTGCCGCACATCGTCGTGATTGGGATGATCGACTTACAGAGGCCCTCTGGGCGTACAGAACCTCCCATAAAGCAGCAACGGGACAGACACCTTTCCAGTTGGTGTATGGAACAGAAGCTGTTTTTCCTGTTGAACTAGAATTACCCTCTTTGAGAGTGGCTATCAAAGAGCGTTTGGGGGATGATGATTCACTGCAACGTCGTCTCCTGCACTTGGAATGTTTGGATGAAATTTGCAGGATGGCTCTACAGTGTATGGAAGCCACGCAAGCTCGACGTAAGGCTTACCATGACAGTTTCATCAAGCATAAGGAGTTCAAAGAAGGTGATTTGGTCCTAGCCTATGATTCACGCTTTGGCAAGTTTCCTGGCAAGCTCCAACAGCGGTGGATGGGCCCCTATAAGGTACTTGTAGTCAACCCTAATGGTTCTGTCCAAGTGCAGACCGTTGATGCCTCTGATGATCCCTTTCTGATCAATGGATATCGCCTAAAGAAGTACTTCCCTCCTTGGGGATCTTGACAATTACGGACACTTGATCCTTTCCCTCGTTGGCGCGGCACTGTACTTCTTATGATGCTATTTCTGATAGCCGTTCTTCAATCACTCCTGATGAAGTGGACGCAACCCTCTGTCCCCTCAAACCCCCCTTCCAGCCTTGATCTCTTATCCTCTATTTTCCACCAGCGACAGTGGCGAGGTTGGTCTTGACACATGGTTTTTCTACCATTCCCTTGCTCACTTTGCAGAAAAAAAAAGAAAAGAAAAAAAAAAACAAAACATATCGGTCATGGGAGAAAAGGACTGAGGTCCCTGTCATGCCGACCTATTTTTCGAGAAATGGTGGAAACACCCTCGGGAATAGGGGAAAACAAGAAAAAGAAAAAGAAAAAAAAAACAAATCTGTTATGAGAGAAAAGGAAGAAATTCCCTGTCATAGTAGGCCTCGTTCCAAGAAAATGTGATAAACACCCTTGGGCGAGAAGCAAGCTATGGAAAAGGTGGTAATACCCAGCAGTCCAGGAAGTGGATTCATTAATTGATATCTCTAGGATCCAATTCCAAAGCTACCTCCCTTGGTACGCTGTGTCCTGGGTCTCTCTGCAAAGTGACTACCTGTCCTCTAGCAGATGACATGTCCTATTCAACATAACGTTCGATTTGATGGCTACCTCCCTGGGTACGCCTCTTCAACAACTGATGACACGATCTTCATCGACAAACGATCGAGTGATGTGAGCTTTCATCCTAACCGGATGGGGAAGTGAGTATGGTTGCTCTATGTATCTATCAACAACGAGTGAGACAGAGGGTGGGGCGAGTGACCAATCTTTTCCCTTCAAATCAAATGCGAGGTGAGAAGTGTGAATGAAGTGTTGCACGCACGGGATGGGCCTCTCAAAGCACAAAGCACAATTTGTTTCTGTGCACTGCACCATAAGGCTCCCTGGCCTTCCTTCTCGCACTATATGCCGGCACAGGGCGGGATGCACAGTTGCACCATCAAATGCGCACAAGGCATACAACCTTTGCACAAGTGACTGTGAGGATTATATCAATGGGTTTCAGGAAAAGGCTGCCCTCCTGTATTTATCAACAGAGAGTGAGACAGAGGGTGGGTTGAGTGTGACTGGAGTTTCTTTAATCAATTACCGAGAGGTGAGATTGAGGGACGTTACGACACTTGGAGTCAGGTATGTTCCACTTTCCCTGTACACCCACGGGATGGGTCTTTACCGTCATCACAAGACACATCACCTTGTTCTGTACACTGCACTGTAAGGCTCCCTTACCTTCCTCCTTGCACCTATGCCAGATGGGTTGGACGCACTACTGCACCATCAACTGTGCACCCTGGCATACTCCTTCTGTACCATTCCCCCTTGTCGATTCCTCAACCGGGTATGAGATATGAGTTTTAATCATTCTTCCTCGAGTGATATTAGTCATGGGGCGAGTGACTGTTCTTTCATTTCGTTTGAGTGATTGTGAGTTGAGTGTAGTATCCCTCATCATCGACGAATTTCCTGCGATTCCTTCCATCAGCTACCTCCCTGGGTGCTGCCGCGTGGTCCCTTCCATGACGGACGTGTGCCGAGAAGATGCCTTGGTCCCTCCAGCACCGACAACAACACTGGACGTGCCATCGACACTCACCCTTACTTTGATCCTCAACAAAATGGGCCAAGTTTTTCTAACCCTACACTTTGGGTTCTTCGTGACGTTCATGTTTTAAGTGTGGGGACGTTAGTGGATGGTCTATGGCGTGGTCCTAGGTCCCTGTTGCTCGGTTAACCCTATCCGTTAAGGTCTTAAGTGTGGGGACGCGTCCCTGCGCGTCTACAGTGTATATCACCTGCATATGCCTCAACCTGTTCATGCATGAATGCCTTGCCTTGTTTTTACCTTCATGGGATCCCTTTCCACCCATCCGGTTATGTTCCACCCACCCTTGGGGCTGTTCCCCTGCAGTTTTCCTTCATTCCTTGATTTTGAGGTCCTACTATATGAATGCATCCTATGTTCACCAAAGTCCCAATCCAACCTTATAGCCCTGTCCCCCCCATTGAACTGACCATTTTTCCTTATTATCTACCTTTGTTCCGGTGCACGGTTTTCAAGTTATTAATTTTTGAAGCATTTTGCACCATTTAGCCAGTTTTCCATGTGAACGTGCTTTTCTTGCTTTCGGAACCATGATCTGACATCATAGCCCGGCCAACCACTTTTTCCCTGATATTTTTCCTTCTTACTGCGCATCATTCCGATCCACGGTTTGTCCGTTATTAATTTTTCGGGTTTTTTACGACCTTTTTCGTGTGTATGTTTGACGTTTTTCCATGTGAACCTGCCCTATTTGCATCAGACTTCCAATTTGATTTGACAGCCGTGTCCCCTGTGCCTTCCTCCACCTTTTTCCTTTTTCCTCCACCCTTTTTCAACTTTCGGATTTTTACTTATTAATTTTTAAATGAGTTTTCGGGCGTATTTTTGGAGTTTTTCGCATAGGAACCCCTCCTATTTCCACCTAAACTGCGTTTTAACATGATACCCCTGTGCCACTCCTTCCTGCGGACATTTTTCCTTCTTACTGCATGTCATTCCGGTGACCGGTTCGTCCGATATTAATTTTCGATCCCATTTTCGGGTTTTTTTTGGGTTTTTCCCATGTGAATGCGTCTTATCTCAGTCGGAATTATGTTTTGATGAGATAGGATTGTCGGGCACATCTTTCTGCATAGTTTTTCTTTTTTCTACACCTCATTCCGATGCACGGATTTTTCGATATTAATTTTTACTTGCATTTTTGGTTCGTTTTTTGTGTTTTTTGCACGTGACCGCCCTTTACCCCTCCCAGAACCTTCGTCATATATTTTCCCTGTCTTCCACCTGTCGCCCTGTCCACTTTTTTTTTACGCTATTTCGTTTTGACGTCTGGATTGGGAGTTATTAATTTTTCTTTATTTTTACGTGTATTCGCGCGTCCATCTTGCGCGTGAACGCACCCTTTTTCGATTTTACGCATCCCCACGCGCCCCGGTCATGTCCGCATGACACGTCCCGTCGTCCCAGCGCCATTTCAATCCCGTCATGGCAAATTTTTTTACCCCGCCCCGCGCATGTGCGCGGGACGGGGGTACGCGTCCATTTTCCCCCACCCCCTACCCTTTTGACCCTGCCCACCCCATGACCCCCTTTCCCCTACCCTTCCCCCGGGCACCCCCCATAGGTACCCCTGCCCATCCCCCGGGCGCCCGCTGCCCATCCCCCCCAATGGGCGCCCTTTCCTACCCACACCCTTCCCTATCCCCCATCCCACCCTTCTCTCTCCCCGCCCCTTCCCCACCTAACTACCTCTCCCTCTCCCTTCCCTGCGTGCTGTGCCCGCCTTCCCCTTCCACCTCCATCTCCTTCACCCTTCCCATTCTCCTCTCCCTTCCTCCTCCCACCTTCCTCCTCCCCTCTTCTCCCTCCATCTTCTTTTTCCCTCTCCTCCTCTTCTTCTCCCTCCCTACTCTCCCGCCTGCTCTTCATCTCCTTCTCCTCCTTCTCTCCTCCCTCACGCCTGAGTTTTTCCCACCTCCTCGCCCGCCTCCCTCCTCGCCCGCCACGACCTCCTCGCTGCCGCCTCCCTCCTCGCCGCCGCCTCCCTCTGTGCCGCCGTCGTGCTCCAGTCGCCGCCACGACCTCCTCGCCGCCGCCTCTGGTTGCAGCGTGCCGCCGCCCTCCTCCCCTTCCTCCTCCTCCTACTCTTCCACCACCTCCTTCCTCACTAACTCAGGTTAGTTGGACTAACTAACCCTTGTAACTCACCTAACCTTAGTTAGTTGTTACTAACCCTAGTTAGATTGGTTCTACTAACCCTAGTTAGTTCCCACTAACCTTAGTTAGGTTAACTAACCTAACCCCACCCCCTAACCAACTAACCCTAGTTAGTTGGTTACTAACCATAGTCAGGTTAGTTTACTAACCCTAGTTACTAACCCTAACCTAGTTGACTAACCTAGTTGACTAACCTAGCTGACTAACCTACCCTGACTAACCTAACCTGACTTGATTTAGTTAGACTACCATGACTTACCCACACTAACCAGACTTAACTGACTTATTTCTAACTGACTTTTTTTATCAACATGATTTATGTGATTTAATTAATTTCTACCTTAATTTTTCCATTAAAAAAATTCAAAAAAAATCTCAAAATTCCTTTTGCTTTTTGCCAATTTTTGGGAGTTTGTCCGCTGGAAATTACCCACCCTAAAATTTCTGAAAATTAAGTATTTCCTAATTAATCCCCCAAATTGCCAATAAATGTAGAAAATTCATTTAAAAATAGTAAAAAATTCTAAAAAAAATTCTAACAAATTCTAAACAATTCCCCTCACCTCCCTTGCTCATTTCCCATTTATTCAACCATAAATAATCACAACTTAACACAAAAAAAATAAAAATAATAAAATAATAAAAAAATAAAAATAAAAATCCAACACAAATCAAATTAACACATCCGCTAAGGTGTTGTCGTTGTTGTTTCATCAGTGATCTTTACTTTTCCTTTACTGGATTCACTTCTTTTGGGGGACTCTTCCGTGCGCATTTCTGCATTACATACACACCCCTTCCAGGTATTTATTTTATGTGCTTTATTTATTTTCATTTCCCCCTTAATCACAAATTAATTGTTAAAATGAACCCTTTAATTCACCCACAGTTTCCACGCGCATTCGCGCTATACATACATACTTTTTTATTAAAATAAACCCGCCGTTCACTTAGCACGCGCTACGTGCGCTAAAGAGGCACTTTAATTTTTAATTAAAAAGAACCAGCCGTCACATGAGCACGCACTGGCAAAAAAGCGCTCCACATCACCTTAATTTGTAATCAATGAATTGCATTTAGAGACCCAGTCGGGAATCAAAGTCCGGGAATCGAATAACTGCACCGCTTCACCTAATAATGGGTAATTTAATTTCTAATAAGGAACCGCCGTTTTCTTGCTAAGGTTTATCACCTAATAAAAATTCACCCATTTTTAATACTTGATTAAAATTAACCCTTCATTAAATTAATTCCCCCCTCACTGCACTTACTTCCCCTTTTTAATGAACCGTTTCGAGGGATGGGTATGCGCAGTCCTTAGAGTTATTTTCTTGGTCCAGTCCTGGTTTATCACCGATGTAGTATTGATATGTGTCGGATGTGGTCTTATTTTGGTTTCTTGTCTTAGTTACGGTTACGGGTACGGTATGCAGTTTTTTTTCTTTTGTTGCCTGCTACGGGGTTCTGGGTATTTGTCTGATGCATCGCATGAAGCTTTCGGTCGCATTTGTCTCAAGGTCATGTCAATTTTTTTCTAGGATGTGGTTTGCTTGGGGTTCGTAGGTCGAGTCACGTTTTATTGGTAATTCTCTTATCCTTGGTTTTTGTCTGTTGCTTTGCAGCCATTCTCCTTGATTGTCTGTGTTTGTGGTGTGTGTGTAACCATCTGAATGGCGCCTTCTCATGCTCCTCCCCCTATTCAGTACGTCCCATTAGTTAGTAGGAATTACTCTTCCCTACTTACTTTTGAGCCTCTCACGAAGGCGGGACTTGCTGCTTTTGTGGTCACTCCTTTTCCATTGCTTCCAGAGGATCCGTCGTTATGTGATGAGTTCCTGGCCTCTTACAGCAAGAAGACAGGATTAGTCCAAGGAATGTCTATGACTTTGACACCTCGAGGCTTAGGGAAGGCTCTGTCTTTACCCTTCAAAGGAGAACCTTTTCTGACCACTCGTCAACTCTTCTCTAATGAAGAGATTCTCAAGCTGTTGCAAAAGCAGACAAGGGAAATCCTCGATGTTAAGAAGGTGATCAACTCTTCAGGAGTTTCCTTTTCTATGATCACTGATCCCGTATGGAAGACGCTGTGTCAGTTCCTTCAGGACAGATTTATGCCTGCCAAAACGCCATCCCATTATTTGTCCAAAGAGCTTTTCACAGCTTCCAGGATGGTGCTGAAAGGAGTTGCTATTGATTGGAGCACATACCTTCTCACTAAAATGGATCAGCATTTTGTTAAAGTCACCAGGGGTAATGTTACCAATGTTACATATGGATCATATTTGTCTGCCTTCTTGACCTATTCGGGTTTACAGAAGACTGTGCCTCCACCTCCTCCATCAGATCCCGTACCTGCTCCTCCACCTTCAGAAGAGTCAGCACCCATTGACATAGAGGATGATGATTCTCCGCCTCCCCTGGTCATACAGCGCAAACGCTTGAAGCGGGTAGCGGATAAAGCCCCTGTTGTACTTCCCTTAGTGCCTATCCCTGCTACCTCTGGCAGTGAACTCCCTGGGTATCTCACTTGTAATAACCTGTTCAGAGCACATCGAGAAGGATCCTTGGAGATCTCAGTTCCTTCTCTAAACAGTCTCGTCTCAGGAGATGCCATTCCTTTCCTCTGCAAGGATATTCAAAGTTCCATTGAGTTGTCAGTGACAGCCTGTGTTCAACAGCTGTACGCATCTTTCTATGAAGAGCTCATGCAGTCCAAAGACCAGTTGCATAAGGCAACATCTGAGTTAGCTTCTGCTAAGGATACCCTAGCAGATTTATTTAAGCAAATGGAACAGCAAACCCAACTGGTTGCCACCCAAAGCGATGAGATTTCTTCTTTGAAGACCCAGTTACTCGAGGCTCAATCCCAGGTTACTAGCCTTTCAGCAGAGAAGGAGAGGATATCCAGAGAAGCGAAGGAATTCCAAGCTATCTTAGATGACAAGCTTTCAGCTTTACAGATGGCTAATGACACAGTGGCCAACCAAGCCTCCCAAATCCAGCAGTTGCAAGATCAGCTTGCAAAGTCCCGCTCTGTTCCTCCAAGCCCTCCTGTTCCATTGATTCCTTCTCTTTCATAGCAGGACTTGGCTGCTCTTCAGAGACAGACTACTTTGTGCCCTCTATTCCAAGATAAAGTGGAAATATTGCAGTCCAAAATGGATTTGTTATGGTCTACCTTTGAGCAGTTTCAGGAATATGTCTTACCAGACCATTCTTTCTTTGTCCACTACCACTTACAGAAGTTGGTCTTCTACATGAAGCTTTTCACGATGGATTTACCTTTTCCAGAGGATGGCTGGAGTGGGGCTTGGTCTGCTGAGTTGTTGACAGAGGTAGTCAGAATGGTCTTTGAAGATTCTGTCACGCCAGATACCATGTTGATGTCATACATGTATCTCCGAGGAGATTTGTTAATTCCAGATGAGGTAGATATGGCATGGTATGTGGGGGATGTGGTCTTACAGGCTGTTTTATATGTCAATCATTTGGAGTTGCGCATAGCTGACATGTTCCAGAGTTATTCCTCCAAAGTAGCTGATTGTCATGATAATTCGTGGCATCCCATGATTGATTCGGTGGTCCTCAATCAAAGACAAAACACAGCTCCTACCTTTGCCCAGAGTACTAACCAACTGAGGATGGATCTCTTAACCTATCTTTCCAAACATAATCCATTTGATGCTACCTTCTTTGATGCCTATCATAGACGATCTCTTCTGGGACCTTCTGTTCCTACCCTCCTCTATTACCAACAAATGGCTCACCGCTATGCTATATATTTTTCCCTTTGTCAATCTAATTCCACCATAATTTTACCACTTCTTTTCCAACCTTCATCTTTCCCTCAAATTCCTATTTTCACTTATTGTTTCTTTATTGAGGATAGGGTATTTTCCCCTTCTCCACCCTGTCCTTCTCCCTCCATTAATGTACCCTCTACATTTCCTATTTATCAGTTAACACCGTTCCTTAATGATTCCTTACAAATTTCTGCCACTCCTTTAACCTTTTCTTCCTTTTATGATTTTTCCTATCTCTCCCTACATCCACTTTCCCTTATTCCATTACCCTCTCCTAACACTTCCATATCTCAACCACCTCAGTTGGTTAGTGACTGTGACGGGTTTGATAATCAGATTTCCAGAAGAAGGGGATGGAGTTCGGATGATTGCCTTACAGGACCGCAGATTAATTGGCCAATAATTCCAGGAGAATGGACAGCTTCCAGTCAAGCTTATCAGAATTATGTTCATTTTGCCCAGCAGTATTCACAGTCTGCAGATCCCTCAGTGAGATTAACTGCTCACTTTGCTTGGTACCTGGCCTATATGCATAGGCACTCTCATAATGATTCCAAGCCTATTCCAAAGTTGTGCATGAATGTCAATGTTAGCATTGATTCCCAACAGTTGAAGATACTGTATTTTCATGCCCTCTGTTTGCCTAGCAGATACTTGGTCCTGTTGGAAAGGATGTGCTGTCTCCAATTTTTTCAAAATCCTCCCAAAAACTTTGTAGATGAATCCTTATCTATGGATCGTTTCCGACAACATCAATCTTTTAAGAGGGATCATCTTCATTGATACCTTTCCAATGTATGGTGGAAGCTTTTAATGAAAAACTCTCTTTTTGAAGGAGTCATTCAGATGGTTGTGTTGTGTATTAGTGTTTGTGTTGTGAGTTTATTTATGTCAAACGAATGTGGTGGTTTCCTATTGGATTTCGTGTACGAGCTACGTTTTGGAAAATTGTGGTGATGGGGTCGTGGTTGGAGAGTTGAAGCAGATGCTGATGAAGAAGAAGCAAACTCTTATATCCTTTACAAATTTATTGTGATTTTTTTTAGTTTGATAAGAGGTATTAATGTATAAAGAGTTTTCCTTTCTTTGTATTTTTCTATCAGAAACAGGTTATAAGTTGGGGTTGTGGTGGATGGATTCTTTGTGAGAAGATATGGAAGATCAAAGTTGAGCTTTTCCCTGAACTTGTATTCCCTTTTTCCTGGTCGCGAGGACGCTTCCTTATTAAGTGTGGGGATATGTTGAGTGTTGAAATGACTTGTTTTTTTGGCTGATTTTTGTTGTTTTTGAGAGCTGAATGGTTGATTTTATGAGATGATTGATTGATTTGGAAGTGGTTTGAGAATGTTTTGGATGATATTGATTGTGTTTTGGAAGTTCATGATGTTTGTTGGTGGTTCTGTGATGTTCTGATAGGTTCTGAATGGTTATGTATTATACCTTCTGTTTTGTTCTGTTTTGGTCTGTTTTGTTCTGATTATCTTCTGTAAGGAGGGATGGAGTATTGATTAATGAAGATTGAGATATTGTGAAAGCTTATTGAATGGTTTGTGAGAATTTGGAATGATTTGAGAATGAGTTATGTGGTTTTGATAACCTTCTGTAACCTTCTGTAGGTCTTCTGTAGCTGTTCTGTTTCTGTTCTGTTCTGTACTGTAACTGTTCTGGTACTGTTCTGTAGACTGTTCTGTATACTTCTGTATGTGTTCTGTGGAATGTATGTGTGACTTTGGGAAATTTTTCTAGCCTTGGAAAGAGGTGAATACAAGTGCAAAAGAGCTGGAAGAAGTGGAAGAAGTAGCTGCTGAAGACTCAAGTGAAGACTAGAGTGAAGTGACAGTAGTGAGCTATGAAAAGACACTGCAGTGGCTCTGGTGACCCTTCATATCAGACATACCTCTTGGGAGGGGTATCCACGACCTAAGAGGGATTATTGAGAGTGATTTTGAGAGATTGTAGTGAGGACATGATGTATTATTGATGGAGAGAGAGAGAGAGAGTCAGAGATAGCCAATTCTACTCAACCAAAGTGATTGTATATGAGAGATTGAGAGAGAAGACTATGAAGATATTGAAGATGAATACTATGTGATGTATTTCCACTCAAAGATGGTGTACTCCCTTTCTTTCTTTGTTCTCTTGATGGATTTTGTGAAGATATTGAAGAATATGGTTGATTCTATTAAAAACCGTGGGAGATCTACATGATGCTGCATGAAGATTTGTTGTGCCTGGTGTTCTTTTCTTCATTGTGATCGTATGAAACATGATAAACAAGCTTGTTGATGTTACAAGATAGATTTTCTTGCAAGAGAATTCCCTTTTCCTTGGTGTTCCTCTCGGGGCTCCATTAACTGTTGCATCCAAGAAGAAGTACATTTAATGATGTTCTTCAACATGACTCTCAAAGGAAGAGCCGCTATCTGGTATCATGGTTTAGAAGCCGGAACCATATTGAATATTGATTCATTTTATGGAGCTTTTCGAAGGGAGTTTGCCCCTGAAAGGGGTGGGCAATATTGGTTGCGTGTACTCAATGTGACCCGCCAAGAACCACACGAGGATATTCGTGCTTATGCGAATAAAATAAAAGAGGTTTTCCGTAAGTTGGACACCTCTATTTCTATCCCCATAGCTGCCCAATTGCAATATTTCCTATATGGTTTAGACTTTAACATCCAATTGCAGCTGAGTAGTGTCCCCTTGGGGGATATAGATACTGCCATTACACGAGCACAAGAGGTGGAATCCCGACTACAAGCAGCCTATGCTTCTCGAGGCAATTCGAATATGGATTTAGTATTGGGAAACAATATGGCGATGGCCAATGGCAGTAGTGGCCAAGGGATAGCGATGGCTAACCCTAATGGGAGAGGGAACATGATGCAGAATGTCCCTTTATTACCAGCTCCCCCTAGCATGTCGATGCCTACGGGCAGTCAAATGGCTCTAAACGGTGGAGGCTAGGCGGTCAATTCTAATACCATGCATGTGGCTCAACAACCAGTGCCTAATCGAATTGTTAGGCCAATGGAACGACATGGTAATGACCAAGGCTATGAGTCGAGTGCTTCCAATGTTCTTGGTGAGGTTAAGGACATGATGAAGCATTATACCGACATGATTATGGAGCAGTATCAACAAATAGCCATTGATATCAACTTCCTTAAAAAACAACAAAATTTGATAGGAAGTAGATACCCAGATGAGGATGCACCTTCGAGGTTTAGTTGCAAATGGTGTGATGGGCAACACTATCCAAGAAATTGGCCAAATGTTAAGTGCGACATCTGTGGAAAATCCGGCCATTTAGCAGCTACTTGCTGGAGTAAGATCAGTTCCCTCCAGCGAGGTAGTCGGCAACCAGGGCCTGTTAATCATCGTTTGCAAGGAAATGATTCCTAGCGAGAAGACGGGCCTAAACAAATACTTCAACGACCAAAGACTACAGTGGAGGAGCTACCCAGTGGTAGTGGGGTTAGTTTGATTGAGGCTGTACGCGTTAATGATTTTGAAACCTCTAATCTGTGAGCTGTCCTTACAAGAGGTCAAAAGGGTAGAGAAGTCGACAAGGATAAGCCTGTCGACGGAAACCCTAAACAAGGCGATAAAGGAACACAAGTTTTGGATCCTGCCATGGAAGGGGGACCTTTGAAGCCCGTGGAAAGTAAAGCCGATAAGGAACCACCAAAGAAGAAGGTGAAAGTTAAGAAAGAGGCAATAAAGCCGGTTCAGCGACCTAAAGAGCGGATGGTTTGGCATGAAAAGCGAACTCTATCGAACTGCGAAGTCAAGCCGGATGTAAATCTTTTACAGCTTATTAAGCTTTCCCCAGGAGTACGCAAGGAATTTAGAAAGATCCTACGTACCGGGTATATCGTAGAACCTTTGGATATTGCACGAGTTGGTGATGACTGGTTCGAGCATGCTGAGAAGCATTGCCCAAGGGTTGTAGCCTATGTCGATGGGATATTAGTAGATCATGCCATTGTCGACACGGGATCATCTATTAACATTATGAGTTCTGAACTGATGGAAAGGTTGGGTCTTGCGATCTAGAAAGATACCTCCACAATTCTTAGAATGGCAGATAATAGTTTGAGACAGCCGGAAGGCTGCATTACTAAGGTCCATGTCATTATTGCAAATGTAGAATGCCTGTTGGACTTTAGGGTGATTCGTTTTGCAGGCCGTCCAAGTTACCAAGTATTACTCGGACGACCTTGGATCTTGCAAGCAGACTGCCAAGTAGATATACCCGCCAGTCGACTGATATTCGGCAGAGGTGCCCAGTGTGTGGTGGTTGATGCTTATCCTGAGTCCCCGCAGAGTGAGAGAGCTCCTCTATCTTCTACAGAATTGGAGACATTAGAAGATTTATCTGCCAGTGAGACATCATCGAGTGATGAGTCCAAAGAGGGATCCACCACGGAAGACATCTATCAGATCACTTTGAACGAGCCGATAGAGGGCCAAGATCGTATAAGAGATGCAGATGTTATCGATCTAGACCTTGGTATGCCTGATGATTCGCGGCCAATCAAATTAGGTTCTATGCTCAGCACAGGAGAAGGGAGGACTATGTGGCCTTGATTCAGGAATTCCGTGATATCTTTGCCTGGAGTTATGATGAGCTGAGAGGCATTCCTCCTAGTCTTGCTGTTCATATAATTCCGTTGAAAGAGGCCAGTCGTCCTGTACGATAGAAAGTAAGGCGTATGCCTTTCGAACTGAGGGACGGGCTGTTTGAAGAGTTACAGAAGCTTCAAAAAGCGGGTTTGATTTTTCCTGTGCAACACATGGAATGGTGTTCGCCAGTTGTGATCAGAAAGAAGAAAAATAATCAAATTCGATTATGTGTAGACTTTAGGGAGCTGAATAAGCAGACAGTTAAGGACTACTACCCGTTGCCATTTATTGACCAGATTTTGGATCAATTAGCAGGTAGGGAGATATATTCGTTTATGGATTGCTTTGCAGGATATAACCAGATGACAATTGTAGAAGAGGACAAGTTGAAAACGACTTTTATTATTGTATTTGGTACTTTTGCGTACCATGTGATGGCCTTTGGTTTATGCAATGCGCCTGGTTCGTGGCAACGAATAGCAGATAAGACATTCGGTGATATATCCCCTGAAGAGTTGAAGGTGTTTATTGATGACTTAGGGGCCGCCACCGTGAGAGGAAGGCAGTTGATCATTTTAAGAAAATGCTTTGAGTGCTGTAGACAATTTTGCATCACCCTAAACCCACAGAAGTGTGTTTTTGGAGTACCTTATGGGCTATTGTTGGGTCATGTGGTCAGTTCGGTAGGAATTGCGACAGACCCCGAGAGTTGTAGCTTTTTGGCCTTTGTATTTACTTCGAACAGCCTTGCCGCTTACAAATTTATTGTCCTTTAGCTGTTTGTTTGTATGGGGTGACCCTTGTAAGGTAGCATTCGAGGATGTGAAACAGGAGCTAGCAAGAGCTCCCGTTTTAAAAGCACCTAAAAGAGGTGAGGTGTTATATATATTCTCGGCAGCCACCATGTATAGTATCAGCTGTTTAGCCCAAATTTGGGAAGAGAAGTGGTACCACCCGATTGCTTTTGCTAGCCGGAAGCTGGGGGTATCCGAAATCAATTATACCTACATGGAGAAGTTGTGTCTAGCGATGGTCTTTGGGACCAAGAAATTCAAGCATTATATTCTCTATGAGAAAGTCGTGCTTTATACGAAGGCGGAGGGGCTTCGACTATTGATGAATAAGCTATAGCCACCTGATCGTCTAGCGAAGTGGTTAATCACTTTGCAGGAATTTGATTATGAAATCCGTAGTAAGCCACCAAGGTTGCAAGGCATCGTGGAATGTCTTGTGGACTTTGGGGAGCCGAAAGAATCTGTGGCTGAAGGTAGTGACATGGAGTTGTTATTTAAAATAAATACGGCATCTATTCCCTCCTGGTACGCTGCAATAACGCATTATTTATCGACGGGAGAGGCGGGATCCAAATTATCTAAAGCTCAGAGAAGGAAAATTAAGTAGCAAGCGTTAAAGTTTGCCTTGATCGCAGGTACATTATATCGGCAAGGGGTTGATGACATCTATCGCCGATGTATAATGCCTGATGAGGTGCCATTCATTTTGGAAGAGTGCCATGATTCTGCTTGCGGCAATCATTTTGCTGGACGGCTTACAGCACAAAAGGCTTTAAGAGCAGGTTATTGGTGGCCTGCCATCTTCCAGGATGCGTTTGCGTATGTTAAGAGATGCGATATTTGTCAACAACATGATAGTCGAGAGAATAGGAAACGACCACTCACCCCTATTATGGCGACACTTCCATTTGAGAAGTGGGGAATAGACTTTGTGGGTTCTATTACTCCGTCGTCGACTGCGCAAAAGAGGTATATCATTGTAGCAACTGACTACTTCACAAAGTGGTCAGAAGCACGTGCAACAAGGAAAGATGATGCTAAAGAAACTGCTAGTTTCCTTTTAGAGCAGATAATATGCCGTTTTGGTCCGCCGAAAGAATTAGTGTCGGACCGTGGAACCCATTTCCTGAATAAGGTGATCAAAAGCTTGACAGAGACTTGGCAAATCAAGCATAACAAGACAACCCCATATAACCCGCAAGCCAATGGGCAAGTTGAAAGCACCAACAAGCAGCTTATGGGCATCCTGTCCAAAATTGTATCAGAAAAGAAACGAGATTGGGATAAAAAGTTATACGTGGCAGTGTGGGCCTATAATACGACCTTCAAACGAGCCACTGGCCATACCCCGTTCAAGTTAGTATATGGGGAGGAGTGTGTCTTGCCTTTAGAGATTGAGCTGCTGACTATTCGGTTTGCCATCAATCATTCTTTGAGTAATGGAGACGCACTTTTTGAGCGCTTGACGACACTGGCACATTTAGATGAGCTTAAGCTACAGAGCTTATTGCACCAAGAAGTGGCGAAGCGCCGAATGAAGCAGCTACACGACCTTAAAGCCAAGAAATACACCTTCAAGAAAGGGCAGCTTGTTCTATATTATGACGCACGACGTGAATTATTTCCAAGCAAGCTAGAGCCCAAATGGGACGGGCCCTATAGGATCGTTAGAATAGGAAAGAACAAATCCACAGTCTTGTTAGCTGACCTTGAGGGGATAGAATTTAAAAATAAGGTTAATCTTAATAAGATTAAACCTTATTATTTCTGATTGCACTAATACTATGACCGCCTTGCAGGTCTAGGCAAGATCGATCAAATATCTGCAAGGAAATCGTGATAGAGGTTGATGGGTCGTCTGATCCCTTATTTAGAACACCCATATTTATAACAGAGGTATCATCAGGGAAAGCTCATTTGGTGGAGCAAAGGATATAAGGTGACTAAGCAAGAAGGCGGGACATTTATTTGGGAGATCAAGGTCTTCTGCCATCACTGCCTACAAATTTTGACGAGCGTCCCTGTTGAATTCAATGATGATGGAGGGATGGAGCTTACAGTCCACCCGTTGAATATGCTGAATTTCAATTACCATAATTACGAGTAGAGTTCCGGATGGCGGGATATATAAACCCTTTATGGACGTATACCTTGTACTTTGATGGGGCGTCCAAGGGTGCATGCAAAAAAGGAAGTGTAGGAGTTGTCATCTGAGACCCCCGACGACGCATTGTCATGAAGTTAGCTGCTTATCTGGGGGTGAATTTTACCAATAATATGGTAGAATACAAAGCCCTGATTATGGGTTTGAACATTGCAAAGAAGGGTGGTATCCGCCAGTTATTGGTGAAAGGGGACTCTCAGTTGGTTTTAAATCAACTCAATGGGACGTACATGATACGAAACCCCATTCTTTGCATGTACCATCATACTGTCATAGCCCTGCTAGACAAATTCGATAGAGTGTCTTTTCGGCTGATTCCACGAGATTGGAATCAGTTTGCCGATTCATTGGCTAATCTTGCGTATGAAGAGGACCTCTTCTTTAATTGTGGCCCTTGTCCCGATATATCTATTGACGATGAGACAGGACCTGGTCGTTTGTGGGGTATGCTTTCAGAACATGCCCTCTTTGGCAAACGATGGTTGATCTGGGTGATGCAGAGGGTAGGCGAGACTCATCTGCCTTTATTATCTTGGACCCATAGACTGATTAGACGACATGTGATGCGAACACCTCTTGCGATATACGCAGGAGGGATGGGTCATAATCTAATGCACCTAGTTTAGGGCTACGAGCCTCTGTTCCCCTGGGAATGATATGCTTTGATGTCTATCATAGTTGTTTCCAGGAGGATATTGGGCGTAGTATTGTTTGATTTCATTAGGCCAAGAGGGCCCATCTATTGGCAAAGTCATGTTTGATTTCATTAGGCCAAGAGGGCTATTTCCCTGTCTAGTGCGGGTGGGTTTAATCGGGTTTTTGTTTTAAGTGTTGTGCTGGACAGGTTTCGTGATTCGTGGAATTTGGTGGAGCCTGGAGGAGCCTTTGCTACGATGGAAGCTTCTTGTGGCCAATCCAGGTGATATCTCTCCTTTACGAGTACCTTTTTTTCCTGTTATATGTGTATTTGTACTTGTCGAGGGGATATATTTTTGTTGGGGACCGGCAACCAAGGCATGAAGTCCCAGGTTTAGGCTAAGTATGTTTGAGGAAGGTCGGAGTAGTCATTGCCTCCTGTAAAGACATTATCAGGCATCGAAAGACCTGTTTTAGAAGGAAGTCCGAGTGGCCATGTTCTGCTAGCCTGCTAGGCAGCCGTTCTAGGAGTTCTTGTTAGTAGTGAAGCAGTTAGAGAAGCCTGTCAGAAGATAATAATGATGATGCCAAGAAACCCTGAACATCCCAAAAGATGAATATAAATACGAAGTTGTGTAAAAAGGGGTTCTAACCCCTATCAAAGAAAAGAAATGAAATGAAAATGTGTAAGCAGTTGATCATTGCCTTGCGAAGGCCTGGTAGGTTCCTAGGGACGAGTCAGACCCGGGGCCGATACCTTGTCTTCCTAGGGGTGGCTTCTTGCTGGAAAAAAAAAAAACAAAACAAGAAAGGTTGGAGCGAAAATAAAAGTGAGCGTTAGAAAAGGATTAAGTGTCGCCTTGCGAGGGCTTGGTAGGTTCTTGAGTGCCGAGACAGGTCCTGAGGCCGATGCCCTGTTCTCCTTGGGTCACTACACTCAGCTCCCTCCTTTTTACATGCCCAAGTATATTAATAAAATAAAAACCCTAAAAGAAGAAATGTACTGAAAGAAAATACTCCTTGATCAGGCTATAGGAGTCCTCGCCTTGTAGGAGCTCCTAGTTGTGTTGTCTTTAGTTGGTAAGTAGTTTAGACTACCACTTAGGGCAACCTCTTTGATAGGTTTTTTAGTTTGGCTGTGTTGGAGCAAGTGGTCAGTCACTCGCTTCGGATCTTCTATTAGATGATGCTAGGCCTACTCCTTGTGGATGTCATGCCTTGGTTCTGTCAGGGGGTAGGGTGAGCATTGTGCTGAGTTTTATTATATATTTGTTTTGTATCAGCTTGATGCTTCTTTGGTTGTTTATGTGCAGATATGTTCGTGGATTTGACGGCCTGAGTCGCCCTATCCCGTGGTCGCCAATGAGAGCGGAATTTTGGTGCCGGAAAGTACTTAAAAATAGCTAAAAATTATGAATATCAAGGGAAAAATATCCAATGTCAAAGGCGGCGGCTCGACCTAGGATGATTTTAAGCGTCAAAGTGCTCTAAGGACGCCCGGGCAACACTTGCGGATTTTTAGTAATTTTTCCATGCGCCTATGTGAGTCATGGAAGCTGCCGACCAGTCCAGGATGCCGAGACGAGCTCACAAAAATTTTCAGGTCGGGATTCGGACACCGTATGCGAGAGAGCCGGGAAAAGGGCCAAAAGGCCGGTCAAAATGGGAGAGGTGCCCAAAAGGAGGAATGAAGGGGTGCCTTTGGGAAGGGGCACCCCCCCTTCCAAAAAAAACACGATTTAGAAGGGGGGCGGCGGCTGCAGCAGGCCGTCGCGAGAAAAACGCCCCCCCTCCCCAATGCAAAGATATGGCTGAAGAAGAAGCCATGAAACAAAGCACATCAGGCAATTACATGGATTCTACGCTCCGTATCGCTCCGCTCCGCGCAAGGAATATCAGCCTATAGAGGGAGAGAGAAAATCAGTCTTTCTCTCTCCTCCCTCTCTCTCCTCTAAGGGGGAGTTCATGTGGGAAGAGAAAGGAAGAAGAAAGAATGGTGGAGGCTTGTCCGGCATCGATCGGATTGCTCCACGGGCTGGAAATGATGACGTGTGGTCATCATGAGCATGAAGTGCTGCTGATTTTCAGATTTGCAGCTATGGACATGAAACCCGAAACACGCAATTAAGCAGTAATTCAATTTTTTCAAAGGAAATTTGAGATTTCATGGCTTTTGATTAATAAACTGTTATTCATGTGGGCTAAAAATTGTTTATGTTGCTATTTTCCATGAGTATTTGTTGATCATAATCAGAAAATCAGAAAAACATGCATCTTGTGGCTCAAAATAATACACCAAAACACGTAAAATATGGAAAATCAAGGGAAAATGATGGTTTTGAGCATAAAAATGGAAGAATAAATAGGAACACCAACTAAATTTTTATTTTTGTTGCAAGAAGGAACTAAGGGCCACAGTCCATAACCTATTTTGAATTTTTAGTAATAAAATAATGCAGAAAATAAGGAAAAATACAAGAAAAATAGAGAAAAAAACCAAAAATATGGTAAAAATGCATTTTGGGTGCGGAAAATTAATGAAAATTAAGAACAATGTTCGTGAATGTTTGTGGGGACTGAAGCATGAGGATTTGCCTCAGTTCAGCCCCACCTTCTTATTCTAGTGCGTCTTTTTCCGTTTTTTACACATAAAATGATGGCAAAATGCCTTATAAATCTATACAATAATGCAACATTTGATCAATGGGAGGGTAGAGTGGTTAAAATGTGTCTAAAGGCGGAGTAAAATGATGAAAGGATTGCTGGTTTTTGTTTGCATGCCATATAGGTCGGTGAATAATTATAGAATGAGAGCCTAGTAGCACGAGGGTTTCCTCGGTGCTAGGTTCGTGCAACGCCGCATAAGAACGATAGTTGAAAATCATTAAAAGGATGTTTTCCACATGTGCACAATATTGATTTTATAATTGTTTGAGCACTTAGCATCCACAATATGCATAAATCATGGAAATATTTAAAGGTATCAGAAATCCTGGATGCACAGCAATTACTTTCATTAGGACCTTGACCCACATTGAGTGAGAGACATGACACCCTAAGCCATAGGCTAGTCGTGGGATCTGGGGAAAAGGGAAGTAAGGACAATGGTACATTCGTGTATACGATTAAATGGTACCTTGAGTGGATTCTGTGCGAAATATTTATATGTTGAGCGACGCACCGAGGGGCCAATCCCCAAGGTGTAGGAGAGTCGCAGAGGGGTGGTGGCACTCAGCCGTTGGAGGACCCCCTATGTCTGTGCTTCGTGCCATTAGGCAATGTGTAAGGGACTCCCTATGAGGAGTAGTGGGTGAGAGAAGAGTGGACTACAAGCGACATAATACAAACGCAAGATATTTAGGAAGGCAATGTATGTGTCATCAACACTCCTGGCCGCGAGGCCGTGGGGTTGTTGAGCGCGTGAGATAGAGGCCCGGCTAGTGCATGAGCCAGTGCCGACGCGTTCTAGGTTCCATCAACAACCCCCCTACTTCCTACCATTTAGGATTTTGCTTGCATTGATAGGTGTAGGTAAGGTTTTTTATGAATTTTTCTTTAGTGAAAACAATAAAAAACTCACTTTAACAAAGAAATGGGACTGATCTGAGGCTACCTCAGGCTTCAGCTCCATTATACGTCCACACACATTAATCTTATTTTTCCTTAATTTTATGACGTGAAAGCTTGAATTTTCTCATTTTTTAATTTTCTCTATTTATTTATAGAAAATTATCGATTTTCATATGTATACTGATTACTCTTATAGAAAATTATTATCTTAGCATATTTCATTTCATAGGAATGGCAAATGCATACCAAAAATCCAAAAACGACATATTTTTCCTTAAATTACCTAGTCTCAAGTTTTGCGTATTTTGCATACAATTATTATATGACTAATTTTTTATGATTCTTTCAACATGACTGATCAAACAGAGAATTGGCAATCAAATCCAAGCATTACTAACCATTTCAAATAAGAATCCATTATAAAACGATAAAATTAACTTTTTTCTCATAAAACTGCTTATTATAGCACATGTTTTTCAACATTGGAGGCCCGCTAATGCTCTTTCATGGTAGTTGACGATCCGTCCAACTTTGATTCACGTCTCTCCACTCCCGCTTTATCGTTTGCCCAAAAAAGTCCATCTCAACTCATCCCCCTCTCTTTTACATTGATCTATAAGAATAGTCCACAAGAAGAGGAGAGAGGAGGGAGGAGAGAGAAAGACTAAAATGAGATCTTGTTGAATAGTGCATCAAATTCAATCATTTCTAGAGCGATGATAGGCGAAAAAATGGAGCATCTCACAACCAAAAATATTCCTCTGATGGTTGTAGGCTTGAAAAATGAAAATTTTAATGATTGGAGAGAGCACCGAAAAATGGTGCCTCCCCTCAAAAAAAAAAAACGTTTTTTCCTTCACGCCCCTTCATTCCACAAGCTTAAAGCTTTGCTTTAAACCAAATCGATTCAAGATTTTGGTTTCACACTTCCCGTCAATTGGATTTTTTTATTTTAAGGGGGCAAACATGCTTGGAATTGAGATCCGTCTAGACGGCTAGCTTCGTGACATCGAAATCTATAAACTTGGAACATGCTATGTACTTTTGGACTCCTGGATCATATAGCTGCTACATAACGCCAAACCTTGCAGGGATTAAATGGGGGGTCAAACGAACTCCAATCGATGAACTGAGACTTACATTGACTTCTTGGCATCGAACTCCATCTAAGAAACTCAAACTCATCGATCCGTAGCCGTTTTATTTTGCATGAAAATTTGGTCTTTTACGGCCTCCCGGGCTATTTTCTACTTCAAAAATTGTCTTGAAAATCCGCTCTCATTGCCTCTCTTAGTTGTGGCATTGACTTTTTTGTAGTTTATGCACACTCAGATTTTTCCATTCTTTTTTAGGACAATCACGACGAGTAATACTCAGTACATGTGCTTAATCTCATAGATGAATCTGGCCTTCAATAGTTAATTGATCTCTTCCTTGACAACGTGAGCATGCTTTGGATTCTTCGAATAAGGTCGCTCCTTTATTGGTGTTGCACCACTCGGAGTCATTGGAATATTATGCATTACAACTCTCGGATCAACTCCTTTGAGTTCATTTAAGGACTAGGCAAACATGTCTATGTGCTCTCGCAAAGACAGCAATGAGGCCTCCTCTTGCTTGGTCACATCATTAGCTATAAACACGGGTTGAGGCTTCTCCCCTTCTCCATCTAGGTTGACTTCCTTGACTTTGAAAAGCCCTTCTATCGGTTCACTTGCATGTCCCTTGCCTCTTCGCTCCCAACAAGATCACTACCCTATCTCCATTCTTGAATTTAGTGAAGCACTTTGGTAGGTCTTGGGGTTCCTTTTTTATTCGGTCCCCCTTTGGTTATTCTATCTTTTTCTCCTTCAACTGACTGTGCCGCCTTAGATGGACTAGCAAGTCCCCCTTGGTGCATTTGGTTTTAGGTGGTCGAGGTATCTTCAGATCACTCTTAGAGCTTATTTCTGATTCTAATTCCTAGCTTATGAGTCTTCCTTCAAGATAGAGGAGATGGCATCCAAGTCGATCGGCGTGGTCTTCCTTGTATCCATCTTGACTCTTATTGCCTCCGACCTGTTGCCTATTAATATAAGGTTGTTACCCCAGTCTTCGATTACTCATGCATTCCACATCCAGGACCGACCTAGCAGAATGTCATAGTCTACTCCCTTTATAACTATGAAGTTCATTGAGAACTGGATACCCACTATTTTTAAGGGCCAGTCCTCTAGCACTCCGAATTGCCTAATTTTCATGCCATTAGCTAGTATGACATTAAACCTTGCGGTCTCCACCGGCGAGTCACCCCATGCCTGTAGGAGTACATGGCTAAGCACACTGACTCTCGCTGGTATGTCTACAATTCCCTTTCTTGCGACGACTCCTAATGCTACCATTGGTAGGACCGCATGCATCTCTGTGTGCCTTCCAGAAAGTATTTATATGCAAGGATTTAGGCATTGAATTCAATGTTAGGCTTGGTATCTATGTGGCTACATCGTGGTCGTGCAAATCGGCTGCTCTTGGCTTGTTAGATCCCTCTACCCACTGCTTTAACTGTTGCCATAATGAGGAACATTGCCTAAGTAGATCCCCCATTGGTAGGGTCACAGGGGCCGATATCAATGTTGTAAGCAGGCTACTGGCTGCTTGCATTTCATTATGCTCTACACTCTTTTGCCACTACTCTTGGGCAGTCTACTCAGCTGTGGTGCCTAGGCTTCATCTTTGTGGTCTACATGGTGCGTGGATGCTTCTAGATTCTATGTGAGTAGGTGAAACAGGCATGCTTGCACTGGATAACTCGTTGACCTTATCTTCTAGGATGATCTCGACATCCTTTAGGTGCTCTTGGGTCTCTCTCACCCACTCCTTGACCTTGTCAACTACTTCCAATTGGTGCCTCGAATCAGGATATTCCCCAACCTTGGCACTCTCCTTCTCCATTATCTTAGGAGCAGATGTTTCTGCTTCTGTATCCATGACTTGCTTACCCTTTAGTAGTGTAGTGGCACTATCAGTTTTGAGTGCAATTTTTGTCTCAACTCTCTTCCTTCTTCTCCTATCACTCATCTTCCCTATGGAGGCTACGTCAAGGAGGTTGCTAGGTCATCCAGGTAATGAGGTATCGACTTGCCTCATCTGCACCCTAATCATGACATTCGGTGAGATGGGAGTGGCCTCACCATCAAGTGTCTAGACTCCAAATAGCCACAAAGGTATAAATGGCACAATAGTTGAACTAGCGGACGGTTTTTGCTTAGGGCACTAGGCATACAAATGAGTGATTCCGCACTCAGGGTATCTCAAGTCGGCCTTTTCTCGATTAGCTTGCTCTCGTTCAAGGCAATGAGATGAGACGTGTCTTGGGTGCAAGTCCACCATGCGATAGGTTCTTGGTTTTGATCTCGTAGGCCTCTACCCCTTCCCTAACCTAACATCAGCACCGGGTACTAGCTTAAAATCCATTAGAATGGGATTACCCTCTTTGTCGTAGGAGGCGTAAGGGTTTATGTATGTATCTTCCTCATTTGTCTACTTGACATAATGTATTGGAGTGCCGCTCGATGGATGGGTCACAAAGGGTCCACGTGGTCGAGGTATCCCTGTGGGATTGATGTGCATCCTTGGGATAGCTAGCCTTGAATCATTGGGTACTGGAAGAGCTAATGCAGCTCCCCTTCCATAAGGTGGTGGTGCATTCCCTAGGTAGTAAGGTTGATTGTATGGCTATGGGTATGGCAACCACCTCGGCAATCGACAATGCATTGCATCTTGGCCAAACCTGCCGCAATTGCTGTTGAGAAGTAAGCATGTGAACTCTCCTTATACTAGAGGAGATAAGGGTAGCTAGGTGTAAATGAACTAGAGGACAGGGGAGCAAGGGAAAACCATAACCCTAACTTCTCCAAAGGCTATATAAACTGCCTAAAGGTCACTCTCATAGTTGAGGAGAGTACTAGTGGTACCTTTGAACAACTTACTAAGAAAAATATTCTTCTTGTACTTGGGCTCTCTCTCTCCCTCTTGCGCACACTCTCATGCTTCCAACTTTGATTTTCCACATGGTATCAGAGCCATCTCTAATCTTTTAGCTTCCCTCAGCCTCCTTATATCATTAAGTGCACATGAGCTTTCAACTTCTACCTCTTGCCTCTTGACCACCATAGCCACAGCCTGACCCACCTCTATTGGAGGACCTGAGGAGAGAAAAGGAGAGCATTTTAGCTCCTTATTTTTTCTCAAAAACTCCTTCCCAGCTCAAGGCACAATAGCCTGGCATGAGAGACCCCAACATTGTGGGCGCAAGATGGCGATATTGCTAAAAGAGCAAGAAAAGGTGTAGTTTGGGCAATGTGGCATCTCTGACTATGATATGATCTATAAGTGGTGCATTCTTCTCAGCCACCATAGGGATTTCATAGCCCCCCTAGTGGGCCATCTCCCTCTAAGAGGGTTTGACCTCATTCCCTCTCTATTGCCCACAATCAGCAAAACCCTAACTGTGGGTTTTTGGCAGCCATAGCCAAGAAGCTTCAAGCTTTCTATTTTTCATTTTTTCAATCTGTAATCATTAACAATGATTCTAATCACTGAAGTATATGCTCTAAAGTGTGTTCCTGATCTGTGAATAGCTCCAACACTTGGGGGACATCATAAGTTCACTGAGAAGTGTGCTCTCAAAACCAATGATGGTCAAGTGTCTCACCAAACTTGACAAGGTAATACTTAAATATCTCAATCTTGAGATGAGTGCTTCTAATCACTGAAAAGACATTTAGTGACATCGGTACTACTGTCTAATGAATATTGATGTGATTGAAATCTCATCGGACTCCTCACCAAGTGCCAAGGTCATTAATCAACCTTGCTCAACCAAATGCTCATACAGTAAACCACAAGTGGTGAGGAGCCAGAAGTCCAGTCAAAGTTCACCTCATTGAAACCTAGGAAAACAGTAACACTTTAATCAAGGGTTGTTCGAAGGATGGGACCACCAAAATCTTACGTTGAGATATTACATATGTATGATTTCCAACCTTTTTCATCCTTATAGCTTTAAAGTTGGTTATCATTTATAGAGCTATCAATTCTGTTATTTGGTTCGTACTTGGCCACCTGTAAAGGACTAGACACTGTCATTGCCTAAGGAAATAGGTAAGACCTTCCTATAATGGCCATGGCCTATGCAGATGTAACGCCTCAAATTCGCAAGTTCAATGAGAAAGATTTCCATCCCTGGTAAGTCTTGGTAAAATATAAAATGATGGAACGAGGCTACTAGCCCTTCATAAAAGGGACCAAATTTATTGACCCATCAAATCCCCTTGATGTAGAAGACGATGAAAGAGCTCAAGCCATCATCATGCCTCATCTGGATGAATCTTTAATTCATCATATTGACCAACTTTCCACTGCAAAGGAGAAGTGGGATGAGCTTGTAAGGCTCTATGGCGCTACAGGGAAGAACTCCAAGATTTTTCTAAAGATTGAGTTTTTTAGCTTGGAGTATAGACATGGAGAAGATCTAAGCAAGTTTATTTCACATATGAAGGATGCCATTGCCATTCTTCTGAAGTCTGTAAAAAAGGTCTTTCCAACCCTTGTTACTACCCTTACTAATATCCCGAACCCAACCTTGGCAAGTAACATCCAATCATGCCTGGATGAAGAGAAGAGGAACCATAATGAAGGTACTTCAGCATTTACTTCCCATGAGCAAGTGTTAGTCCATACAACTTCTACAAAGTGCTCCTCTTATCATAAAAAATGGCATATTGTAAGTAATTGCTGGAAGAAATATCCTAACAAAATGAAGCGCAATAGATGCAAAAAGACTAGGTATATTACTAGTAAGTGTCCCAGTGTCCCCAAAGTACCTAAGGAATTGGAGGCCAATTTTTCCTCCCAATGCACAGACGATCGACTCTTTTTAGTCTTGTAAACTCTCTACCTATAACCATATTTTGTAGCCTGAGTTATAAAGGCATCTCATTGTGGATTAAGGGGGGCATCCTATTGTTGGGAATAAAGGGCCATCGTGCCTTTTATATGTGCACGGGTGTGAACACACCCTTAGCACATTGTACTTTCATAAATATATCTATCTAAAACCTAAAGTGGTACACTCGTCATTGTACCGAAAAACGTGTTCACTCTCTACCCTACTTACTCACACTCTCTCTGTCTCTCTCACTGAGCATAAGGTCTGTCTACCTCTATCTCCATGCCTAATTGATTCCTTCAAACTGGTATCAGAGTCAATGGCTCACTCAAGCTGTTGAGAGGTGCAGGCGACACACAGAGTCTCGTGTAACAGTCTTCTGGACTGTTGAGGAGCGGCAAGAGGCAGTGCGAGCAGGAATCACTGGTGGGTTGCTGGCGGAGATAGAACGTGCAGTAGCATGACAAGCTGCAACTAGTTGGGGTTCAGGGTGGACCAAGGTGACTGCAACTGACGGGCAATAGTGGGCAGCAGGCAACGCATAACGGATCTAGCAGATAAGAAGGCCTGACGGGGCGCGCAATGCATGACGGAACAAGCAGGGGCGATCGCGTGACGGAGAGGCCTGACGGGTAAATGGACCCGTCATTCGAAACTTTCTTTTTCAAAAAAGATTTTTTTCTCAAACTCCTTCCTCTAACCAGGGTTCGCGCGTGCAAGCACAAAACATCAACTTTGTGCAATTTTGGCTCAAAAAGTTGGGGCTTTGCCAGACTTAGTACTATTCATAAAAAATTGAGGCATCTGTGTCGAAATTGCAGACATTGTGCGCATTTGAATTGGGGATTTCGCCAAAATTGTCAAAATTTTGCTCATCTGAGTAAAATTTCTCAACATTTAGCCCAAAAATTTGGGGCTTTTCCCAGATTTGGAAAATTTGATACATGACAAGCAAATTTGTTCAAAATTTGCAAGAATTTGTGACATTTTGTCCCCGAAATTTAGGGCTTTTCATGTACATGCACAAATTGGGCTGAAATTAATCCAATTTCTCGACATTGAGGCACATTGGACCCCGTGCAATTTGGGACTTTTGCAATTTGGGCAGAATTTGTGTAGCATTTGCTCATTTTATGTACATGCAAGTTGAATTTTGCACAATTTGGACATCAACACTTGGTGAAATTTGGGGGTTTTGCTGAAATTGCTTCATTTTGGCAAAATTGGATAGCCCTATGCATGACAGAGGAAATGCAGATGTCTGTTTGATGCTTTTGAGCACAAAATTTTGGAGCTTTTAATCATTCATGTCAAATTTTATGCCCGTGGATACACATACAATAGAAATTGCAGCTGAAATTTTGAGATTTCTCATGTAATGTGGATTGCAAGGAAGAGAAGAAGGACAGTGAGCCTAAGAAAAGCAGTGTAAAAATTGAAGAGGTGAATATAGTCACTCATGACAGTGACAGTGGGAGTGATGTACTCTTTGTCTCTTCACATTTTGGTGCACATGCTTTACTTGTAGATACTGATGATGACATGCATACCCGGATTCTTGATTCAGGTATGTCCTTTCATGTCACCCCTCATCGTGAGTGGTTTTCCGCCTATATAAGGGGTCAACATGGTGTTGTCCATCTTGGGGACAACTATGCATGTGAGATTGCATGTATTGGCAGTGTGCAGTTACAGTTTCAACATGGCTCTGTCTTTACACTTCAGCATTTGGTGATGGAAAATGGCAGGTCTGTAACAGATCTAGGGTTATTACCAGAGGTTGCAAGAGTGATACGTTGTATCCCACTTCATGTATATAGTGTGCATGACCATGTTGTTACCGTGACCAAGCAGCCAAGTGTTTCTTTGTGGCATGACCGGTTGGGGCACATGAGTCAAACAAGAATGAAAGTGCTTTCTTGTTTGGGTTACTTGCCTATGATCATTGTATTTATGGCAAACGTGCAAAGACTTCTCACAAAAAAGTCTCTTTCTTTGAAATCTTCTCCTCTAGAGTTAGTACATTCGGATGTATGTCAAATGCCAGGATTATCTTTAGGGGGAAAGAAATATTTTGACACATCTGTCGATGATGCTACACAGAAAGTATGGGCTAACCCTATTCATAGCAAGGATGAAGTGCTTGACAAGTTTAAAAATTTATTGGCATTGGCTGAAAATCAGACAGATAAGACACTTAAGTGTCTTCGCTCTGACAATGGTGGGGAATATGTTTCCAAAGCCTTTCAGGCATTTTGTGACAGCAAAGGGATAAAGAGGGAACTCACTGCCCCTCATAATCCACCCCAAAATGGAGTTGCAGAGAGTATGAATCGAACCATACAGGATAAGGTCCATATGATGTTGTCTCATGCTGCATTACCCCATGGTTTTTGGGCAGAGGCTATTATGACAGCCATTCACTTGATTAATCGGTCACCAAATAGGTCTTTGGGGGGGGAGGGGAGTTCCCCAAGAAGCATGGTCGGGCAAGCCACCTTCATATGCTCATCTAAAAGTATTTGGCTGCAAGCCTTTTGTGCACGTTCGTAAAGAAAAACATAGCAAACTTGAGAGAAAGTCCTGTAAATGCATTTTCCTAGGATATGGTGATGAGGGTAAAATGGGGTATAAATTGTGGGATCCTGAGAAAAAGAAAATAGTACGCAGCAATGACATTATCTTCCGAGAAGATCGCATGCACAAACAACCCGAAAAGACTGAGGAGGTCCGTAGGGTTGTATTTCGGAAAGAAATACCTTTTGGACAGAAAAATGTGCACGTTGTGCAGCAGCAAATACCTACTGTAAATAAACTTGTAAATGCAAGAAATGATGCTGGAAATGATCAGCCAGCTATTACCCATGAAAATGAGCAATGCATTACATGTGCAGAAACAGCCAGGACAGCAAGCTGTTAATGCTGATTTGCAGGCTGAAATGCAAGGACAACATGCTGAAAATGGAAATTTGCAGGAACAGCCAGTAAAAAATGACCATTGGGTTAGGAGATCATCTAGGGCTACTAGACAACCTGAGAAATTTATTCCTGGTATAATTAATATGGCTGAGTATGTCATGCTGACAAACTGTGGTGAACCATCTTGCTTCAAGGAAGCAATGGACAGATAGGACAGGAAGAAATGGTATAAAGCCATGTTGTTAGAAATAGAATCTCTTGACAAAAATGGCACTTGGGACCTGGTGCAGTTGCCTAAAGGGCAGAAAACCCTCCATGCAAATGGTTTTACAAAATGAAGGTCACTTCTGGTTCCTCACCAAAGTACAAAGCAAGATTGGTTGCAAAGGGGTACAAGCAGGAGCATGGAATTGATTTTGATGAGATTTTCTCCTGTAGTCAAGATGACTACATTGAGAACCATTTTGGGCTTGGTTGCAGTTGAGGATATGGAGCTCATATAGTTGGATGTAAAGATTGTGTTTTTACATGGTGGTCTACATGCAAACATATATATGCAGCAGCCCAAAGGGTTTGTTGAACAAGGAAAAGAACAAATGGTATGAAAATCAAAAGGAGTTTGTATGGGCTGAAACAAGCACCAAGAGAATGGTATCATAAGTCTGATACATTCATGCAGTCCCAAGGCTTTCATAGAAGTCAAGTGGATCACTGGTTGTACACCAAGAAGGTAGCAAATGGCAGCCTGATTATCTTGATTTTGTATATTGATGACATGCTAATTGTTGGCAGGGATACTCATGCATTGGATTCATTGAAGCAAAGTCTTCATGGCAGCTTTGACATGAAGGGTCTAGGTGATGCAAATCACATTCTTGGCATGCAAATACTCAGAGATAGATCTAAAGGTTTACTCTATCTACCTCCATATGTGAAACTCAGTGCAGAGGACAGCCCTACATCTGATGATGAGAAGGCTGAAATGGCCAAGATACCATATGCTTCAGCTATTAGCAGTTTGATATATGCTATGGTTGCTACATGTCCTGACATTGCTTTTGCAGTGGGAATGGTTAGCAGATACATGGCAACCCCTGGCAAGAAGCATTGGGATGCAGTGAAAGGTATTATGAGATACCTCAAAGGCACAAAGGAGTTGTGCATTTGCTTTGGAAAGCAAAAGGCATCTGGTGTTGGCTTTACGGATGCAGACTATGTTGGCTTTACGAATGCAGACTATGTTGGTCATGCGGACTGCAGGAAGTCCACTTCTAGGCATGTGTTTATTTTCATAGGACAAGTAGTCTCTTGGATCTCCAGGCTACAAAAGTGTGTTGCATTGTCTACTACAGAGGCAGAGTATGTAGTTGCCACTGAGGCATGCAAGGAGGCTTTATGGCTTTCACGTCTGGTGGGAGAGCTTGGCATCACATAGTTACATGTTCTCCATTGTGATAGTCAAAGTGTTATCATTCTAGTACGGAATCCTGCCTTTCATGCAAAGACAAAGCACATACATGTAGGTGAAATATCACTTCATTAGTGACATACTTGACAGCAAGAGCATTGAGCTTGTCAAAGTGCATACAGATGATAATCATGCATACCTTCTCACGAAGGGACTTCCAGCAGAGCGGTTTGCTCATTGCCGACAAATGATGGGAGTTGGATAGATATATTTATTTCAGCTTTGTAGATACTTAGACTTAGTTGATTCTTTTCTCCTCTTAAGGCACATTGCCTTTAGGTGGGAGGTTGTTGGGAATAAAGGGCCATCGTGCCTTTTATATGTGCACGGGTGTAAACGCACCCTTAGCACATTGTACTTTCATACATATATGTGAGGTGTCCGCTAGTCTCAATCCACGGCACACTTTTTAGTAGTCCATCAGTAGGTTTTCCCGTAAATGATGCTACCCAGTGCTCCCTTAGAACATCACGGGGTTTGTCACTTAGGCCCTACCCGAGTCTACTTCGCAATAGGAGAGTTCCGGCCGAACCCACTAGGATCAACTTGAAGATTTGGGTTCCTAAAATTGGATGGGTCTCCTAGCAGCCAGCTAGCGTCAGTAATTTTAAGTCCCACTTTTTAGAGGATTACTCGATCTGAAGTGGACTTGCCATTGCACTTGGTTCAAAGAGAACGGGAGACGGAGGGGAGTGCGGTACGTCAACCCTCCTCCTGCCCAGAGGCAAAATCCCATTCTGGCCCCCTAAAACAATGCAACTCGGTTCTCTAATGACAAGTTGGTCAATTTACTGTCTTCCTATTTCTATTTCCGATTTAGAAAAGCTCCCAGCTAACCAGGACCACCTACCATTGGACGGACCCGTCGGGGGTTACGCCCACCCGCTTTCCTATGATGATGGGTCATCTTTAGTTTTTTAATTACCTACAACACATTTATTGAAACATATACAACTAGCTTCCTTAATTAGTTCATTAAGTCACAGGTTCCTTCACATAATTTATCTCACCAACACGCATACAATTCGAATAGTAAAGCAAACTTCTTTATTATATTAGAAGTTAATTATAATTTCCATCATTCCATCCCAGCGAAAGATACACAGAATTCCATAAGGATATTCTGTCCACCAAAATTCCATCCTCGTAACTAGTATTTAGGGTTCCAAGATCCCATCCTAGGTCACGAAGGGACTCGTCAGATTCTTGGAACAATGCAGGATTTACAACCAGAGCCCCCTCTAGCACCTACAATTCCTACTGTCCGAGACTATCCCTACTGACAGACCTTTCGCCTATGGAGCCGGTCCAAGCCTCTCGTAGCGATAATCATGACCCGCTTGGAGTAGAGTCTTGCCGCTAGCTTAGGGGTAGCCTAGCTCAATCCTTCCTTTTAATCTGTTTGACAATAATTTCAATCAAAAATCTAGATTCTAGCAAACACAAACAATCCTTTGAAATGTGTATCAAATGATGTAATGACAATCATCCCAACATGTAATTCACAGCTTCACATAGCCAAGGTAGACCTTATCCTAAGGTAACCTTACATTCTAATGAGGATTCTCCTCCCCATAAAGAAGTGTTGAGTGCACCTCTTATAACATGTTGAGCAAGGCATGAATTTTCCATTTGGGTTCACTTATCCAACATAAGCAAAATCCCTTAAGGAAATATATTATGTCAATAACTCAACGAGATGACCTATAGGATTCCTAAATAGACAATCAGTTTCTATAACCATCACTAATCAACTCTTAACCTTGTCGCATTAGACCATAGATATATCGAATGCACATAAATACATATGTACAATAACATTTGGCAATTAATTCTATCCTGATTCTATGACTTAGAATCTCAATTATTCTAGCTACAAATCATAGTGATTAATTGTTTTATGCTTGTACTAATATGTTTTCTATATGAGTTATCAATTTGTGTAAGTAAAGAATATGGAAGCTAATATCTTATGTAATTATCTTATATAGAAAAATAATAATCTAGTAAGGAATAACCTGGTTTGGCAGCATGACAACATTAGGAACTTCGTCTTTACTCACGCTCGCATTAGCCATACCCAATGTTCCATTGGTAGTGGCAACTCCTGCAACCTTGGGCACTCCCGTATCATTGGCAATATCCGCTGCTTGACCGGTTGCGTTGGTCCTCATGGTTTTTCCACTTCGTCGCTTTGGAACCATCGTCCACAAGTGGTTCGAGAGATAGGGAAAGGTGGAATAGATTTGAGATGAGAGAGCGTAAGAGAATATGGTTTAGTTAAAGATCGAGACAAGGGATTTGAACTAACTCTCTTCCTCTCTTTCTCTCTCTCTCTCTCTCTCTAGCTTCTTCTCACAGCCTCTCGAAGGAGTATCCTTCTTTCTCTCTTCTTCTCTCTCGCAACCTCTCGGGGTCTCCTTATGTCTCGCTATGCCTCTCCCATGCCTCATATTTATAGTGAATTAGAGAAGAGGGCTTGTGGTTGAGAAGTGGAGCTCTTTGTGGAGGGGCATCTTGGAAAGATCAGTGATCTGATTCTCAAATCATAAATCTGATAGTTCCATTGGCTCCGAAAGGGGGGTAAAACTCCAAGAAACTTGATTAGAAAGCTCTTAGTTCACTCCTTCTTCTTTTCTCTGTTCGAAATGTTGTCTTTTGCCTGTAGATTGCGATCGCAGTGCGCACGATTTCACTTGTCACTTTTTTTACTTTTTCTTTTTATAAAATCTTCAAACTAACTAACACATCACTTGTTTTTTTCTTTTAAATGACATCTAGTTCTAGAAATCTCCATATCTTTTTTTTAAAGGATAATCTCTAAAATATTCTAATCTTGTCCAAAAGTCTAATATTCTTAGACCATCCTTATTACGCACATTAACATTAGTGATTAATATAGCTCATATCTCTTGTTCATGTTATAACTTCCATGAAGGGTGGCTACGGTCCTTGTTAATTCATAAGAAATATTGAGTTACGACTCTCAATTTTATTTATTTATTTATTTTTAATGTTAGTTAATTTTTTTACTTTAGTTAGTAACCTTACTAACTTATTAATTGACTAACTAACTTTTAAACTAACCAACTAACTTTTATTGCCTGGGAATATTACATCGCTCTCCCCTTAGAGAAATCGAGATGTCCTCATCTCAAGAGAAACTGTGGGTACTGTTGATGAAGAGCATCCTCATCTATCCATGAAGTATCTTCTTCAGGATAATCCTTCCATTGGACAAGGTATTCTCTAAGGGTTCTACTCCTCAATTTTCTCTCCCTACATCAATTACTCTGTTAGGTTGTAGCTCAAGGACTCCTTGGCTAGGTATTACAACTTGTTCATCATCAAGGATATGGTTAGGGTTAGCTATGTATGCTTTCCTCATCTCGAGAGAAACTGTGGGTATTGTTGATGAAGAGCATCCTCATCTATCCATGAAGTATCTTCTTCAGGATAATCCTTCCATTGGACAAGGTATTCTCTAAGGGTTCTACTCCTCAATTTTCTCTCCCTACATCAATTACTCTGTTAGGTTGTAGCTCAAGGACTCCTTGGCTAGGTATTACAACTTGTTCATCATCAAGGATATGGTTAGGGTTAGCTATGTATGGAGACTATGCCTCATATTAAGATCAGGCTGAGTAAAAATCCACTTAAGACTTTTATAATCTGTGACTAAGGAAAACTTATTTCCAAGCAAGCAATGTCTCCATAATTTGAGAGCATGAATCACAGCTAATAACTCCAGGTTGTGAATAGCATATTTATGCTCATGGTTTTTCAATTTTCTTAAAGAGTAAGCTACAGGATGTCCTTCCTACATTAGTACACATCCCAATGCAAGAGAGCTGGCATCTGTGATAACTTCAAATTCCTTGCTTAAGTTGGGTAGCCTTAATATAGGAGAAATTACCAAACTATGCTTTAGTTGCTCAAAGCTAGACTGTTCGATTGGCGTCCAATTAATGGCAACTTGCTTTTTAAGTAAGTTTGTAAGAGGTGCTGCAATTTGAGCATAGTTTCTGATGAATACCCTATACCACCCTGTTAAACCTAGAAAACTTCTCACTTCCTTGATAGTGGTTGGGGGTGACCAATCTTGAACATCCTTGACCTTGGCAGGATCTACTAATATACCCTCAGCAGACACTATGAATCCCAAGTATTCAATCTTCCTTTTGAAGAACACACACTTCTTCTTCTTGGCATACAACTTGTGTGTTCTCATTGTCTCTAGGACAATGCGAAGATGTGATTCATGATCTTCTTCCTCCTTAGAATAAGTTAGGACGTAATCAAAGAATACAAGAACAAAATCATCAAGATGAGGTCTAAAAATGTCCTGCATTAACCTGTTAAAGGTAGCTAGAGCATTTGCCAACCCAAATGGCATCACGATGAATTCAAAATGATCGTATCTTGTATTGAAGGTGGTCTTTGGAATATCTTCATTCTTGACTCTAATTTGATAATATCCTGACCAAAGATCAATCTTAGAAAAGATCTTTGCTCCTTTTGTAGACGATCAAGAAGCTCATCTATCCTTGGGATTGGGTACTTATTCTTTACTGTCACCTAGTTTAGCCCTCGGTAGTCGATACAAAGACTGAGAGTTCCATCTTTCTTCTTTTGGAATAATGCTGGGACTCCCCATGGTGAACTACTTGGTCGGATATACCCTTGTTCTAGCAGTTGCTTGAGTTGTTCTTTTATTTAGATGGCTTCAGGAATAGACATTTTGTAAGGTCTCTTTGCATTGAAGCGGCTCCTGGAACAAGTTTGATCTCATAATCAACTTCTCTTTCCGGAGGTAACTCAGTTAGCTCTTCAGGAAATATGTCGGCGTACTCTTTTAACCAGGATGGTTCTTCTTTTGAATAACCATCTTGATTTATCTTGTTAAGCTTGATCAAGTAAACATGTAATCCTTTCTTCAAGCCTTTCACGATTTGAGAAGCTTTTGCTAATTGAACTTTAGGTTTCCCTATTTCACCTTGTGTAGTCGTTATTTCACCATTCAAATCCTGAAATTTGACTTGACCTTTTCCACAATGGATATGAGCATCATTGGGAATCAGCCAATCCATTCCTAGTAAACATTCATAGGCTCCTAGGTTCATTACTTTGAACCTCATACTTGAAAGGTTTTCTCCTAGGTTATTGGTAGTTTGCTATGTAGAAAGTACTTCCTTTCCATTTGCTAATTCCACAAGCAACTTTGATGCATTTACCGTATCTATACCTATCTTCTTAGCATGCTTGGGTGAAATAAATGAGTGTGTACTTCCACAGTCAATCAAAACTTTAAATGATTTACCTTGGTGACTAGCTAGTGTCTATATTATCGAATATTGACGATTTGGTCCTTTCCTGTGGAATGCAGCATGAACAGTTGCTCTTTCAATATCTTCTTTCAAAGTAGGGTCTTCCTCCTTATTAGTTTCTTTTAGGGTAATATTTGATGTTCTTCCTCTTGCCATAGCTACATGACCACAGCCTTGGGCAGCTCTACCTTGACCTTAAAATTGGTCTAGGTGATAGTTCCTACCAAGCTTTGGACAATCTCTCCTGAAATGTCATGTCTCATTACAGTGGAAGCACCTAAGACCATCCCTCTTTCCCTGGGTAGGAACAAAATTTCCCACTGCATTGGATTTTGCCGCCTTCTTTTGTCCTCGAAAAAATTATCCTTGGGTTCTTTTTGCTTGACCTTTGAATCCTCCTTTGTTCTGGTTATTGTAGCTCCAGAACTTATTGTTGTTAGGCTTTGATTGTACTTCCCGCACAATAGGAGCAGCTCGAATCAAAGCATCCTGGAAGTCTATGGGATGCATTGATTCTAAACGAGTGTTCAGAGGATAATTTAGCCCATTGCAAAACTTGGACACTTGTTGAACAGTATCCATGGGGGGTGCATATTTAAGAAGAGAAACAAACTTGGAGTAGTATGCTTCCAAGGTCAGTCCCATTTGCTTCAAATTGAAGAACTCGTTCATCTTTTGGGTGTGATAAGCTGGAGGTAAATACATTCCTCTTACAGCTTCTTTTAGCAAATCCCAAGTAATGGTATTTTCAGGGACACCTTGATCTCGGCACCATTGCTTCTACCAAAGTCGAGCTTTGCCAATTAATTTTAGCTTAGCTATCATGGCTTGGTTGGCTAGGATAGTTCCAGTAGCAGTAAAATAATCTTCCATAGATTCAATCCAAATCTCTGCATCAGCTTTTACATTTTCGCATTTCCCATCAAACTCTAGAGGTTTGACTTGCTTCAAAAGATTCATTTTCTCTTTAGCTTTGTTGGGAATTATTGTGGGTGCGAGATTTTGGGAAATTTTCAGCAATTCGTAAGTTAAATTTTACAAATATATATAACATCAATAATAGAGTTCAGTACTCAAATTATCTCTTGCTTATTTTATTGAAATAACTCTCAAATAAACTCTCTTCCCATGCTAAAGTTAAATTGCAATTTCAAAGGTTTCAAGAAAAAAAATAAGGTTATATGATTTCTCTGATTGATAAAGTATCAATCAATCTTTTATTACAACGGATGTACAAGGTAATCAGATTGAAGGAAATACATTATTCAGATGGCTCGCATGCTCATCTTATTTTCTCTCAGGAAAAGATTCCCTACTACAATCTAAGTATGACACTTTGATACATCCTTTATGAAGTAACTTGGATTCGGAGAGTAAATATCTAGGAATCTATATTTTTGAGGGAGTTCGAAAAATCTGTCTTTTTTGTAGTTGCGACGGCTAGAACGACCTATGACTTTTATTCTGTCAACCGGAAGGATCTTCGTAACTTTCCCATAGATATATTGGTTTAGTTTGATCTTCTTGCCTCTAATATACAGGGTTGAGTTTACACTGGCCTCATCAAATAGATAGATCTTAACAACTTTAAGATCTTCCGTCCATTTTACCCTTTTCATATTATTTTGAAGATAAGCTAGACAGATTGCATCAATATAGCAATATCCTCCACTAATCATCCACCTTCTTTCACGATATAGAGGCGAGGGGTTGTACAATTGATCTAGTACCCGCATCATCTGAATTCTCTAGGAAAAACTGGATGAATGCATAGCTGACATAAACATTACTTGAAAGATCAAGAATCGCTTCCAAGATTCGTTACTCTACCATAATTCAAAAACATACATTAATAAAGAGAAGAAAACATGTCCTAGGCTATGCTTAGAGAAAATATTTTTCTTAAGCTTACCTCGTAATCTATACTAACGTGGGCTCAGATACCAACTGTGAGGTGTCCGCTAGTCTCAATCCACCGCACACTTTTTAGTAGTCCATCAATAGGTTTTTCCGTAAATGATGCCACCCAATGCTCCCTTGGAACATCACGGAGTTTGTCACTTAGGCCCTACCGAGTCTACTTCGCAACGGGAGAGTTCCGGCCGAACCCACTAGGATCAACTTGAAGATTTGGGTTCCTAAAATTGGATGGGTCTCCTAGCAGCCAGCTAGCGTCAGTAATTTTAAGTCCCACTTTTTAGAGGATTACTCGATCTGAAGCGGACTTGCCATTGCACTTGGTTCAAAGAGAACGGGAGACGGAGGGGAGTGTGGTACGTCAATCCTCCTCCTGCCCAGAGGCAAAATCCCGTTCTGGCCCCCTAAAACAATGCAAGTCGGTTCTACCTAATGACTAGTTGGTCAATTTACCGTCTGCCTATTTTTATTTCTGATTTAGAAAAGCTCCCAGCTAATCAGGACCACCCTACCATTGGAGGGACCCGTCGAGGGTTACGCCCACCCGCTTTCCTATGATGATGGGTCATCTTTAGTTTTTTAATTACCTATAACACATTTATTGAAACATATACAACCAACTTCCTTAATTAGTCCATTAAGTCATAGGTTCCTCCATATAATTTATCTCACCAATACGCATACAATTCGAATAGTAAAGCAAAATTCTTTATTATATTAGAAGTTTATTACAATTTTCATCATTCCATCCCAGCGGAAGATACATAGAATTCCATAAGGATATTCTATCCACCAAGATTCCGCCCTCATAACTAGTATTTAGGGTTCCAGGATCCCATCCTGGGTCACAAAGGGGCTCGTCAGATTCTTGGAACAATGCAAGATTTACAGCCAGAGCCCCCTCTGGCACCTACAATTCCTACTGTCCAAGATTATCCCTACTGACAGACCTTTCACCTACAGAGCCAGTCCAAGCCTCTCATAGCGATAATCATGACCCCCTTGGAGTAGGGTCTCGCCGCTAGCTTGGGGGTAGCCTAGCATGATCCTTCCTTTTATTTTGTTTGATAATAATTTCAATCAAAAATCCAGATTCTAGCAAACACAAATAGTCCTTTCAAATGTGTATCAAATGATGCAATGACAATCATCCCAACATGTAATTCACAGCTTCACATGGCGAAGGTAGACCTTATCCTAAGGTAACCTACATTCTAATGAGGATTCTCCTCCCCATAAAAAAGTGTTGACTACATCTCTTATAACATGCTGAGCAAGGCATGAATTTTGCATTTGGATTTACTTATCCAACATAAGCAAAATTCCTTAAGGAAATATATTGTGTCAATAACTCAACGAGATGACCTATAGGATTCCTAAATAGACAATCAGTTTCCATAACCATCACTAATCAACTCTTAACCTTGTCGCATTTGACCATAACTATATCGAATGCGTATAAAGACATATGTACAATAACCTTTGGCAATTAATTCTATCCTGATTCTATGACTTAGAATCTCAATTATTCTAGCTACAAATCATAGTGATTAATTGTTTTATGCTTGCACTAATATGTTTTCTAGATGAGTTATTAATTTGTGTAAGTGAAGAATATGGAAGCTAATATCTTATGTAATTATCTTATATAGAAAAATAATAATCTAGTAAAGAATAACCTGGTTTGGCAGCATGACGACATTAGGAACTTCGTCTTTACCTGCACTCGCATTAGCCACACCCGATGTTCCATTGGTAGTGGCGACTCCCGCAATCTCGGGCACTCCCATATCATTGGCAATACCCGTTGTTGCTGGTTGCATTGGTCCCCATGGTTTTTCCACTTTGTCGCTTTGGAGCCATCGTCCACGAGTGGTTCGAGAGATAGAGAAAGGTGGAATAGATTTGAGATGAGAGAGCATAAGAGAATATGGCTTAGTTAAAGATCGAGACAAGAGATTTGAGCTAACTCTCTTCCTCTCGCTCTCTCTCTCTCTCTCTCTCTCTCTCTCTCTCTCTCTCTCTCTCTAGCTTCTTCTCGCAGCCTCTTGAAGGAGTATCCTTCTTTCTCTCTTCTTCTCTCTCACAGTCTCTCGGGGTCCCCTTATGTCTCGCTATGCCTCTCCCATGCCTCATATTTATAGTGAATTAGAGAAGAGGGCTTGTGGTTGAGAAGTGGAGCTCTTTGTAGAGGGGCATCTTGGAAAGATCAGTGATCTGATGCTCATATCATAAATCTAATGATTCCATTGGCTCCGAAAGGGGGATAAAACTCCAAGACACCTGATTAAAAAGCTCTTAGTTCACTCCTTCTTTTCTCTGTTGGAAGTGTTGTCTACTGCTTGTAGACTATGATCGCGGCGCGCACGATTTCGCCAGTCACTTTTTTTTATTTTTCTTTTTATAAAATCTTCAAACTAACTAATACATCACTTGTTTTTTTCTTTTAAATGACATCTAGTTCTAGAAATCTCCATATCTCTGTTTTTTTTTAAGGATGATCTCTAAAATATCTAAAATATTCTAGTCTTGTCCAAAATTCTAATATTCTTAGACCATCTTTATTACACACATTAACATTAGTAATTAATATAGCTCATATCTCTTGTTCACGTTATAACTTCCATGAAGGGTGGCTACGGTCCTTGTTAATTTATAAGAAATATTGAGTTACGACTCTCAATTTTATTTATTTATTTATTTTTAATATTACTTAGTTATTAATGTTAGTTAATTTTTTTACTTTAGTTAGTAACCTTACTAACTTATTAACTGACTAACTAACTTTTGAACTAACCAACTAACTTTTATTGCCTGGGAATATTACAATATATATATCTAAAACCTAAAGTGGTACACTCGTCATTGTACTGGAAAACGTGTTCACTCTCTACTCTGCTTACTCGCACTCTCTCTGTCTCTCTCATTGAGCCTAAGGTCTGTCTATCTCTATCTCCGTGCTTAATTGATTCCTTCACCTATCATGCTTTATCCAATGCCACCTGGCATTGACAGGGGATGTTGAGAAGTAAGCATGTGAACTCTCCTTATACGGGAGGGGATAAGGGTAGCTAGGTATAAATGAATTGGAGGATATGGGAGCAAGGGAAAACCCTAACCCTAACTTCTCCAGAGGCTATATAAATTGCCTAAAGGTTACTCTCACAGTTGAGGAGAGTGTACTAGTTGTACTTTTGAACAACTTACTAAGAAAGATCTTCTTCTTGTACTTGAGAGCTCTTTCTCCCTCTTGTGCACACTCTCATATTTCCAACTTTGATTTTCCACAATTGGCATATGGTTTGTATCTAGGATCCATGCACTCGACCGGAATGTGGTTTCCTCCACAATGCACGCATTGCACGTGAGGTCTTGTGGGCCTTCTCATCATCTCTTGAAGCTTAGCCAACTCTTACTTTATGTCTGCCAACTCCTGGCTTTGATCAACATTCTTTCCTTTCTCTCGGCTTGTGATTGCTATGGGTATGATGACCACCTTGGCAATCGGCAATGCATTGCATCATGGCCAAACTTACCTCAATTGGTATAGGGTCTGGATCGAGGATCCATGGTTTGCGATCGGAATGTGGTTTTCTCTGCAATACACGCATTGTACGTGAGGTCTTGTGGGCCTTCTCATCATCTCTTGAAGCTTAGCTAACTCTAACTTACTAGCTTTGATTGACATTCTTTTCTTTCTCTCGGCTTGTGGTCCTTGAGATTCTCTCTTTGAGCAAGTCGTCCACTCGTATGGATTCTTCAAAGTCTCTAGCTAGCACATCCTTTTGCAGGGTTGAGTTGCCCACCTAGGCCTTATAAAGCTCTTCGCTTTAGATTCCATTTATAAACACAGTGGAGACCGCTCATTTTCTAGGTCACTCTACGGTTGTGATTCTCTTGAAGAGACTCTGCACGTGGGTGACATAGTCTTGAATATCCTCCTTGTCCTTTTGACTGTCGAACAATAAGGTTGTGCGAGTATCCTGCCTCAAAGAATCTCTTGTTGAAATGAATCTTGAGATTGTTGAAATTATTCCATTCGGCATTGTTAGACTAGTGTACCATGCCCATCCTTTGTCCTCGAGGCAAAGACCAAAAGCATGTGTGCATTGAACAAGGTTTGTTTGCCTTGCGTATTTACTCAAACTGCTCTACGAAACTATATGGGTCATCATCGGGTTGATATTTGTCGAGTTGCTTGGCAACTATGGGTATCTTTGTTTGTGGCCAAAAGTAGCTCTCTTCTTCTTCTTCTTGCTTGCTTGAGCTTGTGCGAGAGAGGGAGTGTGTGAGTGTGAGGGAGTGAGTGTGTGAGGGTGAGGGACCGTAGTGGAGAAGCTCTCCATCTTCTCCTCTCTTCTTCTTCTCTTCTCTTCTCTTATCTTACTCGTGACAATGGAGCTTGGAGCATGGAGCTTGAGGAGGGAGCTTGCTTGAAGCTTACACTTGAATCGTGGAGCTACCAGAGTGCTCGAGAGAGGGGGCAACTCGATTGGGCGCATGGAGGTAAGCTCAATACACTTGTAGAGACGAATAGCCCATCGGCTATATGAGAGGTAGCCTTTAGTGCTTGGCTTGGAACGCTTGAATAATAAGCAATCCTTGGATCTTGGCGGTTGAGCTTGAGCTCTCACCTCTACATTTTGGTTTCGTTCCCAGAACCAACAGATTCAAGCCTTGAGTGTTTGCGCACTCCAAATCGAGCATTGAAGTAGGGGTTTCCCCGAATCGGTGCTTAAGGTAGATAGGTAGGAAGCGAGGGAGTTTGAAGAGGTATTCGATCTCCTTAGCAAGTAAGTTTTTGGTTTTTTTTAGATTTGGAAAAGCATGTGGAGTAGTGTAGGTATTTTCTTTGTGATTTGGATGCATTAGGATAGGAAAACACACAATGAAAAAAGAGAAAAACAAGTAATAGGATTTCTGTTGTCATAACACGGCAAGGGGGTTTGATTTGCTTTGTCGATTTGTATTTTGGAGTTTATTTGCTATTCCAGGTATACATAAACTTTCATTGGGGTCTATTCTTATATTCTGGAAGTTTATGTGACCCCTCATGACCAAAATCGTTAAAATCGAGTAATTTTCGTCACCCTTGAAATTTCATCCGTAAGAATCGAATGCTATTACCAGAGTCCGATTCCCAGAATCAGACACGGATGCTTCGATTTTTAGAATCGAATGGTCCGATTTTTGGACTCGAACATACCCATGCTGTCCAATCAGACATACTCTGTCCGATTTTGAAAATCGAACATTCCAGAATCAAACACACGAAAATCGTACTAACCAAAATCGGGCATCCACGAACGGTCCTTCAAATCACGCATGGTGTTTAGCGTAATGGCCCTACGGGCCAGGGGGGACTACCCCCCTGGACACCCGCAGAGGGGACTCTGCCCTTCTTCGAACCTCCCCCAAGTAGGTTTTGGAGAGAAAATGCATGCCGTGACAAGTCCTCCAAATTAGATCCTAGTGTAGTAATGGCTCTACACAAGCACAGACTCTCACTTGTAAAACAACAAGTGAAAGCCCATACCCAAACAAGGACAAACAGAGACCCTAGAACCTCAATGGACTAATATAGCCAACAAGGGCAAAAAGGCCACACCACAAAAACATGTATAGGTTGCATTCAGATTGCATCTAGTCAAAGCGGAATGGAACAACATCAAGCTACAACTGTGAGGATGACTAGATATGACAGTCTTGATGATAGACGTACCTTGGGCAACACTACACAAACAACCCAAGACATCAATAGAGAAACCACATCTAGTTGTGCAGTTAGGGACTCAAAGACATGTATTAGAAGGCTTGAATTTATAAGCCAAGACCCGGAAGATGAAGACATAGTATGACCTGCTTATCTTAGGGTCAAACTCACCGCAAAAAGATAGGATAGTGTCGATGCTCTCATCGATGAAGGAGCAGATTTTAATATCTTGACCTATGAAGCATGAATCCTACTAGGCCAACTAGAGCTCACATTGAATAATGCAACTCTTAGACCTTACAAGGAACACCCACAAGCACTTATAGGAAAGTGCAAAATCCTTGTAACTATTGAAACTAAAAGCTTGCCTATCCTATTCCATGTTCCTCCAAATAGTGCTCCTTGTGGAAATGAAACTCTCCTAGGAAGACCCTTCAAAAGGGCGACGAAGTGTGAGGCCGACTATGTAACACAAAGGATACACTTGACACTACCGAGGGTGTGAGGATAATCACAACCTTTAGTAAGGGTGACCTCATCAAACCTCAAGGGAAAGACAAGGAACATTCTGATATGCGAGGCAAGCCTAGTGATGAGAGCAAGGACTTGTTAAAAGAGTTTATACGAGCGCATGTTGAATAGAGAGAACTAGTGAGCGAGGCCATGCTTGAAACAAAAAGGCCAGGAGACAATGCCAAGGATAGGAGACAATGTTGAATAGAGATGATAGGCTTTAGACTTATAAATATTGTTGAAGATCACAAAAGAAGCCCAAGCCTTATCAACAAAGGTAACGATGGTGGAGAGCCAACACAACGCAAAGATGGATATCCAAAGTGTTGCTACATGCTCAAGGGTATTACGTAAGTAACCGATAGTTTTGGCTGCCAAAGCCCCTAACTAAACCACCTCTATCAGCTGAAGGCCAAATGGTATCAAAACCGAAGAAGCGCAGGAGAAAATCTAAATGAAAATCCAAGTCTTGAATCAATAACGTTGGAGTGACTGAGCCCCTCATGATTGAAATCAAGAAACCAAGCATGACTATTCGAAAGGTAGATCCTCAGCCTATCGTTCTTAACAAGCGAATATCAGACGTAATCGTCGAGTGTATACAAAGACCACTAGTGCCCAAGGAGCCTTTGACTTCCCTAGAGGATAAGAAGCACCATAGGCACAATGTTACTCATGATAAGGCTGATTGCTTAACAAAGCAAATGGCAAAATCGTCTAATAGCCACGAGCAAATCTAGTCAGTGCCAAGTCCACCTAGGAGTCCCAAATCTCCTACACCTTCTTTCCCTAAACGGACACAAGAAGCACAACACAGTTTTCGAGTATAACTTCTCAATCCCAATATCTATCTCCATTTGAGCTTCCAAATATCTAAGATGCGAGACATGAAAATACCCCTAATCCTCAACCTAGGGATATGCCTGTGCAAACCAACGTGACTAACTCAACTGATGCTCGATTTGCACAAGTGAATGCTCAAAGGGCAACAAAAGACACGACCACTTTTGATCTCCCTAAGGACTTGACACCGCAATGTACCAACAATAGCGAGTCCACTAAAGTAGCCGCTACTACTTCCAATCACGAATCACAACAGTCACAATCTTTGGCCGTGACGATGCCCCTCGGAGAATGTGTCCTTACCAATTCATCTGCAAAAGAGATATCACAATCAACATCCTTGACATCTCCAACACTTCTAAAGCACCTAAAGCCTAGGCTTGAGAAAAAATCTCTCGAAGATTTGGCCAAGGAGATGGTGCATTTGACCAATGAACCAAAGATGAAGTGTATGATGAAGCTTGATCAGAAGCTGACAGCCATCACACGTGCATACGTCCATGTGGATATCGGAAGGCCAATACCAGAGCATACATAGCTCATAGCCGAACCCCTAACTTGGGATGAGCAACAATATGTTTGCTCCCGCTATGTAGCTATCGCTGAAGAAGTCATAAAGGACATCCCAAAAGCCACAACTAGAGAATTGCGCTTGATACTCTCACTCTATGTTACTCAATGTGTGACAAACAAGGAAAAGCTCGAAGCAATCAAACGAAAAGGGAAAGGACAAGGTGACTTTGTGCAAAAATGGTACTCCAATCAAAGTTTGGAAGCCAAAATTGGCCATCGACTAATGACACTCGTTGAGCAAAGGAAAGCCCTTTGGACATCAATACATGATCCCATGTACGTTGCCCCAACCTCATTACGAGTTGGAAGTGGTCCATGAGGTCCATCTTTCTGCCACTGTCCAAAAACATCCCTTGTATGATAAACTACTTCTAGAAAAAAATCTACATGTGGCTAGCAGGCTAGGAGTAGGGAACATGGTTCTTGATATTAGTGCATACATCTTTTGCCTCACTTAAGACCCTACAATCCTAGATCTCTATGCTTCCCATCAATACAACCCTGACTTCTTCAACTGGTTCTGTCCAAGCCTACATGACAAGAACCCTAAACCATCTCTTGGTTCTACACTAGAGTCACCCAAATCTCCAGAGCAAGAGAAAAAAATCTCTAAACACAACACTCGCTCTGATAAGAAGCAATGGAGGCATGTTCCAATGGGTAAGGATAAGAGTCTAGAGCAAATGCCCAACCAAGAGCAACTGCCAATGCAATCAGACGAGGAGCTACATGGAGGGAAATTAGTTGAAGAGCTAGACTCTCCAAAAAGAGAGACAGTTGTACCCTCACAACCTAGCGAGACTGTTCAGCAGACTGCAGCTATGTCCCATGAGGACACACTAGAGAAAGAGAATGCTGAGGCCCAAATGAGCACATGAACGGCTGTCCTAGTTTGGGGTCCCAAGTCTTCAAGGAATACACCTCGATTGCCTAATAAAAAGAGGAGAAAAGAACAAAAACAATGGCAGTTGCAAGTGGTTGTAGACGCCAAGAAGATTGAGACTAAGAGTGATGAAAAACTCAAGAAGAAAGCATCGAGTCCACCCACCAAGGAACCCATTGCCATCTCTCCTAACAACGGTGAAACCTCAGACACATCCATGTACCATCAACGGCTCCTTGCAGCGCTTAATCCACCAACAACAAATCTTACATTAACCAATCAAGAGTGGATACAACACTATCACAACAGGTTGACAAAACTATACCAGTCACATCCGAGGGAAACCATGACACAATAACAGCAAAGCCTCAGGAGGAAAAAGATGAAAACCCCAAGGACATAAGTAATCCTAGCATTGACCAATATTGCTCATCTAGGCCTAAACCCCCAGCTATGCTAAAGCCTAGGAAAACTCCTAGAACCTTGCATAATATAGCAATTGAGAAAACCCTCATTTAACATAGAAGTGTCACAGAGTGCTTGACTGAGTTGGATGCTAAACTCAAATTATTCACACGTGTCTACGTCCTTGTGAACATGGGCACACTCCCTTGGGACCAACCTGAGGAATATTTGTCATATCCACTATCTTGGAAAGAGCAAGAATATCTTAATGAGCACTATGACAAACTCCTACATGAACGCATGTAACTCATCTCTGAAGAGGAAGCCAACAAACTATGCTTAATTGTGATATTCAATGAAGGACTTTGCCAACCAAACCTCTTAGAGATAGAGCAACTAAAGCGACAGTTAGAAGGTCGAAGTCAATTTGAAAAACATTGGTTGGAAAACCTTGCTACAATGGCCAAACTTGGAGTCCATATTATGATTCTTGAAATAGAGGAAGAGAGACAAAGTGGAGCGAAAGATGAGCCTCAGCTCATTGTTATTCTTCTTTCATTATTCTTCCATCATACAAATTGAAAGAGACTTCCACATATGTAGGACTAACCAAGACTAACTGTGGTTAAGTCACTGACTACACCAACTTATTGAATGTCACACACGTATACAGTTGTATCCAGTTAATATCGATCGCACACATGAAGATAGACTCACTGAAGAGTAATGAGAGCTTGATATTCTAACACCCCCCCTCAAGCTCAAACCATCTGATAAACTCCAAGTAGCTATCTAAAATATATGTGCTTTTTTTATCAAGAGACTTGGTAAATATATATGCTACCTGGTCTTCAATCTTCACATGAATCAAGTCAATTTACCCTGTAATAACCATTTCTCTAATGAAATGGTAGTAAACCTCAATATGTTTGGACCTAGCATAGTAGACAGGATTTCTAGCCAACATAACACTACTGAGGTTATCACAATGCAATCTCACTCCGCTTTCCAACTGTATTCCCAAGTCTTTCAGCAGTTTCATCAACCAAATTGCTTCACAAGCAGCTAAGGCAGCTTCTCTTTACTCAGTTTCTATACTAGACAATGCAACAGTAGGTTGCTTCTTACTCTGCCAACTAATCATATTGTTGCCCAATCCAAATACATAACCACTGGTTGACCTCCTGTCATAGGCACAACCAACCCAATCAGCATCAGTAAACCCTGTTAAGTCAAGGGATTTTCCATATACATAAAACAACCCATAACCTGTAGTACCCTTTACATATCTCATGATCCTCTTGACTGTATCTACGACATGAAATTTATAGTCCAACTCATTTTCAGCATGCTTCTTGAAGTCCTTGAATACATCAAGTACATCATCCTTATGTTTCAGTATGTAAAGCCAAGTATACCTACTGAAATCATCAACGAAGGATACATAGTAACGAGCACTACCAAACGAAGCATTATGAGATGGATCCCATACATTTGAATGTACCAATTGCAAGGGTCGTGAGCTATTTCGTACATGTCTCATAAATGGAAACCGTGCTTGCTTTCCAAACTGATATGCATCACATACATGTCCAAAGTCGTGTGATACTTTAACTTAGGCAGTCCAAGCACAATCTCCTTCTCCTACATAGATTTCAGCTTTTATACATTAACATGGCCAATCCACTTATGCCATATCTCAACATCCCGTATAGCACCATCATCATGTGCAAACATGACTGCTTTCAATTTTGGAACTGACGCATCAAGAGTAAACATTCTGCCATCTCTTCGGCCTCTAACAATCAATTTCTAGCCATTATCATATTCTTCAACAAAGCATCCATCTCTATTAATTCTCACTTGTAGATTCTATTATGTTATCTGTTCAACTGACTAAAAGATTCTTGGTTATTGTAGGTACATGTAGTACATCATGCAAACTCTTTTTCTTGCCATCTAGCATCAACGGAATAATTTCTGTGTGCTAGATATCATGTTGGGTGTCATCCCTAGTACACACATAACCATGTGAACCTGCAACCATCTCATCAAACCATTCTCCATGGTGTGTCATATGATTTGAAGCCCTTGAATCAATATACTATATCTCATCTCTGTTATGTCTAGCTGCATCCTTAGACACATGTTGCATGGCAAACAATCTGTCAACTTGCTCATCATGAGCACTGTTAGAAGGTGCATAGTGCCCATGCTATTTTCCCTTTGTCTTTATATCTTCCTGCTTCTTGTAACAATCCTTTGCAATGTGTCAATATCTATCGCAGTAATGATCGTCCTTATCTCTGTTTGACTGATCATTTGACTGCCATGAACTAGATTCAGCACCTCTACCACATGGGGTAATCTTTCCCTGCCTCTAAAGCCGTCAGATCCATGCTGGCCTTGTGTATTTGTGTCATGTCAGACATTCTTTTGATGCTGTCCATAAGTGTTTCGAGTGTCTCCTTGACTTCGAAAAGAGCCACGGCTTCTGCCACCTCTATCACGTTGGCTAGAGTAAAGAACAATGTCTATGCTTTGAGACGTACTAGAATCTGTATTCCAACGATAAAAAACACAGTCAACTAAGCATAAACCAATCTCAAATCAGTTTAAAACATTCTATGATAGTTGCAAAACATCCCAGCAACAAACTATATCAATACAAGTATCAATGTTTATACTATATGCAAGTAGCAGTACCAAATACAACTAGCTCACTGCTATAACCAACACTATTGTCTCTATTAAAAAAAGAGTATTCAGACCTCAAAATAGTCCCAAAATATCTCATTCAATTGTCACTCTATGCACAAGTTGATAGATGTTCAACCGGTCAGAATATATAACATGTATGTTAAGTGAAAATGATTGGTATCCTTTCTGCAAACAATAACCAATGAATACCCTAGTATAACTAGCAACAAATCAGTCCAAAATTTAAACTTTAGCACTCACAATATCCCAAAAAGCATCTATCAGTCAAGTGGTGTGATCCAAGCATTTGTCAGTAGAGCAAATAAGCATCACAGATACTTTAACCCTGTAGGCATATTGTTTCCAAATTCAAGACAGAAACCAGTTCATTGTTTCCAGCAGCTTGAAAATAAGCTCCAAAATTGAGTATTTAACACTCCAATATCATGCTCAAATACATGATAATAAGGGCATATATATTCTTAGGATGAAAGCCACCAGTGCCCTGGAATCACTTGTCGTTTACTACAGTAAACAGCTAGTTTGCAGAGGTCTATGCTGAATATCTCAAAATCTATGAGGAATTTGAAAAAACTTTCTTCTGCAAAGTTGTAGATCACGTCAAAATGGTGAGGAATTGCGGGCCATTTCTCCAAAAACCATTTTTGTAACAAGATATAGCTTCTGTAAAAAAATGGACACAATCTCCTTGAATGACGTTTTCTTCAGATCTGATGTCTTGATATCAAATGGCCACTGCCAAGCCTTCAGGCTTCAGGCATTCAAGCTTTGATACCATGTTGAAAGAGAGGGAGAGAGACACAGTGGAGTGGAAGATGAACCTCAACTCATTATTGTTCTTCTTTCATTATTCTTCCATCATAACTGAAAGAGACTTACATACATAGGTATGACTAACCAAGACTAATTGTGGTTAAGCCATTGAGTATACCGACTTATTGAATGTCACATACGTGTACAACTGTATCCAGCTAATGTCGGTCACACATATAAAGATAGACTGATTGAAGAGTAACAGAAGCTTGATATTCTAACAATGACAGTCTCAGAGGAGCGATTAGCCAAATGGCAGTCTCAAAGAGACCCGATCTATGTGGTGCCAACTTCCTTTCGAGTATTGAATGTCGTTTAGGGTATGGACTTAGCCGGAACTAGCCAAGAGAATTGTCTGATTGATAAAATTATTACTGAGGAGGAGCTACATGTTGCCAATAGACTCGGACAAGATACCATGCTACTCGATGTTGCAAAATATCTGTTGTTATTGAGTAGGCTACCATGAGTACTAGATATGTGTACTACACTCCACTACAATCTTGAGTTCTACAATTGGTTTTTATCCTCATGAAGTGACATGAATTCATAAATGTGTATATAAATAAACAATGAGTTTTGTGACTATGTATAGATAATACCAAAAAAAGAAAAGCCAACACATACACAAGCAATGATAACCAAGTGCAGGTGATATGCATCAGAACCAACACCATGGGATTTAGATAAGTGATGCCTCTTTGAGCTACATCTGCTCATTATGATTGAAGCATATGACTTGCATGTACTATCACGAGTTACCAAGTGAATGCAAGACGATACATGTCTCTGTATGAAAGCGTTCAATGTCCAAGTCACCACAAGACCACCAACCTCACAAGAACCATTATGGAGAAAGCAACACAGATACCAAGAACAAAGAGCCAAGACGAAATCACCATGGGAAGAGAAAATAACCTCTATAGAAAGCATGCATTGCATTTGAGCATGGCCTAAAGCATAGTCATTGGCTACTTTCTCTTTCTTGGCCAAACTTTACATCTGGCTCAGTACAGTTGCTACGTCAATTTTGTACCGATGTCACATGTTACAAAGAGGTTTGCAAAATCTCAAGTGTATCTCTCCATCTCAATAACCGTTTCTCTAGCATGGAGGCTAGTAACACAATCATCTTTGTAATATCGATTTTTCACAACCTTTGGATCTCAACGTTTCTCAATCCAAATGAAAGGCTGATAGCCTCAATATATTGCATTGGTTGTATTCATTTTATCCCAAAAAATAAATAAAGAAATAATAATAAAGTACTCACGATCACAACACAACACCTAGGGGTCCTCAAATTAGGTATGTCCAGTGACCATGGTTGGCTGGCTCCGTCCCTAGTCCCCTAATCCTTTACACATCCCCCACAACTGTTCAGGGCACATCAAGGGCAAGACATACCTAGGGAGCTTGTTAGACCTATCACCCTTGCATGATTCTTTTTCACACTCCATCTTAGTACCATTGCAATCAATAATGGTTAGCAAGGCACGAAAGACCATGGAAAGTACACCGTACTCCTCAAACAATACATGTAGGCACCAGCTACCAAAAGCTCAAACGTCGATGAGCTTAAGTATGCTACATCATGTTGTCACAATCACAAATGATGTCTCAAGAAGCCTTGGAGTATACTTTTCCTCAACATGGACAAATTTTTCCACCCCATTGAACCCTTGCTTCATCCACACATTGTTATGAGGAAACAGACCAACAGTCTTCTAACTACGTAATATCTAAGTATGCACGTGTCTACACCACAATCTATACACAGTTTGGATTCTCAAGTGCAGGACAATACTCTCACCTTGCTTAGAGTTTGACATGTCTCCCAAACTAATCCAACTAGGTCTTATGCACGATAAGAAGACTAGCACTAACCCCTAGGAAGAGACCATATGAGAGGTTTTCAATTGGAGGTATTGAAGACTCCAATGAAAGTACCATCAGCTCTTCATCAACACTCAACTGTAAACTCTTGTCCTTTATCATCATGCAAGCCCACCAAAGAATCGTCATGCGCATAATCTCTATAACAACATCTGTGCCAGCAAAGAGTGCAACTCCCAATAAAAAACAACCCTATCACTAACTACAACAATCCTATCATCAACCAATCATGCCAACAAACTATCACCAATGACCATCCGCACCACCACCAAAACTCCTCCACGGCAAATCACAATAACCCTGACACCCATGTCTTCGGTGCATGCCAAAGCTTGCTACCTACGACAATGAGTGCCATGGGACTGGCACGCATCTAGGAGGGGGGTAATGTTAACCCTCAAAAGAACAATGTGAAAAATCTAAAAAATCTAAAGCGGAAGACAGGGCCAATGCAAAAGTGAAACGGAAGACGAAGGCACACCAAGAAAAATATGAAAACACAAGAAGTGCTAGAAAGTCCTAAATTAAGGAGAAAGGCACACAAGAAAAAGCACAAGTCAATACTTTTGTAAAAAAGTGCAATATGCACTATGATTTATTTTAAGAGCGCCCAATGGAAAAAAGGACCTACGGCCATGTAAAAAAAGGGATAAGGGAATGACCGCCCAAAAGGGATTTAGGGCTTTGTATATAAAGTTGAAAAGTGAATGAGAAGCTCATTCTTGTGTGTGGCCAAAAGTTGCTATTATTATTATTATTATAATTATTCTTATTCTTCTTGCTTGCTTGAGCTTGTGCTTGAGAGAGTGTGTGAGGGTGAGGGACTCTGGTGGAGAAGCTCTCCATCTTCTCCTATCTTCTTCTCTTCTCTCATCTCCTCTTCTCTTATCTTACTTGCGGCAATGGAGCTTGGAGCGTGGAGCTTGAGGATGGAGCTTGCTTGAAGTTTGCACTTGGATCATGGAGCTACCGGAGTGCTCGGGAGAGGAGGTAACTCAATCGGGCATGGAGGTAAGCTCACTACACTCGTAGAGACAGATAACGCATCGGCTATATAAGAGACAGCCATTAGTGCTCGACTTGGAACGCTTGAATAATAAGCAATCCGTGGGTCTTGGCAATTGAGCTTGAGCTCCGCCTCTACACTCTTCTTATTCTCTCCTTCTTATTGTCTATCTTTCTTCTCTTGGGGGTAGAGTTGCTTGGTGTGGAATGTGAAGGACTTATGGTGGTAGCTTGAGAAGTACATCAATCAAATTATGATACCATCTGTAAGACTTCAAACTTTCAAACAATGCGGGAGGATATGTGAGTGATTCTATAACTTTAATTAGTAACTGAGGATCTGTCTATTATGTAGGATCATGATGTTGAATAGAGAGGATAGGCTATACAAGCCCTATAGTCAATCTTGAGATGCTCCAATTGAGCCACATATCCTCTTGATTATTTTGAGCCCTTTGCATTTTTTCATGGTGATAAATGTGTAAATAAACAAGAGGAGAGAGAGAGAGATGAAGCAACCAAGAGTAGATATATACAATGGAGACTTAACCACATAGAGAAATAGGGCTGAAATCTTCTTTTTCTTATTACTTTTTCTTCCACATGAAAGAACTTAGTCTACAATATGACTTCTTATTACTTTTTCTTCCACAAAAAAACTTAGTCTACAACATGATAAAAGACTAACATGAAAGTATTAGAACATAAGTACAAATGTTCACACTTGTTACTTTTTCTTCCACAAAAAAACTTAGTCTACAACATGATAAAAGACTAACATGAAAGTATTAGAACATAAGTACAAATGTTCACTAAGTGTGAACTAGCTAAGGATAGATGAGGTGGCACAATAAATGTGCCACAATCAAGAGTGGACTATGTGGATGTAGTCCAGCTATAAAATCACTCTTCATTGTGGTATAATAAATATGCCATAATCAAGTGTGGACTACGTGGGTATAGTCCAACTATAGAATCATTGGCACGTTCTCCATGTCGATTACCTAGCGTACCAATGAGTAAATACATGCCACATCACTAAGGCGTATAGTGGATAATAGCTCATGTGGAGCTCGACATCTCAATAAGATGTTGATGAGCCTCTCACTTATGAAGATGCTATACATAGAGGTGATATTGACTCTTGGAAGAGGGCAATGAAATCTAAGGATGATTCATTGTACCAAAACCATAAATGGGATTTGGCTCATTTTCCCAATGAAAAACATGCATTGCCATGCAAGTGGATGTATAAGTTGAAAAGTATCCCTATTGCTCCAAGTTGGCATATAAGGCTAGATTGATTGTTAAGGGTTTTAACCAAGAGAAGGCTTTAATTTTGATCAGATTTTCACTCTTTCAATCAAGGTAGGCATATAGAAAATAATATCCTAAGTTTAATCACATTATGCATTCATAGGGTTACTCTCATAGTGAAATGGATCCATGTCTTTACACAATGAAGGCATGTGATTGTAAGCTTTATTGTTTTGATGCTATATGTTGATGATATGTTGATTGAGAGTGCTCATCATGAGCTAAATGCTATGAAGACTCAGCTCAAGAAGAACTTTAAGATGAAGGATATGGGGTATGTCTATTATATACTTGATATGTGTAATACATGCTACCGCTCAAAAACTTAATACAAGCAACTTTTTTACGATATACGAGGGGAAACACTAGGGAAGCAAGATGTTGAGATAACAAGTATCCATCAAATGTACTATCAAGTAGACATGCTTGATGAGCTCCAAGCTCTTTTGCCTCACTCACACCATGAACACATTGTTCCCAAAAGTGAAGGTTGATAGAGACAAGTGGCTAGATGCTATTGCAAACAATTAGAATTGGAGCTCTTTTTTCTCTCACACATGAACACATTGATCCCAAAAGTTAAGGTTGGTAGAGACAAGTAACTAGATGCTATTGCAAACAATTAGAAAGTCGCTCCCATGCCCAAAAATTAGAGATGACATCCTCAATTTTAGGATAGACTCAAATCACACTTAAGATCCTTATCAAATACAAGCTCCTAGGCCTCGAGATGGCTAGTTTCAAGTTTTAAGGCTTCATCATGAGTTCGTGGGTGTTTTTATCAATGGAACATCATCCTTGAGTAGGGAGACACCATGCTTTACAAGGATGATGTTCCATGGATATATTCTTGGTTAGGTTGGCAAACACACTTTGACATCTTCCATAGCTTCTCCAAGACTCGGTGACATGGAGGGTTTTTGCTAGTGATCCTTGTTCCATTATGAGAAGTAGATATGGAAAATGAGTAATAGATGGGCATCTTAGTGTGTGTAGGTGTCTTATGAGCGTGTATGCGAAAGGGGGGGGAGAAAATTTCTATGGGTTTATGTTAGTTGTGGTACTACATACAATATATACACAATGGATGCCAAAAACACAATGGGGAGTGAGCTACTTGTGTCACACACACACACACACACATCCTTACATTGAGATAGTGCAATTGGACAGTGGGGTTGTACTTAAGTTGTACCACCATGATCACCCCAAAATTTACATGTACATTTATTCCATATGTTGAATGCACTCTCAACCACATATCCACATTATGCATATCCCGTATATATGCACCTTAAAGACCCAAAAAAATAATGTGTTGAAACTCTTGTGCACATGCCCACCCCTACATATCTATTCATGCAAATCAAGCCCCACATACGTCCATTCTATGCGTGCTTGATTATACCTAGCCATACATCTACACAAAAAAATCCATACCCACAAATCTCAATAATCACAAATGTATGATAATATTGTCTAAATCAAAATTATACAATAAGATAGAACGTGTACTAATAAGTGGAGGTTACTTTGGTGTATGCAAATGCAGTTGATGCCTCAACCAATTTACCAACAAACGCAAGTTCATGTATTTGCATGCATCAAGGCTCTTATAACTAAAATGCTCAGATTCTAACCTTGAAATACAAGGGATGGCTAAGAGTTTCTATTTTAAACTATATAGATGGAGACACGTTGCCACAATGACACGAATGACGAAGGTCAATGCTCATGAAAAACATTTCTTATGTAGATTTTAAAAGTGGAGCCATGTGTGGACCTACTCGACATCCTATAAAATGAAGATGATCTCGTGTGGCACTTTGTCATGACTTCAACCATTGTCAATTGTTACAACCACTCAATGGACATTTGCCAAATAACTCTCTCATCAGGTGGCAATTTAGAATCTTGAACTTTTGGAGTGATTAGTTTTTGAGTTGGGGTCGAGTAGGTGGAATGGCGTGTGACACCTCCCATGACTTCAAACTCCTATTGGTGGCTCATGTGGCATGACCTCAAAGTCCTACTAGTGGCTCGTGTGGCATGACTATATGGTAAATATTTGGTAGGATATAACTGAAAAGCATGCAAAAGTTTTAAACGTTTTTAAAGAAGAAATGTGATAGTTCCTAAGATGCAAAGACCTCCCTTACATCTTTGTAATTCTTCGAGACCCATAAAGCTGCACTTCTTTCCTGTGCTTCTTCTTGTCCTCTACCATTTTCTCTTTTCATTTTGCTTGCCTTCTTCCTATGCTGCATACAACAGTAATCGGTCATGGAAAGCTCTCTCCCAATAAAATCTATTACCAGAATCACGATATACCACATTCAATACCTCCAATCTTAGCTAATCTGTTACAATTTGAATTTTAAAAACAATGATAATCAAATCTAAGCGGGCAACTATCTGGCCACCCCATCAATCTGTTTTCTAACTACTCTGCTCTTGTCATCCCATTCCTGAGTACCCTACAATCTCCTTGAGTACTCATCAATCTCCATACATTGAGCGTTTCAACATTGCTTTCCTAAGTACCATGTATTTGTCATCTCATACTTGAGTGCCCAACAAGCTCCCAGGAATGTACCTGATTTGAGGTATTCAGCATTGCTATCCAAAGTATAATGCATTTGCCATCTCATTCAGGGGCACCCAACAAACTCCTCCTTTGGTACCCAGGAGTGTACCTGCATTGAAGTATTCAGCATTGCTTCATTTAAAGTCTGCCATTAACTCTTTCATGTCTCACTTATCTCAAAGTGTGCTTTGTTGGTGTCTATGGTGAAAAGGCACACTTGTGTGCTCAATTGTTATGTACCCAATGCAGTTGTGTACTCAATTCTGCTATACTCAAATGCTACTGCTAAATACCTTGCTCTGCAAAAAACTGTCCAAACTTCCCTGATTAGTGGAATTTCTTAATAATTAGACTCAAAAAACAATCTTTGCTAATAATTATTACCATGTCATGCTTTTCTATCCCACCATGTCTCGAATATGCAAGTGCATAGCATGTCTATCTTCAAGACATCCCCATTTCTCCCATGTTTTATGCATTGTGGCTGCTGAGATAGTCCAATCTCGAAACAATCCCTTTACTGATGGCATCCCTAGAAAAAGTTGGTAGGATGTATTTTGAAAAAGGCATCAGCAACTCACAATCCGTGTATGTGAGCGCCTTGATAGGTCTTCTGCACTTGCTTTGCAGCCTGAAGTGGTAAGAACATTTCATGATAACTTGGCCACCATGGACAATGAGCATCACTTACCCCCTCAGAATATTTGGAATGCAAATGAGTCAGGTGTGCAAGGTAGTAAGGATAGAGGCATGTGAGTTCTGGCAAGGAAAGAATCCAAGAATGTCTATGGCATGACTCCTGACAACAAGGAGTGGCTGACTATATTATAGTTGTGTAAATGCTACTGGGTATGCCTTGTTAGGCTACTATATCTTGAGACGTAGAAAGGCTATGCAAAATTATTTGTTGGAGTGTGAAGAAGCAGCTCTAAATGTCGTTGGCATAGGTATTATCACTCTTCCAGCCTGTACCTCACAAAAGCTCCAACGTTTGGATGTCTCATTGTTTAAACCATTCAGAGTCCTACTTTACACAGGAGAGAAATTTGTGGCAGTTTGCGAACACAATCCAATCAAGTATCAAAGGGGAAGCCAGCTGGTATTGCCTCAAGGGCACTAGCAATCGCATGCTTGGAGTCAAACATAAAAGTCAGATTTTGTGCTATTGGAATATGGCCATCGAATCATGATGTATTGGGGTATGAGCATATGCCATGTTCCAATATGGATATTCATGAGATGTTATTGGATGAAGAGGCAGCAAATCTGCATGGCAATACAATAGTCCAAGACCCCCTTGATTGTAGCCAAGTGCCCAATACGCCCATGCACGAGGACTTCGAAAGAGACATGGCTGAAGTATTGTCAAACATGGCTATGAGCAGCCAATAACCTCGGCCTCATTTGGACAAAGCCTCAATCCAACACATGGACCAACTCTAATTTGCTTGAGCTTCTATGCGTGCCAAGAGGATGTTGTCATCAATAGGGTCAATGGAGAGGCATTTGTTGATTACTCTCAGTCACTTATACTCACATCTAATCAGTACATAGAGTCTATGAAGGCAAAAAATGCAAAGAAGATGGAATTGGAGTGCCAAAAGGAGGTATGACGGAAAGAGAAGCTTCAAGTTACGAAAGCCAAGGTGGCTGTCGGCGAAGCTAAGAAGAGGCAGCACAAAGAGGAAAAGAAAGCAAGGAACGAGAGGAAGCAATGGGAGACACAACTCATGGAGCCCGAGAAGCGCATGAGAGTAGTCCTTTAGGAGGGGCTAGCTGTGGAGAATGCTTATTTGCAAGCACTACATATTCCTAGTGATGCAGCCCGATTGAGGGTAGCATGACTTCATGCCATGAGGGAGAAAGACGTGGCCCATGAATAGATGCCTTGCATCTACATAGAACCATTGCAATATCCATTCCCATGATTGCTCTACTATCCATCAAATATGTTTTGTACCTACTTAGTCCACCCAAACCGGGACTTGTTTTCCCTATTGGGAGGGCCTCTTTGCATGTCAAACAAATGACAGTTTTGACATGTCCAACCGATGGCAGTGTCCTCTCAGGTAAGCCTAGTGTATAAGTTGAAGTCAATATATTGTCTCAATATAGTTTGTAATTAACACCCTTGGTATATCAAATGAGGTTAAAGCTACAATTGAACCCATTGCTTTCTCTTGCTATGCTAATAAGGCATGTACATTGTAATTAAAAGCAACAAACTGGTTAGATAGCACCACTTGGGTAATGAAAGATGCACTTACCTCTTGCTTTCATCAATCTTGAATTGGGTTCTGACCTGGGGTCTGATGCTTGAAGACAATTTCTGACCACCAGTTGTAAGAGGTAAAAACAAAACAGTATATTGATCACCCAAAACAACGCAAAGGCTTACATGAAATCCAAATGTAACGCATGCACAGAACATTACTGCAAGATAGAAACCTGAATGTGGCAACTGTCCAGAAATAAAGGATAAACAAACTTTCGTAATTGCCAAAACTGACCAGAACTAAGATGAATACTAAAACAAAGTCATGCCCATTCCGTCTTGCCAAATTTGCAGTTTGTAAGTGTGTGTGGACAGCTTCTGGGCTTAGCTAGGCTACAAGCAGGTTAAACAGCTAAGATGTGCTGCCTTATATGTGGCATGTAATAAGCAAAAGACTTGGGGCAATCACTGTTGCCATTTACCCATAGCATTTCCTTAATGATCCTCCCTGGCAAGATCTCTAGCTGAGAGACATAGCGAGAAAAAGATACGGTCTTACAAGCCATGGATCCTCAATACACCATGCATGTTACAGAAATCCATAATCCATCCGATTACAGAATATCCTGCGAATACACCATGCATCTTGTGAAGAACAACCTACATGATGAACTACGACGTCGAACAGGACAGCCGAATGATTGAGTCCTGCCATTTGCAATCAGCCGAACGATTTGCAATGTGAGCGAGCGAGAAAGACAGACAGACAGACAGACAGACAGAGTTTAGGGCAGAATGCCCTACCATTCGCAATCAGCCGAACGATTCGGCCCAGAAATGAACATCCCCTGCTGACGCCCGTTGCATTGCCAATCATGTAGAGAAGGACGCCCACCCTCCACAATGGCATCGCAAGAGCGGAATGCATTGAAGATTTACAGAATGCACGCAGGGAGGGGGAACGAAGGATGCATTTGAGAAAAGGGAGATAGCATGCAGGCAGCCCCGCATGCATGCAGCACTGCCATTCCACTGGCCCTGGAGGCCCGAGGGACTCCTTGCCCACACCGCACTCATATCTCATGTCTTCGTGGAGGGTAACAAAAGGGGGAAGTATGCTTTGCAACAAGGTGTCAAAAGCGGGTGACCATTTTCTTTAAAACTAGCTTTTAACCCAGTTTGTTTACTCCTGTTCAATTTCAACCTTTTTTGGCATGCTTGGGGGGTGCCCAAGTTGCCCAACGACCAGTCGGGCCACTCAAATGGTCTAACTTGGGTGACCTAAGGAGTCACTTGCAAGGCAAGGTTGCGAATGTCCTCAGACGCACAGACAGAAGAGTGTGTCTGTGTGTGTGTGAGGGAGAGGAAAGATGGATCGATGGAGCTTGGGGGAGGACGATAGCACGCAGGTGAAGCAACTCCTGGACGAGTACAGCGATGAGAGCCTGCTCAAGCTTTCCGTCGATGCTCACGCAATCGCTTCATCTCCTCACCACGCCGACTCCTTCGCCCTCGACTCAGACCTTGTGGCTCGCTTCAATCGCTTGAAGAATCCTCCCCTTCCTCCTCCTGATCCTCTCACAGGTGCAGCCCCAGCTGCCGCCATCGTCCCCCGTCTCCCCCTTGCTCCTTTTGATCCCGCAGAAGTCGACATCCTTGGCGCCGACCTCGCGGCTCGCCTCGCTGCCCTCAAAGCCCCATCTATCCCTTCAGTTGCGTCATCGAAGTCCTCTGTCTTCCCTTCTGGAAACCCTAGCACATCAGAAACAGTGACAAGCACTGATGGTGCTGCTAAATCAGAGATCTCTCCACCTAAGGATGCCAGTACGGCCGGTTTTGGGTCTGCCGAATACTCTGGCGCAGTTGTTGCAGCAGAAATGCTTGATTCAAGAAACGAAGTAGAGGCCGCAGCAAGCCTGAAAGATGGTACAACCAATGGTGATCTGTCTAACAATCCAACCGTGAGTGTTGTCGCGGAGAAGCTTGATTCAGGGAATGAAAAGGGGGCCACTCGACGCCGAAAAGATGGTACGACCATTGCCAATCCATCAGGACAGCACAGTCCGTGTGTTTTGACGCACAGTCCTGATCAAATGCCGTCAAGGAGCAATGCAGAGGCGACATATGACACTGAGGTGCAGAATCTTCTTGCTTCCGTCAGCGACCAGATCAGGTTCCATGGAAAGGGTTCCCATGGGACAAAGCCGGCTGAGACTACGAGCGAGCCCTGTTCTGAAGATGAAATCTCAGACAGGGAAGTGGATGAGATGGTAGAATGGGCCAAAGATGCTGCTCGATTAGATGATGGGGAAGAGGAAGAAGAGGAAGAAGGGCTAGAAGTTCAGGAAGATCATTCACGGTTGTCTTTCGGATTACCACCTGTGTCAAGCACTACCCTCCAGCCAGTCAAGGAGAAAGGCAGGGGTTGGAAGTTCTGGTAGTCCTAAGTTTTGCTACCTCGTTAAACTTGGGTTGTGGAGCATTGGTTTTGGAGCAGGTGGAATACTGTAATTTTGACATCCAATCTGCCTATTCTATGAGATCGAGGTATGTATTTATCTGTCTATACAAGTAAGATTGGAGATGCATAACGTCTTTGCAAATAGGTTGTATATTGTTGGGCTTCCAGCAATCTAATTTAGCTCAGTACATATACTTGGTGGGCTAACTCTATCAGTTCAACTTATGAGCTGGACCTACTCCTATGTAAGCAAGATGTCTTATGAATTTAATGAAGTGGAAGTATGGGACCTACATCAGATTATATGCATAGGGGCCTCGTTTCCAGGTCTTCTTTTTGGGTGCATTAAGGTTGTCATGTCACAATGCCTGAATTTGCTTGAGTGCTTGTGATGTAGCACATTAATGACACTACTTTGCAATGTCAATGCGATTATCCTAGTCCGAAAGGAGAAAGCACTCAGCACACACGGAAAAAATGATGTGAGTTGAAGGACTTTGTGCAAGTGAAACTAGGATCATCCTATCGCAAAAGTAAAAGCCACTTAGCACATAATGCAAAAAGTTATGAAGTTGAAGCGTTGTATGTATATGTTGTCTCTATTTTTCTTATTTGGCACATGGTTCACAGACCAGGAGCTTTTGGAAGAATTACTACGCCTCTAATAAATGGTTGAATTTTATCTACTTTTAAGTTCTTGTTGAGAATTCATGCATCTATCTAGGCTATATCATAATGGAGTCAAGGGGAGCCATTCATCTCACATCATTGTGATTATTCCACAAATTTGTGTCTTGCCCAAGTGGTAATCAACATCTCCATTTACCCACATGCTAGCGTTGCCTGCCATGATTACTTTTGTTGTTGCCAAGAATGCTAAGAGATAGCGATGACATCATCTACATTAGCCATGACTACTTTGGACTCTACTACTATTGTTCTAGCCATTGTTGCCCTTACTCATTGTAAAGTGTAGATACTACTACTAGACTTACTGCTTCAACCAAAATGTTCTAATCTAATTTCCAAAATGTTGGCTCGTTGCCCACATTGATGTGCAAACAACAAATCTAGGATTTTTTGGGTCAACAATACTTATATTTGAAATTTCTTATTTGCTAGATACCACTACCTCAAGAATTGATTCATTGATAGCTTGGAGAGCTGTACAAGTGAATCTAGATTACCTATGTTGCTCCTGGGATTGTTTGACTCTACCTTCAGTTGTGCACATCCTAGACCACGTCTTTAAATGCCAAAGCATACCTTTAAATGCTCTTGGTTCTTGTGTAGCTCCATTATTGCCCTTTGATTAAGCCTTCACCCCATTTCAACCTCTTGAAAAGTTATATTTTCAACACCTTGTAGTACATCGAGTCATTCTACACCTTAGTATATGGATATGTATTTGTTACTTCATTTCTAGCTTCATTATATGCTTTACTTTATCATGTAGACTCCGTAAGTCATTTGTAATCCGAGTGAGTTCATTCTTTTGTTCACTTGATTGGCCAAGTTTCCTTCACATGGTTAGGGTAAGTTATCCACTTGTCATTTGAGCTACCATGAGTACTTGAGTTGATGAGTGTGTACACATATGAATATTTGATGTCTCAACTCTCTCCCATCATGGAGTCCCTATTTTGTATCATTGGAAGGATAATCACCTCTATTGCATCATATGGAGTCCTTCAGGTTTTGGATCTTTCCTTGAGGTCTCACTTAAAGAACCTTAGGTGTACAAGTATTGGCAAAAGCTGTCACCCTTGCCTTAGCACATAAGCAAGACCATGGAAGCAAAAGAAAACAATTGTTGAATGCATAGTGAACTAAACAAGATGACAAGAACACATGAACTTAGAGAATGAAGAATCAGACAATTGATTCCATATGCCAAAGCATGAGAATGTACACAAACCACATGGGTTGTGGCAACCATTGGAGTGGTTCAAGTCTCCCTCTCCAAAATGGGATGTGAGTGTTTTCGACATAGGAGAGAGAGAGTGAAGCACAATAAATAGGCCATGGATGGGTAAATACGTCCACTAGGTTGGCCACCTAGCAAATGCCTAGAAATGTAGGTGGGCTAGGGATAAAAAAATATGCTTACAATATGAGAAATTTGTTTGCAATTTTGGCCACCATGCCCACTAAACTATCGAGGAAATGCCCATAAGACCAATGGAGACCAATGCACAACCCCACAATATGTACAATGCTAATAGCTTCTAACATATCCTTGGTGGGTTTAGCCTTTGGGTTAGATAGAGTAGTTAAGCTAGTAGCAACTCAAGGCGTGCTACATCGAGTTGCTACCAATTTAGTTGCTCGATGGGTTGTTAGCACCGTTGGGGCCATGGTGATTTTTGTTGATAGACAAGATTGTATCACTAAGGCTAGAAGGCTAATTCTATGGTCTCCATGACCTTGGCCACATTACCAAAATCTATATTGAAATTTGAGGATAATGAAGGGTTGGTGGAATCCTTACCCTTCTTGTCCTTATGCTTTTGCAATGCTGCTAGCTTCTTGCAGTTTTTACAAAGGTGCCCCTTCTTCTCATAGAACTAGCATTGTCCCTTTTTCTTCTTCTTCTTCAAAGCTTGCTCATAGGAGTCATAGATGTTTGATCTCATCACATACTTACCGCACCATCATAGGGTTGACTACATATTACAAAGTTGATCCTAGGTGTGTAACTCAAAGAATGAATGATTGAATAGTATTGATAGACTTAAACGAGATGATTGGCGGTTTGCAATGAGAGCACTAACTTGCATAGTCGATGGGTGTACATAAGTTAGAGCTTTGACTATACTTTAGAAGCTATCCCACATGAAGTAGCTATGGGTAGGATTGAGGATGCTTAGGCATTCTTTGCATCTTAGTCTAGGAGTGCATTCTTAAAGTTGTCTTTGTCCCAATCAAAATTAAGAGAAGAGGGCCATCAAGTTCAAGATGTAGAGCTTGAAATAGTATACTAGAGTAACTTTCGCATAAACCATGCTTTCATCATTGAGTTTCCAATTAGATTATTGGGGCCTTGAAGCTTGTTGTTGTCACGAGGACATGAAATTTTGATGCTTTGCTTATGTTTAATTGACATTTGATTAAAGGATTAATCAAATGTGCAATTAAAAGATGCACATGTGTTGCACATGTGAGGTGCAAGCTACTTTTTCACAGTTAAAGGTTGAAGGACCCTGTGAAAAAGATGGGTGTCAAAGGCAAAAGTTGTAACAAGTTACACTTGTTAGATTCTAGGTGAATTTTGGTGTGAGCTTGCCCCTAGGACCATTAATTGGCCATTAAGTGCCAGTGGTGACACTAGGGACTAGGCATTAATTAATGGATTAATGCTTGTCCAAGGGTCAATGCATGCATGGGACCACTTTGTGTTGCAAATGGTCTAGCTAATTAATTTTTGGATGGGCAAGGTCTATTTTTTGGGCATGGATTAAGGGTTGAATTAATTTTCAGAATTAATTAATTCTGAAAATTAATTAAATGGCTGGAAATTGCTAAAAATAGATTAAGAAAGCTGCCACTTGGCAAAACTTTCCCATGCAAGTGGGGGAAAGGTTAAATAGGGCTGAAGGGAGAGGGAAATCTCGTTTTTTCATTTTGGAGCTGTTGTAAAGAGGTGTTGGACTATTGCTGCCAACTTTTGGGATTAATTCCCAGCCATTGGAGACCATTTTGGTGATGGAGATTGCATATTCTTGACCTTGGGAAGCTGGCAATTGCTACTGATGCACTTTCTCCTGAAGATCACAGTCTTTGATGCTCCTATTCTTATTGGTGCATCCGTTTGGGACTGGTACAACAGGGCAGCAACTGAGTTTGATCAGTTCTTCACGACAAATCTCAGAATTCTCTCTCTCTAGAGCATTCTCTCATCTCTTTCAGCCTATGCTCAACCATTCTTAGCAATTCTCAGCCATTTGGAGGAGATTTCAGTCATTTTTAGTGGGCTGAACTGTAATTTATACAGTAAACCCTAATTTACAACAGAAATTAGGGTTTAGCAACCACCTTGGGATCCGTGCCAGAGATTGAAGGCTCAAGGGACTGAAATCAGCAGCTGATAATTGAAGATTATCAAGGGATTTCAAGAGCCAGCCCATCTCGAATTGATTTGGGGCAGCATTTGGCCAGCCAAGGGTCAAATTGGAGAAGAAGTGCTGAGTGAATCAAAGGTCCAATGCTCCGTTTAATACTGGCTATCATGGAAATTGCCTCTACACTAGCGGATACACTATGCCTTTCATGTGAGCTTGGTGATGCCTTTTTATGCTGACGTGCCTAAGGATGTATCTGCTGAAATTCAGTCCAATGTAGAGGAGCTGAATGAGATATTGGTATCCGAGCAGATTTTGGCACATAGAGAGAAAAGGTCAAAGGTAAAGCTTCCATAAGCTATTGGGTGAAGTTTCACAACTGTTCACCAATGGATGCTAAATGGAAGGAAGAGGATGACTTGGCAGACCATCCTTAGTTGTTGTAGCTTAACCTTGATGCCTTTCGATTAGAGCCGACTTTGGATTGAGCTCTTTCAGGTTCAGCAGGGCAAGGGTCCAGAGTACCACCTGATACTCAAGGGGGAGGTAGCACTTCGACTCCTTCAAGAATGGACTGCTCTCGTGTATAGTGGATCTCAGATGTATTCAACATGCATCCAAGGTATTGTGCTGACAGTATGTCTGCCATGAGGTCATTATTTAGTGTACTAGTCATTGTGGTATGTATGCAGATGGGTATGGTTTTCACTGCAGCTCTGAAATTGTACATTTGCATCAAGTTATGATCATGAGAGACTAATTACCGAGTACTAGCTTTCAGTGTATGATCATTAGTTTCAGTGGTATTCAGCTGGTTCTATGGACAACAGCATGTGTATTGAATGCCATTGACAATTCAGCCATGGTTTTGGCTCGGTTTATGCTTTACTATGGTTGTGTAGTCAGCACTGTTGAGAAACAAGAGTTTGGGATGCATTCGATGAGTTTCTGTCAATAGTTCTGGACTATTGTTGAGCTTTATGCTATGTTTATGCTGGCGGGAAATTTTCAGCAAATGGTGGGCATATGAGATACTTAGTCAGTAGTGGCCAATGTTGTGTTGACTATGATGCCTTGTGAAAATTCGAGTGCAGTATTGTTTGCTTTGACACATTACAGTGCAATCGAGGACGATTGCAAGGATTTCAAGGGGGTGGTCTGTCACGAGGATGTGAAATTTTGATGCTTTGCTTATGTTTAATTGACATTTGATTAAAGGATTAATCAAATGTGCAATTAAAAGATGCACATGTATTGCACATGTGAGGTGCAAGCTACTTTTTCACAGTTAAAGGCCGAAGGACCCTGTGAAAAAGATGGGTGTCAAAGGCAAAAGTTGTAACAAGTTACACTTGTTAGATTCTAGGTGAATTTTGGTGTGAGTTTGCCCCTAGGACCATTAATTGGCCATTAAGTGCCAGTGGTGACACTAGGGACTAGGCATTAATTAATGGATTAATGCTTGTCCAAGGGTCAATTAATGCATGGGACCTCTTTGGGTTGCAAATGGCCTAGCCAATTAATTTTTGGATGGGCAAGGTTAATTTTCTAGGCATGGATTAAGGGTTGAATTAATTTTCAAAATTAATTAATTTTAAAAATTAATTAAATGGTTGGAAATTGCTGAAAATGGATTAAGAAGGCTGCCACTTGGCAAAACTTTTCCATGCAAGTGGGGGAAATGTTAAATAGGGCTGAAGGGAGAGGGAAATCTCGTTTTTTCATTTTGGAGATGTTGGAAAGAGGTGTTGGATTGTTGCTGCCAGCTTTTGGGGCCAATTCCCAGCCATTGGAGACCATTTTGGTGATGGAGATTCCATATTCTTGACCTTGGGAAGCTGGCAATTGCTGTTGATGCACTTTCTCCTAAAGATTACAGTCTCTGATGCTCCTATTGTTGTTGGTGCATCCGTTTGGGGCTGGTACAACAGGGCAGAGTTTGATCAGTTCTTCGCGATAAATCTCAGAATTCTCTCTCTCTACAGCATTCTCTCATCTCCTTCAGCCTATGCTCAACCATTCTTAGCAATTCTCAGCCATTTGAAGGAGATTTCAGCCATTTTTGGTGGGTTGAACTGTATTTTTTGCAGTAAACCCTAATTTACAGCAGAAATTAGGGTTTAGCAGCCACCTTGGGATCCGTGCCAGAGATTGAAGGCTCAAGGGATTGAAATCAGCAAAGCTGATAATTGAAGATTATCAAGAGATTTTAGGAGCCAGCCCATCCCGAATTGATTTGGGGCAGCATTTGGCTAGCCAAGGGTCAAATTGGAGAAGAAGTCCTGGGTGAAACAAGGGGCAAATGACCCAAAAGGCTTGCTGGACATTTATGATAGTAAGAGCAATTGGTTAGCAGGAGGAGATTGAAGAATCTCAAGTTGTACTCCTTCCAATTGAATGAAGATAAAGAAATACCGCAAGGGGCGCCAGTTTTGGGGCCAACAGGGAGTCTACTGTCCAAGAATGTTATGGTAAAGTGTGTATTTCAGTTTATGTGCATTTATTTATTGTTGTAATTGACTCTTAAATCAGGTTATCGCCACCCATTCTAAGAAGGAAGGTTGGTTTCAGTTGTTATTATGACAGCATGGAGACACCTTTGATTGATAGAATTATGAAAAAAGATAAGGGGTTGTCAAAGAGTACATGGAGCACTTATGATTACTAAGCCCATAATTAGAGGTTCATCAATTTAAGAAAAAATAAAAGTTCAAGATAAAGCAAGAGATAGGAATATAAAGTGGAGTGTGAAGATTCAAGGCACAATAGTTGACATGCATGAACCCTATATTGAATGTAAATTAGGCCAAAGTAAGATTGTAGAAGATTCAATTCAAGTTGATGATTGCTTGTGAAGGCAAATGATTGAATGCAAAATGAAGGTATGGTAAACAAAATGTGAGGTGAGTAGCATATAACTGAGGTAAAACATTTTGACCATCAAGTAGATAAAGCTGCATGACTAGAATGTGATTTGTCCAAAGTAGATGAGCTAGAACAATATCCAAAAACAAGGATTTATAGCCTGTGAAACAATCCAAGAGAGTTGAATAGAGTTGTAGTGCCAGTCACATTAGGTTAATGGAGCACTTGGACCAAGGTACTTGGCCTTCTAATACCATGTGAGAAATAGATAGGCAACAGAAGCAAAAGAAAGAAATTGTTGAATACACAATTATCTACACAAGAAGACAAGAACACATAGCCTTTGAGAATGAGGGATTGGTAATGGAATCTATATACCATCTGGGCCACTAGAGTGCTCCTTGTATTTCTCCAGCATTATGCAAATGTGCTAAATGGTTCAACAAAAAGGAAGATAATGAAGCACAATAATAGGCCATGTGGATAGACAAGTAATGTAGTAGGTCCGCTAGATAGGAAACGCTTAGATATGTAAGTTGGCCAAGGATAAAAAAATTCACCCACAACATGAGAAATGTGCCTCTCAATGCTAGCTACATCCCCACTAGATCAATGTAAAAATTTTCCATAAGACCAATCCACAAATCCATGATATGTTCAATGCTAATACTATCATCTTCATTGTAGCATTATCGACCACCCATTATAAGATTACATCTGACAAGAATCTGGAGTTCTCAATACACATGTACACCACCTTTGGGATAATTGGGGATTCAACATCTTTGTCTTAGCTAGCTTTGGTGGCAAGCACATGCATGCTTTTGTGTTTGTATGCCCCATATACTTCCACTTTTACTCCTCCTAACAAACAAGCACACACAATCCATATGGGACATCCAAACCCATAATAATATGTAAAAAAGAGGCTCTATAAGCAAAATATCTCAATTAAGTGTAGTTGTTGCTTCTTAGATTTTCAAATGAGTATACTTTTGGTGCATCATATTCTAAATCCTACCTCACACATCCTCAAGTAATCCTTCCATGGTGTTGATACCAACACCTTTCTCCTCTTTACCTCTCTCTCTACCTACCTATTCATACTTTGGAGTATTACCTCCATATGGCATGTGTCTAGTCTATGTGTTGAGAATCACTACTTCATCTTATGGTGTTTGTTAGGTTAAATGCACAAGATTAAGGTTGGACACTTCTATTCTTTTAGAAGTTGCAACTCATATTGGCAACAATCTCTTGACATTTTACTCCTAATAACCATGCATTCTTTTCTTTATTCCAAGAAGGCAATAACAGTAGACTAGCTTTGAGGTTTATTGAACTCAACAACTTACCTTCTCACATTGTAATCCAAAAGCTTGAAGGCTCGAATATGGTTCCATAACCCAAGCAACATGATCAAATGCCATTGCTCGAAAAAGAAGGAAAGAAAAAAGATGGAGAAGAGCTTCACCTCATTGGATTCCTCACTCTCTCTTGTTTCACAACCTCACACATAACTCCAAACTCAACCCTCTTACCATGAATGGAAGAAGAAGAAGAAAGCAAGAAGATGAAGAGCTTCTCTCTTGTTAGCAATAGGTGTATCTTATGTGGTTATCTCCAACTTATGAGTCTCACTTTGAGTCAGATGATGATACTAGGAGCTCTAGCATTGTCTTTGTTTGTCATTTTATGTGTTTTAGACACTTTAGATGGAGAGCACATTAGTGTATTTCTTTTCATGCACTTTTGACCTTTTTAAAAGGCTTTTGGCCACATTTAGGGTTTTCCCTTGTTTTCACCTATATATAAGTAGCATGCCCTCCCACTTTCATTCATTATCCATTATCCATTATCCATCATTGATTCTATGGGATCAACCAACCCTTCTCATTCTCTCATCCCCCTACTATTGTGTAGTGTCCACACAGATGATTATTGTGTGTTGGGGTTGACCGTTGCAGCCTTGTACCTTCAACCATGCAGTCACATTATTTCTTCTCTCTCTTGCATTCTCTTTGACTCTTTCTCTCTGTTCTCACTTTCCTCTTTCCATTGCGTAGTGTCACATGGTATTAGAACCATGCATGGAAGTCGGAGATCTTGAAGAGGAGCAATCTATTCAAGGTACCAACCATTTAGATCACTAGTTAAGGGGCCATAGATTTGTATTTTGAACTGGGGCCGTCTACTTTCTCCCTTATGGTAGTTGGAAACTTTGTGTTTATAGTAGGGTGGTGTTCTTCTCTACTGGATGTCTTTATTTCTATTGGACAATCCCTTATTTCTGCATAGTCAACTCTCTACTCATTTGCATATTGTTGTGCAAGATCTCCTTATTTGGGCGACATTATTAAGGTTGGGTGGCTTGGTTTTAGGTGAATAGACTTGTGTACATCTGCACTTTGGTTTTGAGGACCTCTTGGTACTCGAACAGGGTGCATGTCATAGTGGGCCAGATTCCTGAGGAGCCTATGCACATGACTGTGCTTACACGATTTTATCTATAGGTATCGAACAAGCCAAGCAAAATAAAGGGAAGAGAAGGAAGTTGGAATTATCTTTCAACTATGATATAGCTTTTGTGGGAAAGCATAGAAGATATCCCACATGTCCTCATTGTGGGAAGATCTTGCACCTTGAGGGGAATTTTCAGAGAATATACCCTCACCTTCATCCAAGAGAAAATGGTGGATCTACATAAGAGCCTCCATCTACCTCCACTACGTCACTTGCTATTTCCACTAAGTTTTTCTACACATTTATCAAGTGGAGAAGCCTTATTTGACTGTCTCTTCTTCTAAGCAGCCTTGACCCATTGCTAGTGATGCATCAAGTCCTATGGCTCCTTGAGGTGATTTGTTATAGGTTCTCCATCCGTCAAAGGGTATTGTCAACACTGGTGACATTTCTTTGGTGGATATTAGTGGTGTTGGTGCTTTGCCTCTATTGTCTACTGACTATACATCAAGCTCCATTTCTGAGACCCTATATACTTCTAACTTGGGCATTCCCTCTCCTTTCAGCTCATGGGGTCCTAGTCTCGAGACACGTGTTCTCTACATGGAGCCAACCAACTTTGTTGAGGATTATTCTACTAGAGCAACACTTGTGGCATGCTGGCAAGAGAGGAAGCTATCTATGCTCCATTCCCCTTCTTTTGTGCAGGGCCCTTCGAGGCAGCTTTCTACTATTGCACCTATTCTCGCTAATGCACCATCTATTCCATAGGTTCTATCCCATCCCCCACCATCTTCTCTGGTGGTTTCTTCATACCTCCCATCCCTTTTAGAGGGGGGCGATATTGGTGATGCGACTATGGATTTCCTAGCCCTTTGTGTTTCAAAAGGGGGACTTCCTAGGATTGTGAGGAGTTTCTTTAGGGTTTCTAGTCTACTTTGGGTCTTTCTTTTGTGTGGCTACTCTTTTTCTTCATCATTGGGCCACCATTTCCTACCGCTTAGCCCTTGGTCCCTAGTGTTTCTATGCACCTTATGGCACCTTCTATAGTTACTCACTATCGTCTCTCAATTGAGTTAGAGGCTTGGCTCACCCATCGCTAATTGGAGTTTTTTGGAGTGATCCATTTGAGGCATCTCCAATTCCATTGCCCTTTGGTGGCCCTCTATTTGGTCCACTATTTAAATGGAGAGAGGGTCTTTCTCCTTGACTGGCTTTCTTCATCGAGAGGAACTACATCAACATTGGCACTCTTCCCACCACCCCCAGATCTGCATCTCTTTTGGCTTTCTGCCACATTTAGGATTTGAGAGGGGGTATTAGCAATCGTGTGTCTTGCATGGTTATCTCCTGCCTGTGAATCTCAAGTATGAGTTAGATGAGGACAATAGGAGATTTGGCATTGTGTTTATCTCTCATTTTCTGTGTTTTAAATGCTTTAGATGGAGAACACATTAGTGCATATCTTTTTGTACACTTTTGGCTATTTTTTTAGGGGTTTACCACATTTAGGGTTTTCTCTCTTTTTCACCTATATATAGGCAATATGCCCTTCTACTTTCATTCATTATCCATTATCCACCATTGATCCTTTGTGTGATCAGTCAATCATCATCATTCTCTCATCGCCCTACTACATATGATGTTCACATTGATGTGTAGAGCTATGCGTTAGGATTCACCTTGCAGCCTTGTACCTTTAGCCATTGCAGTCACATTGTTTCTTCTCTCTCTTGCATTCTCTTTGTCTCCTTCTCTCCGTGTCCACTTTCCTTTTTCTATTGCACACTCTCACATCTCTATCCTAAGTTCCTCACTCAACATACCTCTCACTCACTCCCTTACTTACTCTCAACAATAAAGATAAGGCAATAGAATAGAAGAAGTGAATGGAAAGCTTCAATAGTTGCATTGATAGAGCTTTCATAGCATGGATGTGACCTCCCACCCTTATATAGACCAAAATTAGGGTTAACGTTAGGTCCCCTCTCTAGGGTACCACGGTACCACCCTATAGCATTTAGGATTTATGCCCCTTTTACATTTTGATTTGTGTCCCTTTTGTATTTTAGGATTTTCACCCCTTTCGCATTTTAGGGTTTTGGAAATTGTGACTTAGGATTTGTGCGCTCTTTTCGGTATCTTACCCGCTTTATGAGCTCCAAGTCTATTCTTGCTTGAATACAATTACGAGTGATAATACAATGTAAATGGGTGTATGTCTCACTCTCATAAAATAATACAACTATGATAATAATATAGTGTAGCACTCCCAAAATAGTATGCGCCAAAACATAACTATGTCAATTGCACTTTCATTTTCTTTGACTTTCTTGGACTTTGCCTTTGATTATAGCCATCTACATTTCCTATTAATATCATTCTCCTTCAACATTCCCTTATTCAATAGTCATTGAAAGAATAAAGAATAAAGTAATAGCGATGGGTGTGTGCCACTATAGTATACATGTGTTTGGTCATGGTGTGTGAAGTAAATATAGAGCAGCGTAGGCACATGCGCCTTTATCCAAGCTTTATCTCCAACCATCTCCCACTTAATGACTAATATACAGTATCTCTAGTGAGGAGAGAACAAGTAAAAAGTGGCAAAGTACAAATATACATAAAGTACAATAGGATGATGACTAGACATCATCTCATTGTACACCCATTATCTTCCTAAGGAAGGCAAAACATTCGTTGAGAGACTTTTAGTGATTGATCAAATCTACAGGATTCTCATTAGTCAAGATCTTAAGAAGCACGATAGACTTGTCCTCTACTACCTCCTTGATGAAGTGATAGTGCATCTCAATGTTCTTTGCCTTCGCATGGAAGATCCAACTCTTGGCCAATTGGATAGCACTCATAGAATTCGAATGCAATGTAAGAGTAGCCATAATACCAAGGTCTATCACCAAATGGTCTACTAACCATAAGGTCTTCTAAGTCTTAGTGGTTGTAAAATACTCTGTCTTAGTAGTAGATAAGGCCATGCATTTCTGCTTTGTGGACATCCAAGAAACAACACCTTTAGCAAAAGTAAAGACATACCCAGAGATGGACTTCCTAATATCTACATATCTTACATAGTTAGAGTTAGTGTTACCAACAATCGTAGCATCCTAAGCAACATAGCAAATGCTCATATTTGCAGTGCCTTAGGTACCTTATCATATCCTTCATGGTATTCCAATATTGTCGGCCTGGTGGAGTTATATAGCATGTCGCAACTCCCATTACAAATGCTATGTTTAGACGAGTAGCTATCATGGCATATATCAAACTATCCACTACATATGTATAATAGATCGTGGCCATCTTCACCTTCTGCTTATTTGATTCGGGACAATATGCTTGACTAATCTTCACATGGGAAGATAAGGGATAACCAACAGACTTAACATCCTACATATGAAAGTACTCAAGGACCTTCTATATATAGTCATGTGATAAGTTCAGGAGCCCCTTAGAGCAATCGCACATAATGCACATGCCAAGAATATGTAAGGCTTGTCTCATGTCCTTTATCTCAAATCTCTTCTTGAGCTGAATTTTCATGGCATTCAATTCATCATGAGCTCTCTCAGTAAATCAATGTATCATCCATATAAAGTACCAAGATATCAAGACTACCATCACAAGTCTTCTTTGTGTAGCACGGGTGTGAACACATCCTTAGCACATTGTACTTTCATACATATATCTATCTAAAACCTAAAATGGTATACTCATCATTTATACCTAAAAACGTGTTCACTTTATACTCTGCTCTCTCGCCCTCTCCCTATATCTCTCAATGCGTGTAATGACTGCTTGCCTCGATCTCCATGCCTAATCGATTCCTTCAAACTGGTATCAGAGCGTAAGGTGCTGCAGATGGTCATCAGGCTGCGCGAGAGCTCAAAGGCGAGCAAGAGAGTCACAGGTGTAAGCTGCAGGCAAGTAACTCTGTGACAGGCGTGGACCAAGCATGCGATGGGGCTGTAGAGCTGACGAACGAGGAGGCTGTTGCTGCGTGACTAGTCGAGCTGCGCGACAAGCGACGCGACAGGGAACATCGACCAGATGGAGGACACGCGGGCGAGAGGCCACGCCAGCGACCAAGCGTCACAGGACGGAGGGCACGCGGGCACGAGGCCATGCCAGCGATGAGGTTACGGGACAGTGAACAGGCGCTGTGTCCAGCGGGCGTGCGTCACATCGCACGGCTAACACATCCATTGTCTCGTCAGATTTTTTTTTCTTTCCCAAAATTCAACTTTTTTTTCTCTCTGCAAATTGCTTCACCCACTGACGAGGCTTCGCGCGCATAAGTACAAGACTTCAGATCTGCGCAAAATTGGCTGAGAAATTAGGGGCTTTTCTCGAATCTGGGGATCTCAACACACAAGTGGACAATCTGACTCAGAAATTGCAAAGTCGATGCACATCTGCCCGGAAATTTTGGGGCTTTTCATATTTTTAGTGAAATTCTTTTAATTTCATTGATATTAGTGCATACAGGACTTGGAAAATTTGGGGATTTTTCCAGATTTCATGCGGGCAAGATGCAACAGTGATATTTATCTCAGAAATTGTAGGAATTTGTGACATTTTGTCCCCGATATTTTGGGCTTTTCATGTACATGCATAAATTGGGCTGAAATTGACCAAATTTCTCGACATTGAGGCACATTGGACCCCGTGCAATTTGGGGCTTTTGCGATTTGGGCAAAATTTGTGCTACATTTGGTCATTTTATGTACATGTAGGTTGAATTCCACGCAATTTGGACATCAACACTTGGTAAAATTTGGGGGTTTTGCTAAAATTGCTTTATTTTGGCAAAATTGGACAATCCTATGCATGACAGAGGAAATGCAGATGTGTGTTTGATGATTGTGAGCACAAAATTTTGGGGCTTTTGACCATTCATGTCAAATTTTATGCCCGTGGGTACACGTACAACAGAAATTGCAACTGAAATTTTGGGATTTCTCATGTAAAGTGATGTACATGCCTTTTGAAACAATTGTAATCAGTTTGATAATGCTGTAACACTTGATTTGGTGCTTTTGAAAACTAAATTATAGATCTGAAATTTGTACTTCTGCATGGTAATTTATTATTGATTGGTACTTGTTTGTACCTTGGTCACCTAGGTGACAATTTGGGACTGCACTTACTTGTTTTTTTGTCACTTTTGAGCTAAAAACCATGGCTAGCAACAATGACAGCAGTAATTTCATGCATATAAAGAAGCTTGAAGGCGCACATAATTTTGTAGTGTGGTAAAAATAGTGCTACAATATCCTATTACAAAAGAAGCAGGCAAAGCCGATCAAAACTAAAGGGGCAAAGCCTGTGGACATGGATCAGGACGATTGGGATGAGTTGAATGAGCTTGCACGCTCAACCATAGAGCTATCGATTTTTGATGCCTTGCTCTTCAACATTGAAGATTTGGATTCTGCATATGCTATATGGACTAGACTAGAAGAACTGTATGCACAGAAGAGCGATGCAAGTAAAGTGTATTGGCTGAAAAAGCTTATGGATTTGCATATGAAAGAAGGTACAACAATGTCTACTCGCTTGAGTGAGTTTAACTCCATTTTCAGCCAGCTGGTTGCCTTGAAATTTATGATTGATGAGGAATTTAAGGCTACTTTCTTACTTTGCACTCTACCAAAGAGTTGGGATACATTCAGGACTGCTATGAGCAATTCTAATGTGATCCTTTTGTATGCTGATGTAGAGAGTGCTCTACTTATGGAAGAGATGAATCGGCAGAACAATGCATCCAGCAAGTCTTCCAGTGCTTTGCATACTAGGGGCAGATCACAATAAAAGGGCAAAAATGATGGCAAGGGACGCAGTAAATCACGTGGCAAAGATGTTGAATGCCATCATTGTGGCAAGAAGGGTCACTTTAAATGTGACTGCTACAAATGGAAGAAAGAGAAAGGAAAAGACAAGAAGACAGATGATTGCAAGGAAGAGAAAAAGGACAGTCAGCCTAAGAAAAGCAGTGTAAAAATTGAAGATGTGAATGTAGTCACTCATGACAGTGATAGTGCAAGTGATGTACTCTTTGTCTCTTTACATTTTGTGCACATGCTCTACTTGCAGATACAGATGATGACATGCATACCTAGATTCTTGATTCAGGTGCTTCTTTTCATGTCACCCCTCATCGTGAGTGGTTTTCCGCATCTACAGGGGGTTGACATGGTGTTGTCCATCTTGGGGACAACTATGCATGTGAGATTGCAGGTATTGGTAGTGTGCAGTTACAGTTTCAGCATGGCTCTATTTTTACATTCAGCATGTACGGCATGTATCTCAGCTCAAGAAGAGCTTGATCAGCACAGGGAAGCTAGATGATGATGGTTTTCATACCACCTTTGGTGATGGAAAATGGCTGTAAGGGATCTAGGGTTATTGCCAAAGGTTGCAAGAGTGATACGTTGTATCCACTCCATGTATCTAGTGTGCATGACCATGTTGTTGCCGTGACCGAGCAGCCAAGTGTTTCTTTGTGGCATGGCCGGTTGGGACACATGAGTCAAACATGAATGAAAGTGCTTTCTCGTTTGGGTTACTTGCCTTGTCTTCGTTATGCTGATTTTGAGTATTGTGATCATTGTATTTATGGCAAACATGCACAGACTTCTCACAAAAAGTCTCTTTCTTTGAAATCTTCTCCTCTAGAGTTAGTACACTCAGATGTATGTCAAATGCCAGGATTATCTTTAGGGAGAAAGAAATATTTTGTCACCTTTGTCGATGATGCTACACGGAAAGTATGGGTTTACCCTATTCGTGGCAAGAATGAAGTGCTTGATAAGTTTAAAAAATTCTTGGCATTGGCTGAAAATCAGACAGATAAGACACTTAAGTGTCTTTGCTCTGACAATGGTGGAAAATATGTGTCTAAAGTCTTTCAGGCATTTTGTGATAGCAAAGGGATAAAGAGGGAGCTCATTGCCCCTCATAATCCACCCCAAACCGGAGTTGCAGAGCATATGAATCAAACCATCCAGGATAAAGAGGGAGCTCATTGCCCCTCATAATCCACCCCAAAATGGAGTTGCAAAGCATATGAATCAGACCATCCAAGATAAGGTCCGTACGATGCTCTCTCATACTGCATCACCCCATGGTTTTTGGGCAGAGGCTGTTATGACAGCCATTCACTTGATCAATCGGTCACCAAACAGGTCTTTTGGGGGGGAGGAGGGGGGAGGGAGAGGAGGGGGGAGGGGGGAGGGGGGGAGTTCTCCAAGAAGCGTGGTCAGGCAAACCACCTTCATATGCTCATTTGAAAGTGTTTGGCTGCAAGGCTTTTGTGCACATTTGTAAAGAAAAACGCAGCAAACTTGAGCCAAAGTCCTGTAAATGCATTTTCCTAGGATATGGTGACGAGGGTGAAATGGGATATAATTGTGGGATCTCGAGAAAAGCGAAATAGTACACAACAATGACGTTATCTTCTAGGAAGATTGCATGCACAAACAACTCGAAAAGACTGAGGAGGTCCGTAGGGTTATATTCCGCGAAGAAATACCTTTTGGACAACAAAATGTGCCCGTTGTACAACAGTAAATACTTACTGTAAATGAACCTATAAATGTAGGAAATGATCAGCTAGCTATTGCCCATGAAAATGAGCCATTACATGTGTAAGAACAACCAGGACATCAAGCTATAAATGCTGATTTGCAGGCTGAAATGCGAGGACATCATGCTGAAAATGGAAATTTTCAAGAACAACCAGTAAACAATGACCATTGGGTTAGGAGATCGTCTAGGGATACTAGACAACCTGACTGATTTGTTCCTAGTGTAATTAATATGGCTAAGTATGTCATGTTGATAGACTGTGGTGAATTGTCTTGCTTCAAGGAAGTAATGGACAGACATGACAACAAGAAATGGTATAAAGCCATGCTATGAGAGATGGAATCTCTTGAAAAAAAATGGCACTTGGGACTTGGTGTAGTTGCCTAAAGGGCAGAAAACCCTTCCATGCAAATGGGTTTACAAAATGAAAGTCACTTCTAGTTCCTCACTAAAGTACAAAGAAAGATTAGTTGCAAAGGGGTACAAGCAGGAGCATGGAATTGACTTTGATGAGATTTTCTATCTTGTAGTCAAGATGACTACATTGAGAACCATTTTGGGCTTAGTTGCAGTTGAGGATATGAAGCTCATACATATGGATGTAAAGACTGCATTTTTACATGGTGATCTGCATGAAGACATATATATGCAGCAGCCTAAAGGGTTTGTTGAACAAGGGAAAGAACAAATGGTATGTAAACTCAAAAGGAGTTTGTATGGGGTGAAACAAGCGCCGAGAGAATGATATCATAAGTTTGATACATTCATGCAGTCCCTAGGCTTTCACAGAAGTCAAGTGGATCACTGCTTGTACACCAAGAAGGCATTAGATGGAAACATGATTATCTTGGTTTTGTATGTTGATGACATGTTGATTGCTGGCAGGGATACTCATGCCTTGGATTCATTGAAGCAAAGTCTTCATGGCAGCTTTGACATGAAGGATCTGGGTGATGCAAATCACATTCTTGGCATGCGAATACTCAGAGATAGATCTAAAGGTTTACTGTATCTATCTCATCAGGAGTATATCTCCAAAGTTTTGCAGCGCTTCAATATGGAGGGGGGGGAAAATTTTGGGGTTCCATTGCTTCCATATGTGAAACTCAGTGCAGAGGACAACCCTACATCTGATGATGAGACGGTTGAAATGGCTAAGATACCATATGCTTCAGCTCTTGGCAACTTGATGTATGCTACGGTTACTACACGTCCTGACATTGCTTTTGCAGTGGGAGTGGTTAGCATATACATGGCAACCCCTGGCAAGAAGCATATGGATGCAGTGAAAGGTATTATGAGATACCTCAAAGGCACAAAGGAGTTGTGCATCTGCTGTGGAAAGAAAAAAGCATCTGTTGTTGGCTTTACGGATGCAAACTATGCTATGCTGGTCATGCGGATTGCAGGAAGTCCACTTCTGGGTATGTGTTTTACTTTCACAGGAGGAGCGGTCTCTTGGATCTCCAGGCTAAAAAAGTGTGTTGCATTGTCTACTACATAGATAGAGTATGTAGCTGCCACTGAGGCATGCAAGGAGGCTTTATGGCTTTCACGTCTAGTGGGAGAGCTTGGCATCACAGAGTTACATGTTCTCCATTGTGATAGTCAGGGTGCTATCATGCTAGCATGGAACCCTGTCTTTCATGCAAAGACAAAGCATATACAGGTAAAGTATCACTTCATTAGAGATTACTTGACAGTAGCAAGAGCATTGAGCTTGTCAAAGTGCATACAGATGATAATCCTGCGGACCTTCTCACGAAGGGTCTTCCAGCAAAGCGGTTTGCTCATTGCAGACAGATGATGGGAGTTGGATAGATATATTTATTTCAGCTTTGTACATACTTAGACTTAGCTGATTTTTTTCTCCTCTTAAGGCACATTGCCTTTAGGTGGGAGGTTGTTGGGAATAAAGAGCCATCGTGCCTTTTATATGTGCACAGGTGTGAACACACCCTTAGCACATTGTACTTTCATACATATATCTATTTAAAATCTAAAATGGTACACTCGTCATTTGTACCTAAAAACGTATTCACTCTATACTCTGCTCTCTTGCCCTCTCCATGTCTCTCTTATTGCGTATAGAGACTGTTTTCCTCGATCTCCGTGTCTAATCGATTCCTTCAAACTGGTATGAGAGCGTAAGGTGCTGCAGACGGTCGTCAGGCTGAGCAAGAGCTCAAAGGGGATCAGGAGAGTCACATGTGTAAGTTGCAAGTAGTGACTCTGCGACAGGCATGGACCAAGCATGCAACGGGCTGTAGAGCTAACGAACGAGAAGGCTGTTGCTGTGTGACTAATCAAGCTACGCGACAAGCGACGCGATAGGGAACAACGACCAGACAGAGGGCACGCAGGCGAGAGGCCACGCTAGCGACCAGGCGTCACGGGACAGAGGGTACGCAGGTGAGAGGCCACGCCAGCGATGAGGTCACCCGACGGCGAACAGGCACCGTGTCCAACGAGCATGCGTCACATCACACAGCTGACGAGTCCGTTGACCCGTTAGATTTTTTTTCTTTCCCAAAATTCAACTTTTTTTTCTCTCTGAAAATTGCTTCACCCACCATTGACGGGGCTTTGCGTGTGTAAACAAAAGACTTCAGATCTGTGCAAAATTGGCTCAGAAATTTGGGGCTTTTCTCAAATCTGGGGATCTCAACACAGAAGTGGACAATCTGACTCAAAAATTGCAAAGTCGGTGCACATCTGCCTGGAAATTTTAGGGCTTTTCACATTTTTAGTGAAATTCTTTCAATTTCACTGATATTAGTGCACGCAAGACTTGGAAATTTTGGGGATTTCTCATGTAAAGTGATATATATGCCTTTTGGAACAGTTGTAATCAGTTTTATAATGATGTAGCACTTGGTTTGGTGCTTCTAAAAATTGAATTACAGATTTGAAATCTGTACTTCTGCGTGGTCATTTATTGCTGATTGATACTTGTTTGTACCTTGGTCACCTGGGTGACAATTTGGGCTTGCATTTAGTGGTTTTTTAGTCACTTTTGAGCTGAAAACCATGGCTGGCAACAATGACAGTAGTAATTTAATGCATATAAAGAAGCTTGAAGGAGCACATAATTTTGCAGTGTGGCAAAAACAGTGCTACAATATCCTGTTACAAAATAAGCAGGCAAAGTCGATCAAAACTAAAGGGGCAAAGCCTATGGACATGTATCAAGACGATTGGGATGAGTTGAATGAGCTTGCATGCTCAACCATAGAGCTATCGATTTCTGATGCCTTGCTCTTCAACATTGAAGGTTTGGATTCTGCATATGCTATATGGACTAGACTAGAAGAATTGCATGCATAGAAGAGCGATGCAAGTAAAGTGTATTGGCTAAAAAAGCTTATGGATTTGCGTATGAAAGAAGGTACACCAATGTCTACTCACTTGAGTGAGTTTAACTCCATTTTCAACCAGCTGATTGCCTTGAAATTTATGATTGATGAGGAATTTAAGGCTACTTTCTTACTTTGCACTCTACCAAAGAGTTGGGATACATTCAGGACTGCTATGAGCAATTCTAATGTGATCCTTTTGTATGCTGATGTAGAGAGTGCTCTACTTATGGAAGAGATGAATTGACAAAACAATGCATCCAATAAGTCTTCCAGTGCTTTGCATACTAGGGGCAGATCACAGCAAAAGGGAAAATATGATGGTAAGGGACGCAGTAAATCACGTGGCAAAGATATTGAATGCCAACATTGTGGCAAGAAGGGTCACTTTAAACGTGACTGCTACAAATGGAAGAAAGAGAAAGGAAAAGGCAAGAAGACAGATGATTGCAAGGAAGAGAAAAAGGACAGCCAGCCTAAGAAAAGCAGTGTAAAAATTGAAGATGTGAATGTAGTCACTCATGACAGTGATAGTGCGAGTGATGTACTCTTTGTCTCTTTACATTTTGTGCACATGCCTTACTTGCAGATACAGATGATGACATGCATACCTGGATTCTTGATTCAAGTGCTTCTTTTCATGTCACCCCTCATCGTGAGTGGTTTTCCGCATCTATAGGGGATCGACATGGTGTTGTCCATCTTGGGGAAAACTATGCATGTGAGATTGCAGGTATTGGTAGTGTGCAGTTACAGTTTCAGCATGGCTCTCTTTTTACGTTCAGCATGTACGGCATGTATCTCAGCTCAAGAAGAGCTTGATCAGCACAGGGAAGCTAGATGATGATGGTTTTCATACCACCTTTGGCGATGGAAAATGGCTGTAAGGGATCTAGGGTTATTGCCAAAGGTTGCAAGAGTGATACGTTGTATCCACTCCATGTATCTAGTGTGCATGACCATGTTGTTGCCGTGACCGAGCAGCCAAGTGTTTCTTTGTGGCATGGCCGGTTGGGACACATGAGTCAAACATGAATGAAAGTGCTTTCTCGTTTGGGTTACTTGCCTTGTCTTCGTTATGCTGATTTTGAGTATTGTGATCATTGTATTTATGGCAAACATGCACAGACTTCTCACAAAAAGTCTCTTTCTTTGAAATCTTCTCCTCTAGAGTTAGTACACTCAGATGTATGTCAAATGCCAGGATTATCTTTAGGGAGAAAGAAATATTTTGTCACCTTTGTCGATGATGCTACACGGAAAGTATGGGTTTACCCTATTCGTGGCAAGAATGAAGTGCTTGATAAGTTTAAAAAATTCTTGGCATTGGCTGAAAATCAGACAGATAAGACACTTAAGTGTCTTTGCTCTGACAATGGTGGAAAATATGTGTCTAAAGTCTTTCAGGCATTTTGTGATAGCAAAGGGATAAAGAGGGAGCTCATTGCTCCTCATAATCCACCCCAAACGGGAGTTGCAGAGCATATGAATCGGACCATCCAGGATAAGGTCCGTACGATGCACTCTCATGCTGCATTACCCCATGGTTTTTGGGCAGAGGCTGTTATGACAACCGTTCACTTGATCAATCGGTCACCAAACTGGTCTTTGGGGGGGGAGTTCCCCAAGAAGCATAGTCAGGCAAGCCACCTTCATATGCTCATTTGAAAGTATTTGGCTGCGAGGCTTTTGTGCACATTCGTAAAGAAAAATGTAGCAAACTTGAGCCAAAGTCCTGTAAATGCATTTTCCTAGGATATGGTGACGAGGGTGAAATGGGGTATAAATTGTGGGATCCCGAGAAAAGGAAAATAGTACGCAGCAATGACGTTATCTTTCGGGAAGATCGCATGCACAAACAATTCGAAAAGACTGAGGAGGTCCGTAGGGTTGTATTCTGGAAAGAAATACCTTTTGGACAACAAAATGTGCCTGCTGTACAACAGCAAATACCTATTGTAAATGGACCTGTAAATGTAGAAAATGATGCTAGAAATAATCAGCCAGCTATTGCCCACGAAAATGAGCCATTACATGTGCAGGAACAGCCAAGATAGCAATCTGTAAATGCTTATTTGCAGGCTGGAATGCTAGGACAACATGCTGAAAATGGAAATTTGCAGGAACAGCCAACAAACAATGACCATTGGGTTAGGAGACAACCTCACAGATTAGTTCTTGGTGCAATTAATGTGGCTGAGTATGCCATGTTGACAGACTGTGGTGAACCATCTTACTTCAAGGAAGCAATGGACAAATGGGACAGCAAGAAATGGTATAAAGCCATGCTGTCAGAGATGGAATCTCTTGCAAAAAATTGCACTTGGGACTTGGTGCAATTGCCTAAAGGGCAAAAAACCCTTCCATGCAAATGGGTTTACAAAATGAAAGTCACTTTTGGTTCCTCACCAAAGTACAAAGCAAGATTGGTTGCAAAGGGGTACAAGCAAGAGCATGGAATTGACTTTGATGAGATTTTCTCTTCTGTAGTCAAGATGACTACATTGAGAGCCATTTTGGGCTTGGTTGCAGTTGAGGATATGAAGCTCATATAGATGGATGTAAAGACTGCATTTTTACATGGTGATCTGCATGAAGACATATATATGCAGCAGCCTGAAGGTTTTGTTGAACAAGGGAAAGAACAAATGGTATGTAAACTCAAAAGGAGTTTGTATGGGCTGAAACAAGCACAAAGAGAATGGTAATAAGTTTGATACATTCATGTAGTCCCTATGATTTCATAGAATTCAAGTGGATCACTGCTTGTACACCAAGAAGGCATTAGATGGAAACATGATTATCTTGGTTTTGTATGTTGATGACATGTGATTGTTGGCAGGGATACTCATGCCTTGGATTCATTGAAGCAAAGTCTTCATGGCAGCTTTGACATGAAGGATCTGGGTGATCCAAATCACATTCTTGGCATGTGAATACTCAGAGATAGATCTAAAGGTTTACTGTATCTATCTCAATACGAATATATCTCCAAAGTTTTGCAGCGTTTCAATATGGAGGGGGGGAAAACAATTGGGGTTCCATTGCCTCCATATGTGAAACTCAGTGCAGAGGAAAGCTCTACATCTGATGATGAGAAGGCTGAAAGGGCCAAGATACCATATGCTTCAGGTGTTGGTAGCTTGATGTATGCTATGTTTGCTACACGTCTTGACATTGCTTTTGCAGTGGGAGTGGTTAGCAGATACATGGCAACCTGTGGAAAGAAGCATTGAGATGCAGTGAAAGGTATTATGAGATACCTCAAAGGCACAAACGAGTTGTGCATCTGCTTTGGAAAGCAGAAAGCATCTGTTGTTGGCTTTACGGATGCAAACTATGCTGGTAATGCGGACTGCAGGAAGTCCACTTCTAGGTATGTGTTTACTTTCACAGGAGGAGTGGTCTCTTGGATATGCAGGCTACAAAAGTGTGTTGCATTGTCGACTACAAAGTAAGAGTATGTAGTTGCCACTGAGGCATGGAAGGAGGCTTTATGGCTTTCATGTCTGGTGGGAGAGTTTGGCATCACATAGTTACATGTTCTCCATTGTGATAGTCAGGGTGCTATCATGCTAGCACGGAACCCTGTCTTTCATACAAAGACAAAGCACATACAGGTAAAGTATCACTTCATTAGAGATGTACTTGACAGTAAGAGCATTGAGCTTGTCAAAGTGCATACAGATGATAATCCTGCAGGCCTTCTCACGAAGAGTGTTCCAGCAGAGCAGTTTGCTCATTGCAGACAGATGATGGGAGTTCGATAGATATATTTATTTCAAGTTTGTACATACTTAAACTTAGCTGATTCTTTTCTCCTCTTAAGGCACATTGCCTTAAGATGGGAGGTTGTTGGGAATAAAGGGCCATTGTTCCTTTTATATGTGCACGGGTGTGAACACACCCTTAGCACATTGTACTTTCATATATATATCTATCTAAAATCTAAAATGGTACACTTGTCATTTGTACCTAAAAACGTGTTCACTCTATACTCTGCTCTCTCGCCCTCTCCTTGTCTCTCTCACTGCGCGTAATGACAGTTTGTCTCGATCTCCGTGCCTAATCGATTCCTTCATCAAACTTGTGGTACCATTTCTTAGGTGCTTACTTAAGTCTATAAATGCTCTTTCTCAACTTGCACACACTAAGTGTTTCCTATCTTTTTTCTCAAAGCCCTTAGGCAATTATATATAAATCTCATTATGAAGATTATTGAGGGTTGATATGACTGTGTTTTTGGCTGTTTTTTGTTAGATTTTTGGGTAATTTTTATATGATTTGAATGATGATTGATTGGTTTGGAAGTTTTTTTAGAGAGTTTTGAATAAGGTTGAAAATGTTTGACAAGCTCATGATGTTTTTCAGTGGATATATGATGTGTTGAAAGGTTCTGTTAAGTGTTTGATTAGTTTTATTTAGCTTCTATTTTGCTCTAATTTCTTTCTATATGAAAGGTTGGAATAAATTTATGAGTGTTTGGAAGCTTATTGAATGATTCTTGATGATTTTGAATGGTTTTAGTTGAGCTAAATGCTTTCTGATGACCTTCTGTATAGTATTGTATACCCTCTGTGTAGAGATTCTATTGAGTCTATTTCTATTCTATTTTCACTTTGTATGCCTCTATATGTGCTCTATGGGATGAATGTGTAGCTTGGAAAATTTTCCTAATCTTAAAAGAAGAGGAATACAAGTTCAAAATAGCTCAAAGAAATGGAAGAAGTAGATGCAGAATACTTAAGTGAAGATTGAAGTGACTGTGGTGACTATTGAGCTACGGAAGGACACTGTAGTGGCTTTAGTGACCCTTCATATTATACATACCTCTTGGGATAGGTATCCACGATCAAAGAGAGATTATGGATGATTGTTTTTCATTATTTCAATGTACTATTGTGAGAGCATATGTGTGTGTGTGTGTGTGTGAGCCAAATTTTCATATAAAACAATGTATGAGTGAGAGATTATGAGAGAGTTTATGAAGACTATGAAGATATTGAAAGATGAATCTATATGACGAAATTTCATTCAAAGTGGAGTATTTTTTTGATTTTTTTTGTTCTTTTGATGAAGAATATGAAAAATGTGTTAATGTTTTATTGTAATAAATTTGTGTGGGAGAATTGTTATATGATGCTACGTGAAGATTTAGGAAGATTTGTGTTATTTTTCTTATGGTTAATTAAACTATGAAGAACATGCTTAATGATACAATATATATTTTCATGACTATTACCAAGCTAGATTTGAGCTACGTTGTTGGATTGGTAAGTCAGTTTATGCAGGCTCCAAGGAAACCGCATTTGGATGCGGCTAGACGCATACTCAGGTATGTGAAGTTCACATTGCAGTATGGACTATTTTATGAGACTGGGGTTCAGATACAGTTGCATGGATACACTGATGCTAATTGGGCTGGTAGTATTTCTGATAGACGATCTACTAGTGGATATGTGTTCTCTTTTGGGAGTGCTGCAGTCACTTGGAATAGCAAGAAACATCCTACAGTTGCCTTGTCGAGCGTAGAGGTTGAGTACAGGGGCACAACAATGGCTACATGTGAGGTAGCTTGGTTGCATAAGCTACTTTATGATATGCATCAGCCTACAGATGGGCCAGTTGTCATTTATTGTGATAATATGAGTAGTATACACTTGGAAAATAACCCAATCTATCATGCTAGAATAAAGCACATTGAGGTGCATTATCACTATGGGCGGGAGAGGGTTTTACTAGGTTTTATTGATCTAGTTTATGTCAGCACAGAGGATCAGGTAGTTGATATATTTACGAAGGCATTGGGTGTAGAGAAGCTGCGCAAGTTCAGAGACCTGCTTGGTGTGCAGGAATTGGGATTGAGCTCGAGGGGGAGTGTTGAGATATCGAGCTCCACTTGTGATATGCCAGGGTGACCGTTGTGCATTTATGTCACCGACTTGTCAGTTTGCAGATGCGGTTGATACACCGCCCATGAATAATAGCTAGATGACAGCTATCCTTATCTACTCTAGTTTGTGGCTCAGTTAGTATGCCACCTTAGTTAGTTGAGTTTGTTTTGAGACCTATATATAGGGTTCTTCTATTTCTATGTACGAGAGTTCTTTTTGGCTTACACAACTAAGAAGAGGAAAACTGTTTTCAGCCTCCACGTTTGTGTGTATTCCCCCATTGTGCAAGCAAGAAAGCTACAAGTGAGACTCATTCTCTCCCACAATCTTGACATTGGGGACCCATCGAGTCTTAACCATTCATTGAGACCTGTAGTTTCTTTTGGGCCTCCTAGGTTTTGAGGGAAGGTTCCTAGCCTTGCAAGTTCGTGGTTGGGTATTCGTAGGTGGCAGTTTTGGATATTTCGGTACCCTTTTGAATTGATATTCAAGGGTTTTAGCTTCACGGTTGGCTTTTTGGTGGAGCTAAGGTTCGGTGAGGGGTGACGAATCACGACTCCTCTTCGAAGGCTTGATGGTGGATTTCTCTACCGGTGGCTTTGCGAACTGTGATGAGGTTGCGCATCCCATGTTGAAAGTTGTGATGATTTGTACATTGCCGATGGCGAGGTGAATACGTTGTGACAGGTAGTCAACATTACAGTGAGTCTGCTTCTTAAAGGTTCGTCCTAACATCGATTTCGTACCTGTATCTTTTTTGTTTGGCAACACATAAAAGACCATGGGCAAGCTCTTAGACTCGATAGAGAGTGCAATCTTGCATTTTCCTAGAAGTGCACATGATCGACCCCTAAATGAGTTTGGTGTTGGTGGATTGTAAATGTGGTCTACCAATTTGAACCCAATGATCATAAGTTAAGATATTAAAATCAACACCCTCATTGATCAATGCCTCAAATATGTGTGTTTGATTAGCAGTGACAATCATGCGCAGGAAAGTCGAAGCTACAAATTCCTAATCTTCATATTCAATTTCTGTGATAATGGCCACTCGTATCTTGACAGGAGATTCTAACAATGGAGGCTCAAGTCGTGGTAGCTGTCTCAACACTACGGGAGTAGTAGTCCTCATATTTGCTCTCGTCACTGAAGGAATAGCAGTCCTTGTATTCGTTGTGGAAACTATCCTCATCAGATTGCTCATCATCTTCTAAGTCTTGAAGTGGTGTTTTTTTTAAATTGATGACTATGGCCCAATTGTACATTAAGTTTAGGTTGTGCACCTTAGTCCACCACCACTTGGGTTCATTCAATAGATTGTTGAGAGGTTTCAAGTTAGCGACAGGGTTGTCGGCTAACTTGCCCGTTAGGTACTCCAAGACCTCTTGGAGTCTTGGCCTATTGCTAGGGACACGGAGCGTGACAGGTTTGGATTGGCTGTAAGGGCTTCTGGCCATCATGTAGAGTGGCATTGTAGGCTCCTTCTTGGCCCTCTCTCTTTCTCGGCAACTTGCTTGTACTTATCTTCCTTATTTGAGAATGTAAGATCGATTGTAGCAAGTACATGTATGCAATCTCGCTCCTCCTCTAGGAAGGGGATATACTTTGTGAGTGGCTCGTAAGAGTTTCTAATCTGCGTGTCATCCTTCAGCATGGTGAAAATGGCATCCAAGTCAACTCGTGTGGTATTCCATGTTTCCATCTATACTCTTATTGCTTATGTTTTATTGCCTAAGAAGATTAAACCGTTGCCCTAGTCTTCTATGACCCATGCATTGCCCATCCAAGGCCAGCCTAACAGGATGTTATAGTTTACTCCCTTCATGATTATAAAGTCAACAGAGAATTGGATTCATGCGATTTTCAAGGGGCAGTTCTTTAACATTCCAAATGGCCACACTTGCATTCCATTGGCTAGGGTGACATTGAATCTAGCATTCTCAATAGGCGGATTACCCCAATCTTGGAGTATTACATGGCACAGTATACTAGCTCCTGCTTCAGTATCTATAATTCCCTTTCTTGTGGTGTCTCCTAAAGCTAGGAATGGTAAGACTATATGCCTTTCGATGCCTTCCCAAAAAATATTGACGTGCAAGGACTTGGGCACCGAGTAAAGCGTCAGACTGGGTATCTGGGTTATTATATCATGATCATGTAGGTCAACTCCCCCTTGCCCCATTGGTCCTTTAACCCACTTCTTCAGTTCCCACCATAGTATCGGATGTTGCCTAAGCAGATCTCCTAGGCTTAGAGTCATCGGGGTGGTCACTAGTGTGGTGAAGAGGTCGTTGACTGCTTGCCTCTCTTCTAGTTTTGCGTTTCTTGACCAATGATGTTGACTGATTTGCTTTCTCGTAGCATGTAGGCTCTGTTTAAGTGGCATTGCTTGTGACACAGTTGCGTCTCTTGACTTTGGTCATGGAGGTGAGACTTGCATGCTTACACTTGAGGGATCATTGATCCCATCTTTCACTATGGGATCATCATCCTTTAGGTACTCTTGGGCTTCTTTCACCCACTCCTTGACCTTTTTGATGGCCTTGAGTTGGCGCTTTGGGTTGGGGTACTCCCCGACCTTTGCATTCCCCTTCTCAGCCGTCTTTGGGGCTGACGTTTTTGCCACTATGTCTGTCACCTTTTTCCCGATAAGTAGTGTCATGGAACTCTCTGTTTTTAGCATTACCTTTGCATTAGCTTTCTTTCTCTTTCACCTTTGACTTTTCTTTCGGATTGAGGTTGCATCTAAGTTGCTAGGTCAAGGCAGTGATATGCCAACCTGCTTTGTTTGCGTGCGAGTCATGACATGCAATGGGATGGGTGCATCCTCTTCGTTAAATGTCTTAACTCTAAACAGTCCCAATGGTATAAATGTCTCATTTGTTGCACCAGAGGGTAGTCTTTGTCTCGGGCATTTGGCAAACATGTGAGTGATTTCACACTTTGGATATCTAAGATTAGGCCTTTTCCCGATTAGCCTGCTCCCATTCTAGGCAGCATGAGAAGATATGTCATGGGTGTCCACAAGTCCAATACGAGATTGGTTCTTGGATCTACCCTCATAAGCCTCTACTCTTCCTCTACCTAACATCATCACTGGTACTGGTTGGTAGTCCATAAGGACTGCATTGCCCTCTTCATTGTATGAGACATAAGGGTGTACATAAAGCTCTTCGTCATTAGACTCTTTCACGTAGTGGATTGGAGCGTCACTTGGTGGATGGGTCACATAGGGTCGAGGTGGTCTAGGTATGCCCATAGGGTTTATCTCCATCCTAAGAATGGCTGGCTTGGTGTCATTGAGTACCGAGAGAGCCAATGGGGCTCCTCTTCCAAAGAAGTTTGGCAGCCTATTCACTAGGTATGGTTGATTATATGGTTGCGAGTACAGGAGTCTCCTCCGGCAGTGTGCAATGCATGGTATCATAGCTAAACCTACCATAATTGGTACAAGGTCAAGATCGAGGATCCTGACACTCATTTGGCAGGTGGTTTCCACCATAATATACGCATTGGACATGAGGGCCTGTTGGTCGTCTCATTATTTCTTGTAATCTAGCTAGCTCCATCCTCATCTCCGCTAGCTCCTGGCTTGAGTGTGCCCTTGTCTTTATCCTGAGTACTTGGGCCTGGTCTTTCGCTTGTCTCATTGAAGCTCCCTTGGGATTCCTAGAGATAGTATCTTCTCGATTCGAGGTCCTTGAATTTCTCTCCTTGAGCTGGTTGTCCACTCTAATGGCCACTTCAAAGACCCTCATCAATGTGTCTTGCTTTCTAAGCTCGAGTTGCCAGCCAAGGCCTTGTAGAGCTCTTCGCTTCGTATTGTATACTGTGGACACTGCTCTCTTAATTGGTCGCTTGCCAATAGGGATTCTCTTGAAGAGACACCTCACATGGGTCATGTAATCCTAGATATTCTCCTTATCTCTCTGCTTGACAGTCATCAGCCGCACTAGTAGGTTGTCAGAGTACCCAAACTCTCAAAGAATCTCTTAATGAAGAGACTCTTGAGGTTGTTCAAGTCAATTCGCTCGGTAGCATCTAGACTCATGTACGAAGTCTTACCCTTATCTCCTAAGCACAGACCAAAATCTTGTGAGCGTAAAGTAGATCGATGAGACCGTTGGCCTCGCAGACTTGCTCAAACTGCTCTATGAAGCTATAGGGGTCTGATAACACCTAGAGACATGTCATGCATTACTAAATTTTTTCACAAAATTGTACACAATTGGCACATTGTTACCAAATTTTTACATTAATTTAATGCAGATGCGGTCGTAGTTATTGTGTTTGGAGGACAGTCTTTGTAGTCTGGCTAGGAGATATCGGTACAAGGAAGTTCTTGTATGAGAGAAAGGTGGAGTTTTAGACAAAATTTGATAAATTTACTTAGTGAATCTCAGTTATGACTATTGAAATTTTTTTCCTAGGGATTATTATCACTTAGAGAATATAAGACATTGTTATTATAAATTAGGGGTTTTCAAGGGATTTTTTGCTTTTTAAGACTTGACAAGGTCTTGACAAGTTGAGGGGATATCTTCTAAAGGGCGAGGGAATTCACAAGCTATGCTACCTTCCAAGGAAAGTTCATTATCAAGATTCAAGACCACATATAGCATTATGATTATCATGATCATATGATATGATATGCAGTTACCTGACAAGAATCCTCAACTGCCGTAATAATTAAGGGGTGATCATTAGATTAGTGATTATTATTGAAATCCCTTTGGGGAGGTATTGAATTTCAAATCATTGGAAAGTTTTAACATTTTCGCAACCAATATAGGATCTTCCAATAAGATAGTCAAAAAGTTATCAAAGCCTAAAGTATTAGGGGATCTTCGCTTTGTAAAGATTCTTTGCTTGATTGAAAACAATATACGAAGGATACTTGATTTTAAGTACCAACTCTTTATCCACATTTGGACAATGAGGGTGTTAGATAATGAGAGAGAGTCTTGTGGATAAAGAAGGAAGACTAAGTCCAAACTTAGGAGCAAGCACAAGGAACAATTTGGCACTAAACTCATATTGAGAAATATCAGTCCTTATAACATTCCCACCTTCCTTGTTTATATAGTGTCAATTGTAAAATGCTCCTTAGATCATTTTAAGATAAGTTAAGCCTATTCTCATCAAGAATGAATTGTTGGGAGTTAGTGAAAATAAAAAAAAAGGAAAAAAAACAATGAGGGGAAGCGAGAGGGAGAAGGTGTTTTGCATGGAGATGGTACGTAGAGGGACTCAGACATGTTGACTGGAGATGATCATCTTTGCTTCGATGAACTAGTAATATTGTTGTCAAACAATCAAAGAGCCTGATGAAATTGACCAAACGAAGAGAGTTAAAGAATCGGCATATCCTACTCCTACAACAACGTCACCTTCCACCCTAGCCTCTCCTCTCCTTCTTGCAGCGCATCCAATCTTTTGTGCTTTCCATCCTCGGCTCCAACTCCTCCTCCTTTGATCCAAAGACCTACATCGATCTTCCTCTCCGCTTCAGCCTCAACCGAACTGTGTCTGCTTTGATCGTCTTGCTCATGTTGTAATGGGACAATCTCACCTGACATTTTTCAAAGATTTGTCAAAGAGTATTTTCATGAAGCTGGAAGTGATTTGCAACCTCATATTCCAGTTGATTATACCCTTGAACCTAAAAATTTCCTCCCAGATGTGAAGGATATGCAAACACATGCTTTGGGTTATATACTTGTCTGCATGCATGGAATGGCATTATATGAATGGATGGAATGGAGAGAGAGAGAGAGAGAGAGAGAGAGAGAGAGAGAGAGAGAGAGAGAGAGAGAGAGAGAGAGAGAGAGAGAGAGAGAGAGAACCTTATGGAGGGCGCCTTCATTCTGATGACGACTTGATGAAGGTCTTGATTCCATGAAAGCATAATGGATATAATAAATTACTCTTTTCCTCTTCACAAGTCATGATCCTCAAATCTATGGAAACCATAGTTTTAAGTTTAAGATTAATCCAAGATTTATTTAAAAGAGTTATAAGGGGTCATTCCTAAGGCAACACTATAATTGGCAAGTGAAAATCTCGAGAGAGGCGATAAATGGTGAGATTGCTATTTGAAATGATTGGGTAAACTTTCCTTGGCCGACTGTAAAGGACACGACCTCCAAATACGTGATTGTGACTCTCGTACTATCACATAAGTGTCTTACCTCGTATAACAAAAATAAATCATGCAACATAAATATTTATTTGGTTTATAATTTTTATAAAAAATATTTAAACCTATTTTTAACTCTAAATAGTTGTTAGTATTTATGTATGTCTGATTATATATTTCAAAAATAAAATACAACTAAAAATACTTTAAAATGGCATAGATAAAATTTTATAAAATATTTGGTTGAAACTATGTTTGTAGTATAGAACAACAAAAAGAACTAGCCTAGTGGATAGTTACTTGGCAATTAAGTGCACTTGGGTGACGACACAGCCGAGATGGGTGACCTCTCGAGAAGATTTTCCTACAAGCTAGTAGGTGCTTCTCACGCATAGCCAACGGTGCCAATAAAGCCTTCGTAGCCCGTTGCCAAGTATGCCAAGGCCAAGATGCCAAGGTGGTGTATGTCTTAGTTGCAGCCTTAGTCGTGAGCCTTGGAGTGACATCCGTCAAGCTGCCCAACAAGATGTGCGGTGCTTGCCTATATATTTGTAAATTTTTTTATCTTCGCCCTACAAAAATGGAGCCTCCCTCTGATGTCATTGATGATGTCATCAAATATGCTAAAAGAAAGCGTTCTCTCTTTATTATCGATGATGTCGTAAAAAATGCTAAAAAGAAAACATCCTCTCTTTACCCCCCTCCCCCCCCTCCCCTCCCCATTACTATATAAATAGGGGTAGAGCGTCATGTCATGGGGACACACAAACAACAATGACCCATGCAAAAGTCTCTCTGCTATTGATGCGATGAAGCTCTGCTGTAATCTCTCTCTCTCTCTCTCTCTCTCTCTCTCTCTCTCTCTCTCTCTCTCTCTCTCTCTCTCTCTCTCTCTCTCTCTCTCTCTCTCTCCACACCTACGTGGAAGCGCTGCAAGAATCCATTAAGCTTCTTCCATGGCTCCTAAGAGACATCGAGATGTTGAGCAAGGTCATGCTCTGAGAGCTCCTCAACATGAGAAAGTAGTCACTGTTGTTGAAGTGCAAGCGAAAGTTAACCCCAAATCCATTTAGCCTGAATGATCGGTTATTCCACAATAAACTAAGGTTGTGGCCATAACCCATAATCACAATGGATGGCCAAATGGAAATAATCATGTTGGTATATAAGAAAAAGGATTACAATTAGTTAGAACTTACTTAAACTTGCAAAAGCATGTTAGTATTATCAATTGATTTTTAGGAAAGAACATAGAAATTGATGAAGAGGATAGATTCTATGCATCACATACATTGACAAGTGCGTTAAAATTTGTTTTATGGTATGACTGCTTTTGGATTTGTGAACGATGGATTATGTCTCTGATGGCTTCTGGCTTGTATCAGTTGGATGAGTTGTGGATTGTGGTGGTTTGGGACATTGGGTCCCAACCCAATTCTCCCTAACACTCTACAGGGTGTGAAAAATATCACCTGCAGGGGGGGGGGGTCCTATGCTCTTGAGGGAGGTAGGTGTTTTATGTGGAAAAGCTCACATGAGGGTGGGAGTTCTATGCTCCTAAGGGAGGTAGGTGTTTTTTGGTTTTGATCACTCGAGCACCTAAGAGGGTAAAGGGCTGAGTGATAAGAGCCCCTGTTATGTAGGATGGCTCTAGAGGCTCATGCAAGCTTAGAGGGGCTTTGAGCCAGTAAATTCCCTGTTGATCGTAGATGGAGTGTGATCACATACAATCCAATACTGAGGGATTGGAAGGTCCTATCCTAAGCTAGACAGTGTCTTTCTGCGGAAAGACGGTTTTGTATCTCTTTACGGAGTGATGGTGAAATAAAGTATCTGATTTTTGAATTGTTTGTGATAAAGATTAAGTTTAACGAATCCAATTTAATGGAGTAATAAAAGGAAGTTGATTTTATATGTCCAAACAATGTGGTAGTATGCTTTGCTAATTAGAAAACTAAGCAAACCCCATCAAGGAAAGTGGGAGGCTTCAATACTGACAATTGGATGCCTATGGCTTGGGTGGACCCTATAAGTCAGGTAACTTTCCAACACTAGATAGAGCTGATTAAGTCTTGACCCTCCCAATATTGATAAGGTTAGTTACCAGGTTTAACACTGTTTTTACCTTATGGGTAGGGGGATCGAGTTACACTCTCCCCCATCTCTCGCTCTCTTTGAGAACCAAGTGCGGTGTTAACCTCACTTCTACCTTTGATTGATTACAAAGTGGTATTTCTTAGGTGGGCGTTAGATTGCTGTCAAGAGTGACTCGTCCACTCTTCCCCTATTCCCATGTTTAACTAAGTGTGAGGTTTCCCCTGGGGAGACGGGATGGTATTGTGCATGGATATGAATTTCAGTTGACTATTAAGAGGACTCCTCCAGGTCTGTTGGAGGAGGCACCTCACACTTCATGACTTCTCCCAAGATTGTTGAATGAAACCAACAAATTTGTGATTGCTTTGACCATGTCACATGCCTTTCTAAGGGCTTTTTATCCTCAATAGTTTGAATTTCAATGTCGGCATAAACATGTGCATGAGTAAGAAAAGTTAATAGTGGTTCATTTAGTTCATTGGAACTCGTAACATTCTATTGATCCTTTTGTTTCCCCATACTTTCTAAAGCCTCCATGAGAGATCTCATGACTAGCTTCAAATACATTAGAGCTTCTGGTCGAGCATAAGAAGACTTATGAATCATTGGATTTATTGTGCTTTTTGGGTTAGAGTTAGCATTTGGTTATGAGCTTGAAGCAGTAGATACTTGTTCCTCAACTAAAATTACAATCTTGGTCACATTAAAGGTTGTGATTGTGTGGGTTCCACCTTAGAATTAGAAGTAATAACTTCTAACCTAGTGGATTTGATATCTTGTTAGTCAAAGATGACTGTACACTAGGACCCATGGACTAATGGAAAGTAGTCTTAGCTTGGGAATTTTCAACTATGTGCTTCACAACACTCTCAGAGGGAGGTTGTTGATCCTTTGATATTTGCCTAGTTGTCCCTTGTGGATCCTTTTTCTTTGATTGAGAAATTGCACTAGGTTGTTGCTATTGGATTTTCTATTTGGGTTGAGGTGACAAAAGTTCTTTGTTCTTGGAAGACTCTAGCTATTTTGAAGGATCAAAATCAACTATGAGTTATTTCTTGTCAACATTTAAGGGCTCTATCTTCTCCTTCTTTGGATTGGTTGTTCCAGTGTGAGCAACATTACTAGGAAGTGGTTTCCTTTTTTCTTGCTCTTGACTCAATGACTTCTCAAACACTACCAGTTTCTCATATGAACTAGCAACTATCACAAGTGTTTCCTCTTTTGAAATTATGGAGGTTGGTGTCATAAGAACTAGTTTCTCATCAATTAGTAACTTGTCTATTTTCAACTCCTCAAGCATCTTGGTCCTTAACCTAGATCTACACTTGGGTCTCTATCTCTTTTGCTCGGATTCTCCTTGGATTTCAATGCGACTTGGGCTATGGCTATTGGAGGTGGCTTTGCAAGAGGTTTGGACACCACATCCAATGATGTCCCCCTTTCATGGCATTATGTTAACTCTCCATTGATGCTTCTTTTCATTTTATACCTTAGGTCCCTTCCTACTTTTGAATGCAATTCTATTCCCAAAAGCTTGAGAAGTTGTATTCCTAGTAGCTTTGGTCTTTCCTTGGATCCCAAGAGGATTCTTACTAACTAGCTCCTACTTATCCTTGCATCCTAGGAGCAGTACATTCAAAACTCTCTGGCCATCCTCACTCACTTTTTAGTCTAACACTAAGATAGGTTACTTGACATTCCTTGGAGAATAGATAAGATTCACTTTGTTAAAAACACTAACAATCTTAACTTTGGGTAAGCTCAGATGTATTCGATGTACTCATAGTCCACAATGCATTTGGTTACATGCTTGAAAGGTCTTTTGAGTAAGACTTTCTTGCCCATATTTTCTTGATTTGGAAGCACATAGAAAATTATTGATAGAATCTAAATCTCTATAGCCAAGAGGATCTTGCATTATCCTAGGAGGGAATATGGTGATCCTCCATATGGTCTGATGGCTACATTGATTAAGATGAATGCAAGTTGTATGAGTCCATACATTGTAATTCATAATACTGTAATAAAAATTCAACAATGAGAGCATCAATGATGAGCTCTCACTTAGGTGTTAGCTTGACCCTAAGATATGTTGAAGGTATTAGCTTTTTATCTTTGGGGTCGATGAGCTCTCACTTGGTTATTACCTTGACCCTAAATAAGCCGAAGATATTAGTGTTTCATATTCAAGGCCGATGTTTGAGGCTTGGACCTTTTGAATGTGAGACCGTGTACACCTTCTTAGCATACCACATGATGCCTTGCATATCGAACAATCACGATACATGTGAGTGATGTTGTACTCAATGCATCTTAGGCCAGCCCTTTGTGAATGTGTCTATTCCCATTTGGTCTACTAGTTGTGGCCTAGGGTGTTGAGTTGCTAGCTCAATCAATTGTCAATGTATAAATGCAAGGGAAGGTTTGTGTTTGTTGTTGACTCCTAATATTTTAGGACTCGTGGACTTCCTAGTCTAGTCCACTATTCTAGTATATCAATAGAGTTTCAATCTCTTAGTAGCTAGATGACAAATTCTTCAACTCTTCTTGCAAAGTCAAGTTCTTGTATTAGTTCCTTATTTGTGTATTCTTCTCGATCTCTCAACTTGTTTCTTGGGGTGCCTATCCTTCAAATTTATATCTCTTGGTTAATATTCATTGTGATCATGCACTAAGTATATGTTTTGAAATTGTGGATCCAATGGTTGGTTTCTCCTCTCAATCGCTTTAGTCTTGTTGTTTTCTTTGGATGGGACTCCAAACGATTTAAAGTTGACAGAGAAATATCAAGATCTTGGCCAATAGATTCTTACTAGTAGGTTTGTGAAATAATTGGAAGTTAGCTCATGGTGGTAGATTGGATGATTCCCCTGTGGTTGACTTGTAGTGGGTCCTGTGGCTAGATATGGAGTTATCCTAACATGGGTATGGCCTAGGTGTGCAATTTGTGCTAGGTCCTTGCAATGTGACAAAGTGTTTCCTTAGTTCACTTGAGCTTGGATTTCTACATGCTCCTTGTTGACTGTGTAAGGAATTATGGTAATTACTTGCAATACTTGATTTCAAAACATACAAGTGCTCGAGGCACTTCACAATACTTTGATTGTGAAACTAAACATGCAAGAGTGAGAGGTAAAAAATCAAGATTTCTTCCTTTTCAAAAATCAAGGTACACGTGTAAGCAATATCGCATGTATCATAGTCAACAATATGTCAATGTGCCAAGACTAGTCATATACAATGCAAGGATGAGATGACTAGTTGCAATGAGATGAAATTGATGTTGTATAAGAGTGGATAAGTGTGTGCATGGAATTTGGGATCTGTGCGTGTATGAGGAGGTGGTGTAGTGCAAAAGTGTCTAGTGTGAGAGTGAGTGCAAAGACTTGGGTAGAAGAATAAGGCTAATCTAGAAGTCCAAGGTGGAAGGGATAGACAGGTTGAAATCCTAGGGTAGTATAGAAGTGAGTAGGGTGTAGAAGTAAATGGGTAGAAGTGGGTGAGTAGAACTGGATGGGTAAAGGGAGGTGACTAGAAATGAGTGGAAATAAGTAGGTAAATAGAAGTGGATGAGGAGAAGTGGGTGGGTAGAGGTAGGCAGATACATGTGGGTGAGTAGAAGTGGATGAGTACTATTGGGTAAGTAGAAGTGGTAAAAGTGAGTGAGTGGGTAGAAATGACTATGTAGGTGGTAGTGAATGAGGTGTAGTGGAAGTGACCTAAAGGAAGTGAACTTTAGAGTGGAAGTAATGTGTGGGTATCTTGGTGGGAATGAACTTGGTGGAAGTGACATTGGTGAAACTAAATTAAATTGGTGGTTGCCTTGGTGGAAATGAATTCTAGAGTGGAATCGATCTTGCATTGAAAGTAAATGTAGGGGAAGTGAAGTTAGGGAAAGTGCACATGGTGGAAGTGAGTTGGATGTGGTGATGGAAATTATCTAGGCCATAGTGTGGTGGAAGTGATCTTATATGGGAGTAAAATTTTAGCAAACTAAGTGGAAGTGAACTCATAGGATCCTAGTGGGGAGATATTTTAGGTTTAGTATGGAAGTGATCTTAGTATAAGTGATCTTGTGGTGAAAGTGAATTCCTTGGTGGAAGTGATTTTAATGGGCATGAGTGAACTCGGTGGTGGAAGTGAATTTAGTGAAAGTAAAGTTGTGGTGGAAGTAAATTGAGTGAAAGTGAATTGGTGGAAGTAAGGGTATAGTGTGTGATAAGAGGGGTCTCAATTGCGATAAAATCAAATTGTGAGGGCCAAAAGCAATCGACCATCTCAACATATGGCAACAAGCAATAACCCATCAAACAATGAAAACAATGGCCATGTATGTTGTTGTCCATTATGAGTTTTGTGTTTTTTTGAGTTTTTTTGAGTTTCCTTCCTTCAATGCATCCATAATCAATCATCCATAACAAGCAAGATGCATCTACAATATTGACATATGGATTGTTTAAGCAAGAAGTTTTGAGTTTTGAGTTTTGCACTTTTGCATTTTTGTGTTGTTTTCAATACAACCAAATAATCTTGACAATCATGATGCATATTTTATTCACAGTAGTTTTCCTTCAATCCTCCATGATTAAAAAAAATGCATCTACAATACATGGATTGTTCAAGTAAGAAGAATTGAGTTTTGCATTTTTGTATTGTTTTCACTTTAATGCACAGAAAGAAAAGTTTGAGTTTTAAGTTTTATATTTCATATTTTTTATTTTTGTGTTTTTTTTTTGAGTATTTTATTGTGTTTTTCAATTTGATTTTTTTATTTTTATCTAGTGTAACAATTCCAATCTTTCCAATCTCAATCCAATGAACTTATTTCTCTCAATTTAGCCTTCCTAAACTAGTTGCATGTGTAAATGCACAATAGTCTAGATATTGGACGGAACTTTATTCTTTCAAAAGATGCAACTTACTTTAGTGACAATTTCTCACCTTGTGTCTCAACACTCCACTCTAACTATCCATGCATCATTCTCTCCAATTTAAGAAAGTAACAATACAAGACTATATTTGAAGTGTAGTAAACTCACCTATCTTATCTTTCTACATTTTGTTTTGAAATCTTGAAGGCTTGAAGATGATTTCACGACCCAAGAATCACAAATCAATGCCGTCACTTCATCGTGTCTACCACCAAAACATACCAACAGGTCAAGTAGCTAGTAGAGAAGAAGAGAAAAGCAAGAAGATGATGAAAAGCTTCACCTTCCCTTAGTCCCTTACTCAACACACCTCTCATACAATCTCAACAATGGAGGTAAGATGATACAATAGAAGAAGATAATAGAAATCTTGAATAGTTGTATTGATAGAGCTTTCATGGATGCACCAAAAGGGTAAATACAACTAAGAAATTCTATCCTTCTATAGACACAAACTAGGTCTATAGTTAGGTCACTTATCTAGGGTGGCATCCTATTTGTATGTTAGGATTTACACCCATTTTGCATTTTAAACACCCTCTTTTGGACCTCCTATCCATTTTGTGGTATTTAGAATGGTCATTCATTGAAGCATACTTATACCCTTAGCCTTATTAGGCCATGCCTACACTAAAACAATGACAAATATAAGGTGCACAACCCATGGAATAGCTACATGTGTGATATCATAATATGGGAGATAGATACAATGTACATGGGAGTGAGTCCCGACTCTCACAAAACAATACATCCATGATAATCATGTTTCCATGATATATATAGGTACTACAAGTACCCACAAAAAATCTTGAACTACTCAAAAAATAGTAATCCACCATCAAATAAATCCAGCACTTGTTCTTTGGCTTTGCTTTTTGACCTTCTTTGACTTTAGCCTTCATAAAATACTGTTAACTACTAGATATTACATAGTCATTTTCTTAGCTTTTTTGGGGGAAAGAGAGAGAAAGGGGGAGGGGGAGATTGATAGCTTTGCTATTTTGAACTAGCTCCGATGGGTCTATAATAACTTTTTGGGCTTTTAAAGCCATTATCAATTGCCATCATCAAGTGTTATTCTCTCATTGTTCTATATAGGGGAAGCTATGCATGAACTATTGGTGTTGTGTGGAGATATACCTAGTTAGCCTCATCAATTCAAGAGTCTAAACCTATTGTAGTATCACATGGACATAGAGCCTTTGCATCATGATTGACATGTACTTGGAGATGAGCCTTATGTTGTTAAATATCTAATGACTCTCCACATTGCACATCATTGTATGAGAGGGGTGTAATCATACACTACATGCTTGGAAATTTAGGTTGACCAATTTTCTTATGGGCAATGATTATTGGGATTATATTGAAGGAGATAATGTTGAGAATCAGAGTTATTGAAGAAAAATACCATGCATGAGTAGGCCGAGGCATTTAAGAAATGGAATCAATGTTCTCAAAAAGCTATGTGTTGGCTTTCCATCAATGTTTCAAACAATAAGATTGGGTATATTACAAGATGCAGATAGTCTTGGAGAAGCATGGAATAACCTGGTCAAATACTTTGGTGCAAATGCCAAAACAAGAAAATTGTAGTTGAAGTTTAAGTTAAACAATGTCAAGCACGACAATCTATCTATTAATGACTATGTATTGAAGATTAAGAGCATTGTTGAAGCTCTTGGATCTATTAAAGTGCACATCAATGATGACAATATAGCGACTGCATGTTTGGATGGCTTGAGCAAGGTATACAAGTAGTTTCAAACCTCTATCAACACAATAAATACCATCCCTAATTTTACATATCTAATATCTATGTTGATATTAGAAGAGAAAAATTTAGGCCTTGTTGCATGTTTATCACAAAGCAAGAACTATTTAGAATGGATGCTCCAGTCTAACACATGTAGAGGTAGAGGTCCTGGTGATAGAGGCTAAGGTGGTGGCCGTTATGAAAAAAATCAATGGTTATTTCATGACTCATAGGAGCAGTCACATACATTTAGTAAAGACTAGTCTCTCAAGGTAGGGGGAGACATAGAGCACCTCACAGATAGAATACAAGTTATGATAATAGAGAATGCTATAATTGCAATCCAAAAAGTTATATTTTACTATCCAAAAAAGAGTTGAGGTGGAAATACGAGAAATGGGAGAAGATATCATAACAATTATGCATCTACCAATAATTAGTTTGATAATGAGAAGTTATTTATTATGTAGCACATAATGAATGTAGTAAATGTAGATGCATTAGTAGTAATGACTAATGATGTTTGGTATGTGGACTTAGATGCATCTAGCCATATGACATCTCATGGAGAATGGTTTAGAGAAATGAGAAATCTTGAAATGTCAGCTTTTGTTGAAACATGTAGTAATACAATGCATCATGTTGTTCATATTGGGAGTGTCCCATTGTCTATGTAGGATGGAAAAGTTAAGTCTTTGATTGATGTACTACATGTGCTTAATATCATGAAGAACGTAGTTGCTATTGGGAAAATGATTTGAGCAAGGATTGCAAGTAAAGTTCAATTAGAATGGTTGCTTTATAGAAGATTTTAGAAATGTATGTAAATTGGTTGTAAAAGGTAAACATGTGGAAAGGCTGTTTACCCTAGATACAAACGTACTAGAGCTAAAGGTTGCTATGTTTGCACAAGGTGCAAGATTTTTGATGGCTAATGTTGATATTTGGCATAAATATATCGGTCATGTAAATGTGTAATGTTTAAAAGATATGTATTCTCTTGAAATTGTGATGGGCTTGACTGAGTTCAAAGTAGCTAATACATAGAAAGTGTATGAAGCATGGAAATTTGGAAAACACACAATGCATGCATTCCCTCATGATAAACATGTAAGCAATCGTTTACTTCATGTTGTACATTCAAATATATGGGGTCCTACAAATACTACATCAATGGCTAGATGTAAGTATTATAAACTTTTATTGGTGTCTTGTTCATGAAGGAGAAAAGTGAGGTGTTCACTTACTTTTAGGATTTTAAAATTTTAGTCGAGAAAGAAATAGGGGTGGGATTAACTGCATGAGGTTAGATGGAGGGGAAGAGTACCTCTCTAATGAATTTAGTACTTTTTTGAAATAGTATGGAATTCAAAGGTAGTTCACATGAAGGTATACTCCGCAATAGAATGGTATTGCTAAAAGAAAGAATAAGCATATTGTAGAAATTGCACAATCCTTGATGGTGGCTAAAAAGAACATGCCTCAATATTATTGGATTGAAAGCTGTGTCTACAGTTGGGTATATTATGAACAAGATTCCCATTGCTATAGTGTATAATGTGACACTGAAGAAGAATTTACTTGCAAGAAACCAAAATTATCACATTGGAGCCCCAAGAGAGAAACCAAGAAAATGAGATTTCTATTGCAAGAAAATCTATATTGTACTATCAGCAACCATCTTTTTCATATTTGATATGATCTCAAAAAAAAACAACAACACCATGAACAAGAAATCTTCATGCAGCTTCATAAAAACAATCCATCATTCTCTTCATATTCTTCATAGAATTATTTGATAGACCACAAAACACAAGATAATACACACGGGGGATTCACTACTAGTAATGATGAGATGTCACCTGCGTGCAAGAAATATATGAAAATACCCCTTATCTACCCCCTATTTGTGGAACCTTACCTTATAAAATGTACATTCCTTCCCTTAAATAACCCCTCTCTCTTACACTTATGTGGTACCATACGGTAAACCCTAGTGGATCCCCAGGATAATACACCGCTTTGAATGGAAATATATCACATATTATTCATCTTCAAAGTTTCCACTTCTTTCTCTCACAATCTCTCATAGGTAGATACATTGTCTTGCATAGAATTGGCTCTCTCTCTCTCTCTCTCTCTCTCTCTCTCTCTCTCTCTCTCTCTCTCTCTCTCTCTCTCTCTCTCTCTCTCTCTCTCTCTCTCTCTCTCTCTCTCTCAATAGTACATCATATTATCACTACAATACTTAATAATCACTCATAAAACCCTTCTTTGGTCATTAATACCCCTCCCAAGAGGTATGTCTGGTATGAAACGTCACCAAAGCCACTACAGTGACTCTTCATAGCTCACTATTGTCACTTCACTCCAGTCTTTACTTGAGTCTTCAACAACCACTTCTTCCACTTCTTTGAGCTCTTTTGAACTTGCATTCACATCTTTCCAAGGCTAAAAAACTTTCCCAAAGTCATACATACATTTCATAGAACACTTATAGAGGCATACAGAGGATTTACAGAAGCTCAGGAAAAGATCACAGAAGATTTCACAAAAAGTCAATAGAAGGTATTAGAACTCATACTAAAACCATTCCAAACTATCAAAAACCATATGAGCTTTCAAACAACCTCAAACTTCATCAATAATCACTCCCATACAGAAACAAAAACAGAATAAAATAGAAGCTATCAGAACCAAATAGAGCCTCAACATAACCTAATAGAACATCACAAAGCCTCAAATCTCTATCAAAAAATATCATGAGCTTATCAAAACCATTCCACCCTATCCAAAACACTCTCAAACCACTTCCAAATCATTCAATCATCATATAAAACCATCCATTCAGCCCAAAAAACAACAAAAATAAACAAAAAAAAGTCATTTCAACCCTCAACATATCCCCACATTTAATAAGGGAGCATTGTCGCGACTTAGGAAAAAGAGAATACAAGTTCATCAAACAGCTCAACTTAATCTTCAGCAACAATATGTAGGAAATGCCATCCAATCATGACCCCAACTCATAACCTGCATCTTAATAAAGAATACAACGAAAGGAAAACCCTTTATCCATTAACATATCTTAAAAACAAAAAAAACATGATGGATATAAGAGGTTTCTTCCATCCATCAATCAGATAGAATCACAAACCACCATCCATCGGCTTCTCAATGAGGTCCATCTTCATCTTCAACTCCATGTAATAAGGATAATACACCATAGATATATCACAGAACATACACAAAACTCATACAGACACAATATTAGATAGTCTGAATGGCACATGCCCCAAAAAAATGGAGAGCAAAGAAAAAGTTTTTCCATTAAGAAAAAGAGCGCTCATTAGTAGTGAGGCTTTTTGTGAATAGATCTGCACGATTTTTGTCAGTGGAGATCTTGAGAAGGTCAATAGACTTGTCCTCCACGACCCCACGTATGAAGTGATACCTCACCTCAATGTGTTTCTTATTCGCATGGAAGACCAGATTCTTGGCTAGCTAAATAGCACTCATAGAATTTGAATGCAGTGTAGGTATAGAATCAATCCCAAGGTCATGAACCAAATGACCCAACCATATGGCCTCCTTGCAAGCCTCAGTGGCTGCAACATACTCAGACTCAATGGTAGAGAGAGCGGTACACTTCTGAACCCTGGACATCCAAGAGACAACACCTCCAGTATAGGTGAATACATAGCCAGAAGTGGACTTCCTACTATCTGCATGTCCTGCATAATCAGAGTCTGTGTACCCCATAACTCCGGTATCCTGGCTGCCATAGCAAATACACATATCTGATGTGCCTTTCAGGTATCTCATGATATCCTTCACGGCATCCCAATGTTTCTTAGCAGGTGTAGCCATATAGCATGCCACAACACCAACTGCGAAGGCAATATCTGGACGAGTGGCTATCATGGCATAAACTACCCATGGCTGATGCATAATGGATCTTGACCATCTCGATCCTTTGCTCATCTATTTGTGGACAATAGGCCTGTGGGACCTTCACATAAATAGGTAGTGGACATCCAATAGGCTTTATGTCCCCCGCATGTGAAAATGCTCAAGGACTTTATGAATGTACTCCCTCTGTGAGAGGTAGAGTAGTCCCTGATGCCCGCCGTGCTTAATGCACATATAAGAATGTGAGAGGCCTATCCCAAATCCTTCATCTCAAAGCTCTTCTTTAGTTGAGATTTAAGAGCATCCACCCAACACTCATGAGCTCTCCCTGCTAGCAGCATATCTTTCACATAAAGTACCAAAATAAGTAATGAGCCATCACGGTCTGTCTTCATGTAAAGACACAAATCCATAGCACTCCTGCTATAGCCCTGTGACTGCATAAAGGCATCAAACTTATGATACCACTCTTTAGGTTCCTACTTCAAGCCATAAAGACTTTTCTTCAACTTGCATACTAGTTGCTCCATCCTAGGTTCTGCAAAGCCCTTAGGCTGCTCCACGTAAATCTCATCATGCAAATCCCCATGCAGCAAGAATGCAGTCTTGACATCCATATGATACATGTCCAAGTCAAGCTGCATGACTAAGGCTAAAACTATGTGTAGGGTAGTCATCTTGACCACATGAGAAAAGACTTCATCAAAGTCAACTCCATGCTCCTGCTTAAAACCCTTAGCAACAAGTCTTGCCTTATAAGCCGGCTTGGGGTACCCAGGGGTACTTTTCAGCTTGTACATCCATTTGCATGCGAAAGCCTTCTTGCCATTAGGAAATGCAACCAAATCCCAAGTCATATTCTTATGCAAGGAGTCCATCTTAGACTGCATAGCCCTCTCCCAAGAGTGACTATCACCCTCGTGCATAGCCTCATCATGTGAAACTGCATGGATCTGAAGCATGGCTATGGTGGTTCAAAGATGGGAAGAAGACTCATGTAAACATAGACTTAGACACTGACTGTCACACAAGTGAATTAGGTTTCAAGATTGAGACTTGAACTCATAAACACAATCTTGTGTGTATGGACAATGACACTGACACTTTATTAAAAAGAAAAGAGTACTATCATTACATTAAGAAAGGGAAGCAAGTACAATGCTTTATAGAAAAGTAGTAAACTGCAATAGGCTCCACTATGCATATGGGATAGGTAAGCCTGCATGTCCTTAGCCCTAAAGCTCCATACAAAGAGGCTATTAGTAGGTGTGATTGTCTAAATCTCAACACCCCTCCTCAATCACAACCAGAAAGGCACAAAGTGTGTAGAGGCTGTAATGAGAACCACCTACAAAGTGTGGGCACACCACAAATATGGTAGACACCAGAGGCTGTCGCAGAAAAAGCTAAGTGTGGGCACCAAAACATGGTGGACATCCAGAGGCTGTAACAGGGGCCTCACAAAGTGTACAGGGACTGTAATGCCAAGTTACATGGGGAGTTTACAAAGCTTATGTTTGAGACATTAGGGCTAGGAAATACAAAACTAAAAAAGTCTATCTAAATAGAAGGACTGATGAGGTTTGTCCTTCTCCTGGTGCTCTTCTTCTTCTTCTTCTTCTTCCTTTGCTCCATTTTCTTCTTCTTCTTTGATTGCAACTAGATAGGCCTTTTGGGACCTCTTTCTTGCGTGGCGGAAGAACTTCTCGGTGTGTCCAGTCCTTTTGTAGAAGTCACAGAAGAGGTGATCCTTCTTGCCTTTGTACCTGTTGTTGCCAACATATAATGCATGCTCATATCTAGAGGTACTTGGTTCTTCCTTAGTTTTTAGCTTCTTTTCCTCTTCTAACAGTGATGCCTAGATATCAACAAGTTTAGGATTTGGCATGTTGATTAAATTTGTTGATACATTATTATATTCAGGGGAAAAACTCTTAAGTAGAACAGCAATGCAGACATCTTCTTCCATTTTAATGTTGATTCCTACAAGTTGGGTTAGAAGTCCTTCCATGTAATTTAGATGTGTGGCAAGTCATGTGCTGGACTTCATTTCAAGCCTGAAAAACTCAATCAGGAGACCATACTTTGATGATTTAGACTGTGCACTGAACAAGGTGTCAAGTCTCTTCCATGTATCCCGTGAGCTCTCACAGTTATCCACATGGTGGATATAGCTATCGTCTAAAATCAACAAAGAAATACATTATTTAGAAATACAAAGAAGAAAGGAATCGTAGGAGAATTCTAATGTAGTAATGAAACATACTATGTGGCCACAAACTAGACAAATACAAGGAAAACCTTAGATTCCCATAAAAAACAGTTCCTCATAAGCAAATACACAATGGAATAAATATTTGAGATATTTTGGAGAAATATTGACACAAAGGAACCTTTATCAATATTTGTAATGATCTTTTACATAATAGAATAAATCTCATTTTTTTGGAAAAACATCGTCTCTTGATAAAGTAACAATACAATGCACAATTTCACTCCTCTACTCTTGGCCTCTTTGAAGATGACCTAGCTTCATCATGTAACTGTTGCTTTGGTTCTTTTAGAGCTTACTCATCAATTTTTGGAACTGATCTACTTCTAAGTAGATCTTATAGAAACCAATATAGTACCCAAATGAACATATCTTGTGAAATAAATCTTTTGATTTTCATCTAAAACTAACAACTCCTTGCTCCATATTTGGATGCTCAATTGGCCAATCTACAAGGAATTGGAAGTCACGTCCTTGTTTGATCTACCCAAGTGAGATACATTCAATTTTTCCTATGTTTCTTTGAACTCTTCCTCTAAAGGAAGGGTTGACTCATAGGAGAGCATATCCTTGTAGATCATGGTGAAACTCTTTGATGCAAAGTAGTATTCTATATGCCTGATATTTGAATCCACAAGTGGATACTTATGCTAGTTTAGAATGATAAAGCTAAAATTTTACTTCAAGATTCTGTTCAATGATTGCTAAGTAGCGGTCCTCTCTGATGGTAAAAATGGTTTGAACATCATACACAAGAACATATTTCCATTTGCCAATAGCAAAGGTGGATAGTAGAGGTGTAGGAATGTCACTATCATCCTCCTCAACCTCTTCTTGCTCATTAATTAAACCCACCTATGTGTTCTTCCTTCTCAAAGCTTTAATATCTAGTTGACCACTTTTCTCCCTCTCACTTTGCCAGATATATTGGCTATGAAATCTCTTGCACCTCACCATCAATCTCTACTTCAATAGGCTTAGTATATCTTCAAGGTCTCGGATAGGCTCTTTTTCTTTATCGGCTGGCATAAAAACCCATGGAATTATTCCACAACATGACACTCTTGATTGTGTACAGGGCACTATAAATATGCCTTCTTCATGCCCTTGAGAACCCTCAAAATTGCCATGTTGAACATTCTTCTTAAGGGGCTTTTAGAAAAGACATCTTTCATATGAACATATCGAAGGCCCTCAATATGGACCCCTCCATAAGATGATTTCTCCACAAAAGTGGATGCTTGCTCTTCCAAGTATATTTGTGAGGCCTTGAAAAATGATGGAAAACACTTGGGACACTTGTGGTAGTAGATTTTATTGTCCCACTTGAGAAAGGAAATCTAAGATCATGTCGTTAGGGGTGCCTTGACTCCTCTTAGGCTCTTCTAGAGGAGTGTTAGGAGTGCCTTCAGTCCTCATAGGCTCTTGAGCCTCCTCCATATGTTGCAACTCAGTAACATCCATTTGTAAACACATAATTACATAAGAAACTCCAAAGGGAATTAGGTCCAATAGTGGACCCATAGAATGGGGGAGGGCCTGCATAATGCAAGGAAGATAGGTGCAAAAATCTCAACACTTTCCCTTGTGTTGTGTGGGTCATATGCCCAAACGTGCACAATGTGAAGGAGTGGAGTGCCAAAATCTCAAGTCCCCCTCCTCTTGGGCATCGTGCCAACGGGTGCAAAAACTCTTGAGTCCCCCCTTTGTTATGGGGGCCATCCTTGGGACTTGCACAACATAAAGAGTGATGAAAAAATCTCAAGGCCTACCCCTCGTGTTGTGTGGGTCATCCCCAAGATCTATATAACGGGAAGGGGGGTGAAAAATACTCAAGGCTCCCCTCGCATTATGTGGGCTATCCTCGGGACCTACACACCACGAAGAGGGGTTGCAAGAATCTCAAGGCCCACTCATCATTTTGTGTGGGTCAACCTTGGGACCTATACAAGTGTACAACTTTAAGCAGGGGTGTTAAATTTTTGAGGCATATCTTGCATTATGTGGGTCACCCCCAAGACCCACACAACAAAAAGGGGGGGACTAGAAAAATCCTAGGGCCCACCCCTCGCATTATGCAAGTCACCCTCAAGACTTGCACAACACAAAGGGGGCCTATAAGAATCTCAAGCCCCCTCCCTCTCATTGTGTGGGTCACCTCAGGACTTGCAAAATGTGAAAGGGAGGGGTGCAAAATACTCGAGGCCCCCATCACATTGTGCAAGCTACTCTTGGGACCCACACAATGTGAAGGGGGAACTACAAAAATATCAAGGCCCTCCTCATATTCTGAAGGCTACCCCTTCAAGTCCCGCACAACATGAAGGGGGGGCTACAAAAATTTCAAGTCCCCCCTCTTGTTGGGTGGGTCACCCTCAACACCCACACAACATGAAGAGGAGGGTGCAAAAATATCAAGGCCCCCCCTCACATGGGTAAACCTCCCTGAGATGTTCACAATCCAAAGAGGGGGAATGCAAAAACCTCAAGTCCCCCCTCTTGCATTGTGCGGTTTACCTTGGGGACTTGAACAATGTGAAGGAGGGAACAAAAAAATCTCAAGAACCCCCTTTGTTGTGCTACAATGAAAATCAATGAGAAAATGATAAAGACAAGGGCCACACCTTAGAAGAGGAAGATATTTGATCTCTTGGGAAAGAGTGTGTGTGTGGGTGCATACCACAATCGGGGGGAAGAGAGCCAAAGAGAGATAATGAAAACGGGAGAGAGAGATTATAAAATTGGGAGAGCGAGAATAGAGAGATCATGAAAATGACAAGTAGATCTACCATTGGCTCAATCATTTATAGCCTCATGTGTTGGATACTTGGTAGGTACATGTGCAATCGTATCAATGCACACTGATTAATTTTGACATGTGTCAACCCCCATATTTTTCATGATGTGGTATGGAGTGACATTAGCACATGTAATCACCTCATATAGCTCCAATTTGAAACTGAAATTCTCATTTTATTTGTTGCATGCATGTTGAAGCTCATAGCTTTCTTTTCACCACAATTCTCACCAAGAGCCTCCTCTCCTTATGTTGTGAGAGATCATGAAAATGACAAGTAGATCTACCATTGGCTCAATCATTTATAGCCTCATGTGTTGGATACTTGGCAGGTACATGTGTAATCGTATCAATGCACATTGATTAATTTTGACATGTGTCAACCCCCATATTTTTCATGATGTGGTATGGAGTGACATTAGCACATGTAATCACCTCATATAGCTCCAATTTGAATTTGAAATTCTCATTTTATTTGTTGCATACATGTTGAAGCTCATAGCTTTCTTTTCACCACAATTCTCACCAAGAGCCTCCTCTCCTTATGTTGTTTGGGGTCCTCAAGGGAGGTATTATACAACACGAGGGGGGTTCTGCAATCTCGAGGACCCTCACTTGCATTGTTTGGGTCCTAGGGGTTACTACAAAATGAGAGGGGCAGGGGATCCAAATTCTCGAGGACCCCCTCTCACGTGGCTTGGGTCTTGATGGAGGGGATCCAAAATCTCAAGGATCCCCCCACTCGGGTCTTTGAGGGTACCACACAACTTGGGGTGGGAGGGAGGGCTCCCAAAATTTTGAGGATCCCTCCCCACATTGTTTGGGTCCCCATGGGGTAACATACAATACAAGAGAAGGGGAGTCTAAAATCTTGCAGACCCTTCTCATGTTGTTCACACACATGGGGTGTATTGCACAATGTAAAGGGAAGGGAGTTTGAAATCTAAAGAATCCCCTCTCATGTTGTTTGGGTCGTGGAGGCATACTGCATAATGCAAGGGGATCCAAAATGTCAAGGACTCCCCCTCTAGGTGTTCAAGTCCGGGGTGTGTATCACACAATACAAGGGGAGGGGGGTCCAAAATCTCAATGACCCCCTCCTATTGTTCAAGTAAAGAGAATCATGGACCACCACAAGCTTACCATCCCCAAGCTCTTTTTCATAAGGATCTTCAAATATATATGTGAAAGAAGTGATTTGAAGTATCCATGGCATGCCTTGGTGCTAGTTTGCCTACATGAAGCTGGTGTTTTGCCATGTTTATGGTGTGCCCACACTTTGCAGTTGTTTCTTTCACTAAAGCCTATACACACTTTGTACTTTTGGTTGTGATTGAGGAGGGGTGTTGAGATATTTGCAATCACACCTACTTCAGTCCCTTTGTGAGGAGCAGTGAGGGCTCAGGACCAGAATCCCATATGCACAGTAGGAGAAAGTACCACCACTCAAATCCTATAAAGCATTGTACTTGCATTCTTTTTCTAATGCAATGATAGTACTCTTTTTTTTCCAGTAAAATGTCATGTCACTGTCAATACACAAGATTGTGTTTATGAGTCCAAGTCTCAATCTTGGAACCTAATTCACTTGTGTAACAATTTGTCATAGTTAGGGTCAATGTCTTCATGAGTTTCTTTTTTCTCTTTCAACCTCCATAGCTTTCGCATTTGCCATGCTCTAGATCCCACATATTTCACACTGACTTATGCAGCACCAACCTCATTTAGGGTCTTGGCTACCACTTGCTCCACACACCTAGATGACCAGGTCTTGGCCCATCCTTACATTGATCGTATCCTTATGGAAGAAGAGCTACATGTGGCTAGCTGCATCAACTGGGGTGACTTTCTAACCGATGTCCTGACTTACATTACCCAAGTATGCATTAGCTCGGGTGACTTTATAATCGATGTCCTGACTTACATTACCCAAGTGTGCATTATCCCTCGTAATCTTGATCTTCATGCCCAATTGGAATACAACCCTAATTTCTATAATTGGCTAATGCCCAAGTAAATAGCACCCTACAATGCTCAAATTTCTTGCCTCTCTCATGTCCAATCCTAGGAGGATTCTTCTCATTCCCAAGGGGGGAGGGGGTAAACATGAAGAAAGGTGAAATCAAGGAAAAGTATCATAAGATCTTGGAAATGAATAGAACTGCTCAAGGGAACATTCTTTCTTTTTCTTAAAGCGTGTTATTCTTGCCTTAAAAGCATGATCAATTCATGTTTATTTTCCAGCAAGAAAATGTCTTAGGAGTACTAATGGTGAACCATGATATGTGATATGAACCTAAAATGGTAGGGCAAGATAAAGGCAACAAGCTTCCATTCACAGAGGAAGAGCAAGCTAAGTATGGCTTGACAGTAGAAACGAGGGGCTACATCCAGTTCACATTCAAGCATGCCATGAACCTAGAGGACGTCATCATGGAAGAGCCACCCATAAAACGACTCATGGACCAGTGTAGCTTGCAAAAGTATGCAGAAAAGGTTGGGCAAGCGGTACTACAAAAATGGGTAGAGTTTCTAAGGAGCTTCAATGCCGAAAGGAACTATGGCATGGTGACAATTAGGAAAGGGGAAGAAATCCACCAAGTAGAGGTGGAATTGAGCCCTAAGGTGGTGGAAAAGGCCCTAGGCTTAACTAGCAGGACCAAGTGATGCCCAAAAAGGGACATGTACATCATGCTAGGGATGAATAGGGCTGCCGTTCACACAATGGATGGGGTAAGTTTAGCAAATATTCCAAATCTTGAGATCAAGCTGCATGCAAAGATGGTCCATACTCTCTTCTCGAGTCAAAGGTACAATGTCCTTATGAATAGAATCGGGGTGCCATTGTTAGAGAGCATCGTAGCATGATCCATAAATGAAATAGATTGGAATGCCTTCATGCACAAAACCATTGAAAGATCAGCGAAAGCTTTGACCACTGGTAGAATGGTAGTAGGAGGAGAATCCCCGACCTCCACAACAAGTTCAGTTTGAAAGGAGTCCTCCTCCAAAGCATCCACCATCAGGTTCGGTGAGATCCTAACGGCCATCATCCAAGAGGCCTTGAAGGATACAAATGAAGGTGGAGAAGGAGTAGGGGAAATCCCTGACTGACTGCCTCAGCATGAACAAGTGCAGTCAAGCGAAAGGACTATAAGTGATAAGGAAGAGCAAGAGACGCAATCCAACCAAGGAGAGCCGAAGGCACATATGAAGGGAACCCCATCAAAGTTGAAGAAGGAGACAAAAGAAATGATGACAAGGAAAGAATGGTCCGAGTTGAGGAAGGCCCAAAAAGAGTCCAAGCGGGCCAAAGATGAGAGAAAGAGAAGAGCCGAGAGAGAGACTGAATAGCTAAAAAGAAAGGATGATTGATGGGGCCTAAAATGGGCCATCACCGGCTATGGCACTAGCCAGACCTCATGCATATGACAGACAACCCCACCACACTGGCTATGGCACTAGCCGGACCTCATGCATACAACAAACAACCCCACCACACAGCCTCACGGGCCAGGAGCATCTAATACTTGCTTTGCACTAAATGCTTATGACAATTTTTCCTTTGTATCCAATATGTAGTCCAATGCTCACCTTCCCTTCTCCTCAGAGGGAGATCCCATAACATATAGGCATAATGCCTCGTAATACACACATAGGGAAGCACCTCTCGGCTAATTGCCATAGCTCCATTGCGACTCTCCTACACCTTGAGGATTGGCCCTAAGATGCGTCGCTAACACATATAACATTCGCACAAACTCCACTCTTTCAAAATTCAGCGTTCCAGGAGATTTTTATTTTCCTCACAAAACTTTCCCCAACAGAAGCACCCGTCTAACCTACAGCTTAGGTTTCCTGTCCTCTCAGCGTTGGTCAAAGTTTATCAATCAATTGCAATGCATTCCAGGAGATACCACGTGACATGCTTGATGCAAGGTGTATGAAGATTGTGCACAACCATTTTATGATTAAAAAACCAGCCATGTAAGGTGTGGAAAATAGCCCTTTCATGAATTTTAACTAAGCGTTACGTGCTGCCCTACTTTAAGGATTAGCACCAGAACTTCCCTGCTACTAGACGCCTATATTTAATTATGGAATGATCCATAAATGCTATGCACAAAGAGGGAAATCAAAATTTGTATCTTTTTAGTAATTAGATCGTCACACAAACTTCATCTCCTCCTCACTGCTTAGGTGTTGCTGCGGTGCATAGGTGTAAATGGTTGTTTTGTATCATTTTTGTATGTAAAAAGCAATAAACACAGACTATAACACAAAATACAAGGCCAAATTGAGGCTTGACCTCATACTTCAACCTTGCCAAAAATTCACGTATATAATTCTTATTTTTCCATATTTTTTAAGCATGAAAATCCCAATTTTCTCTATTTTTTGCTATTTTTTCCTATTTATTATTCATGGAAATATGTATTTTTTGATTTATTTGTATTGGCTTATCCTTTTGACTGAAACTTAACATTTTCTTTGATTTTATTCCATTTTTACCTCTTCTCTCCAACTCAAAAGCGAAAAAAACCACTAATTTCCATTAAAAATGATGTTTTACGGGTTTTAAAGAGTTAATAATGGCTCTAAATCATTACAGGTTCTACATTTCTGTAGTTACAGTCCTCAATCATGATGTAAACAAGGTTCAAACAAAATTTCATCGCATATGAACAACATTTGGACCATGAAACAACAAAAACAATCAAATTTCTTTGTACAATTGAAGCATACCGCGTGTCTTGCGTGTTGCAGGTTTTTCAATCATTATTCTAGGTAGCCCACAGACCACCAGCAACCATTCTTCAGTGCTGAACCTCTTTCCTCAGCCTCCTCTTCATCTTGAAGCAATCCAATCACTGACAAGCATTCTTTAGCTCCTCTTCTTCTTGATTTCGTGCACACGAATTGCCTCTATGCAGGAGAGAGAGGGAGGAGAGAGAAATACTAGTTTTTGATCTCTTCACTTAGTGCATCATTCATCGATCTGTTTATGGCAATGGAGGGTGAAGTATAGAAGCATCTAAAGGCCAGGAGCATTCCTCCTGCCTCACCCGATCAGGAAATCATGATGAGGGGGGAAAAATGGGGCGCAAAAATTTGATGCCCCCCTCCCCCCCCATCCTTTCGTTTCGTGGCTTTTGTTGGCTAAGATCTTTGTTAAGAGCTTCCAAACTCTTAATCAGCTTATCTAGTTCATGACTTTTGCATTCACACTTCCGACAAGTGGTTTTTTTAGTTTTGAGGGGGCAAACCACATCGGAATCGAGATCCGTCTGGACGAGTGGCTTCTGGTGTCAAAATCTACAAAGTTGGGTCCCGTCACACTCTTCTTGGCTTTCAGATCCAGTAGCTGCTTCACAACCCCAAACCTTGTGGGGATTAAATGGGGGATCAAACGACCTCAGAATGGAGATCCGACACTTGCATTGGATTCTTGACGTCGTTTTGCATCTAGGAAAACTCCAGCTCGGCCATCCACCACCATTTGATTTCCATGAAAATAAGCACTAGTGCTTTAGGGACAAAGTCTATTTTTCCCATGATATTCGTAATTTTTGGCTATTTTTAAGCATTTCTCGGCATAAAAAATCATCTGCCATTGGCGACCACGGGATAGGGCGACTCAGTCCGTCGAATCCGACGAATAGATCTACACATAAACAACAAAAAGGAGCATCAAGCTGATACAAATAATACACAACACAACACATCACAACTCACACCCTACCCCCTGACAAAACCAAGGCATGAAATCCAAGAGGAGCAGGCCTAGCCTAATCTGACAGAAAGTCTAAAGCCAGTTGCTAACCAACTGCTCCAACACAATCAAGCTAAAAAGAACTATCAAAGAGATCATCCTAAGTGGTGGTCTGAACTACTTTCCTGACTAAGGACAACTCAACCAGGAGCTCCTATTAGGCGAGAACTCCTATAGCCTGATCAAAAGGTATTATCTTTTAGCACAGTTTTTCTTCTTTTAGGCTTTTATTTTTCCATACTCGGACGTGTAAAAAGGAGGGAGCTAAGCGTAGTGACCCAAGGAGAACAGGGCATCGGCCTCAAGTCGTCCTATCTCGGTACCCAAGAACCTACCAAGCCCTCACAAGGTGACACTTAATACTTTTCTAATGCTCACTTTTATTTTCGCTCCAACCTTCTTTTATTCTTTGTGTTTCGGCAAGATGTCACCCCAAGGAAGGGCAACGCATTGGCCCTGGATCTTGTCTCATCCCCAGGAACCTACCAGCCCTTCGCAAGGCGATAAACAATAGCTTAAGGGTTTTTCTTTCTTTCCTTTTCTATTGTTATAGGGGTTAAAACCCCTTTTTACACACCTCCGTATATTCATATATTGTCTGTCAGATTTTTAGGGTTTTGTCTCTTTCCGTCTTTTTTTTTTTCTGGCAGGCTTCTCTAACTGCCTCACAACTAACAGAAACTCCTGGAATGACCGCCTAGCAGGTCAGCAGAATAGGGTCACTAGAACTCCCATCTAAAACAAGTCTTTCAATGCCTGGCAATGACTACTCAGACCTCCCCCAAACATACCTAACCTAAACCTGGGATTTCATTCCTTGATTTCCGGTTCCCAACAAACAAAAGAAAGTAACCCTCACCCGCACATATATCATTAATTGCTTAAGGGAAAAAACCAAAAAAGGGAACGAAACCACCTGGAATGGCCACAAGAAGCTTCTTCATAGCAAAGGCTCCCTCCAGCGACTTCGTCAACCTGTATGGCACAATCACTAAAACAACAAAGCATTAAACGTTCCTGCACCAAATAGAGATAGAGCCCTCTTGGCCTAAAGAAATAACACTTTGCACTACAAACTAACTGGCCCTCTTGACCTAAAATGGATAGTTCATTCTAATCCATGCAATATATAATCTCCTTGGCATATACAGCACATCCTATCAAACTAATCAGGATACCAAGGATAGCATAAAATAGGAGGACTAGCCTCATGCTCCTCATGTGAGTTAACTAAAAGCTTGATCTATGCTCTTTGTAGATCCACTAGTCCAAGCCTTTCTACTCATATCTCATTAATAATGGCCATCTCTTCTTAGGTACTATGAGCTGAATGAATGACATCATTAGGTTGTAATATCTCATCCCCTTGGTCGTCATTCAAACGGATCGCTTATCCCAACTTTCCATTAACTCCCCCTATAGGGAGAATCATGGATTTATGATCATTCAACTCTTCTCTAGTTGGACCATTCCATATGTCAATGATACGATCCAAAATAGACAGAGCTTCAAGCCTAGATGATGGGACCTAAAATGGGCCGGCACTGGCTCATGCACTAGTCGGACCTCTATCATGTGCTCAACAACCCCACAGCCTCGTGGCCAGGAGCGTTGATGACACATACATTGCCTTCCTAAACATCTTGCGTTTGTATTACGTCGTTTGTAGTCCACTTTTCTCTCACCCACTACTCCTCAGAGGGAGTCCCTTACACATTGCCTAATGGCACGAAGCACAGACATAGGGGGTCCTCCAACGGCTGAGTGCCGCCACCCCTCTGCAACTCTCCTACACCTTGGGGATTGGCCCCTCGGTGCGTCGCTCAACATATAAACATTTCGTACAAAATCCACTCAAGGTACCAATTGATCGTATATAGGAATGTACCATTGTCCTTACTTCTCTTTCCCCTAGACCCCATGACTAGCCTATGGCTTAGGGTGTCCTGTCTCTCACTCAACATGGGTCAAGTGTTGAGATGGCAAGCTCAACACATGTGGACATGGATGATGGACCGCCTGGTTAGATGGGTCCACACGTCTACACTTAGCACGTCGGTGGTCATTATGATTCTCACATGGCCACTGACTCATTACTTATTATATTCAGGTTGTTACACCTATTTACAACTGGCATAGTTATAGCGCCAGTCGACTAGTGTAGTCGGTTATGCATTGTTTGACTTAGTAGGCCACTTTCCTTTTATGTTGTATCTTATCTATACTTTGTGTACATTGTAAAGAGTGTGAAAGAAGAAGAAGAAATCAGCAAGAAAACGTTTTGGCCTCCATCTCTCTTCTTGTCTCTTGAGTGAGCTTCTCCTTGTGCATTCTGTGTGTGTTCGGCGCAGCATCTTGAGCAACCCCCTCCACCACGCGATTCTTGACATGGTATCAGAGCCGCGCCATTAAGAGAGGCTGATTTCGAAGGTTGAAGCAAAGGAGAAGAAGCAAGGTTCGAGCAAGCAAGCTACGGGTAAGAATCTCTCCCATTCTTCCACTCCTTCTCTTGGATAGTGCCTGTGGAGGCACCGGAAGCAGGGCAGAGCAAAAATCTCAGATTGCAGTGAGATTTGGTGTGCGCGAAGAGCGCTGTATATTCTGCAGATAAGCCCTTTAGGGCTTTCCCGCAGTGATTTTGGCCATTTGAGGCCGTTTCAGGGCCCGTTTTAGAGCTGCAAGGTTGCAGACAGCAGTTTCGGGGTACACTGTGACTTCGACTGTATTGACCGAACGTGGGTGCGCAGGTTACAGATTTCAGATCTGTAAGTTCAAAGGTGTTTATCAGTGAGTAAACACAAGGTTTATCTGCAAACTGGTTGCAGATTGCATGCATTGTTGAGCAGACAGTAAAAAAGGCTGTCTGGTGTATTGCTGTGCACTACAGGTCAAGGGTTGCAGAAGATTTGCTTGCTGTTTGGTATTAGTTTTGTGATAATGGCAGAGAACAGTGGAAGCCCTATCATTGAGAAGCTCGACAAGAACAACTACCCATCATGGAAGTTTCGTGTCACGAACTTCCTTATTGGAAAAGGCCTCTACGAGTTCGTTTCAGGTGAAGAAAAGGAGCCGGAGGTGAGTGATCCTCCAACTGCAGAAGAGACAAAGGCACGAAAGGAATGGAATGCAAAAGACAAGAAGGTCATGTATTGGTTGTCTGCAGTAATTGACAATAACATGCTGGGACATATTAGAAATGCAGAGAATGCATATGCAGCTTGGACCATACTTGAAAGTATGTTTTCTGTAAATACAAAGGCACGAAAGATTCAACTCAAGCAAGAGTTGAATACATTGAAGAAAGGAAAGATGTCTATCAATGAGTATGCACTGAAGGTAAGAAGCATTGCAGATGCATTGGCAGCGATTGATGCAATGCCCGATGATGATGATTTGGTGTCGTCTACCTTGGGTGGACTTAACAATGAAAAGGCTTGGAAGTCTTTTGTAACTTCTGTATATGTCAGAAAGCCATTTCCAGATTTCGATGAGTTGGTCTCCCTTATGATCACTGAAGAGATCAACATGCAGAGTGAGACACCTGAAAGAAGTGGTGAACAGGTCCAAGCTTTCTACTCCAGTTCAGGAAGGGGACGTGGCAGGTTCTCTTCAAGAGGCCGTGGTACAGGACGTGGTAGTGACAACCAACAAAACAGATTGAATCAGCAATTTGGCGATATGCAGGTTTCAGGAGGTCGTGCTAACTTTAGAGGCAGGGGGAGCTTTAGAGGAAGAGGTGGATGGCAGAACAGAGGTTCTAACAACTCTGGTATTGTGTGCCACTACTGTGGCAAAACAGGTCATATTGCAGCCCAATGTTATGCTAAGAGAGATGATATCCGCAGTGGTAAGTTGCAGCAAGGAAACTATGTATCGTCTTCACGACAAAATGAAGATAAAAATGAACGTTTGTTCGTTATGCAGCATATGCTGAATGCTGTTACAGGAAAGGGAACACATGAAGATGTTTGGTATGTTGATTCAGGTGCATCCAATCATATGACCAGCCATGCAGAATGGTTTGGGGAGATGCAGGATTTGCAGAATGCAGGCTATGTGCAGACGGGTGATGACTCATGCCACCCAATTTCACACATTGGAAAAGTTCCCTTGTCCTTGCATGATGGTAAGACAAAGAGTCTTTCAGATGTATTGCATGTGCCATCTATTACAAAGAACTTGGTGTCAGTCGGTCAAATGGTAGAGCAAGGGCTGCAAGTCAGATTTAATGCAAAGGGCTGCTTTGTAGAAGACTTCAATGACAAGTGCAGGTTGGTAGCAAAGGGAAGTAGAGTTGGACGTATGTTCACTCTAGATGCTGGAATTCCTACTATGAAAGCTGCTATGTATGCCAAAGGAAAAGGTGTTGTTGCAGACATTGAAATTTGGCACAAACGCATTGGACATGCAAATGTACAAAGGCTGAAATTAATGCAGTCCAAAGGGTTGGTTACCGGTTTGCCTACATTTAAAGTTGCAGAATTTCAGAAGGTATGTGAAGCATGTCAGTTTGGTAAGCAGGCAAGACAACCCTTTTCACATGACAAAGATGTAAGCAGAAATATCCTTGATGTTGTGCATACAGACATTTGGGGGCCTACACAAAATGTATCTCTTGGAGGCAGTTCATACTTTGTCACATTCATTGATGATTGTTCTAGAAAGCTGTGGGTATATTTTATGAAGGAAAAGAGTGAAGCTTTTGAGCACTTTAAAACTTTCAAGGCTGCAGTTGAAAGAGAAACAGGCTTGAAAGTAAAGTGCCTGAGGTCAGATGGAGGGGGAGAGTACCTCTCAAATGAGTTCAGTGATTTTCTGAGGTCTCATGGGATAAAGAGACAGTTCACATGCAGGTATACCCCACAGCAAAATGGGGTTGCAGAAAGGAAAAACAGGCATATTGCAGAAGTTGCACGCGCCTTGATGGCTGAAAAGAATATGCCTAAGCATTTTTGGTCTGAGGCTGTTCATACTGCTGTTTATATTATGAACAGAACTCCCACAGCTGCAGTTCATGGTATGACCCCCGAAGAATGTTTTACAGGTAAGAAGCCTGATGTTTCACACTTGAAAGTATTTGGATGCATTGCGTATGTTCATGTGCCAGATGAGTTGCGGAAGAAACTGGATCCAAAGGCTGAAAAGTGTGTCTTTATTGGATACTCTTTAGAGCAGAAAGGGTATCGCTGTTACAACCCTGTCACATGTAAGTTCAGAGTGAGCAGGGATGTCATCTTTGATGAAATGAGCAGTTGGTATGCATCTAGTGGTGATGCATTGGATGTTGATGATGATCATGACACTCATGTGCAGGCTGAAAGGCAAGAATCACGAACTCTTAGTGGACCAGAGACATCATCTGGTAGTCCTTGGTCTGGGAGACTAAGGAGTACCTCTACATCTTCGGGTGCATCTAGTAGCACTACAGGTAAAGACAAAGGAAAGAATAAAGTGTCAGAAGGCATTGATGCAGTTCTTGATGGAGACTCTAGTGGCTCAGAGAGCTTGGATGATGAGCTTGGCATTCCTTCAGTGAGGACTCCAGGTGTGCAGAGAGCACGTGTTAATGCAAAGACTCCATTGAGTGATCCAGTGGTACGCAGGTCTAGCAGAGTGAGATACCCTGTTAAAAGATTTGGTTTTGAGGGTTATGCAGCTCACCATTATGCTTATATGGTGAAACTAGTTGAGGATGTTGAGCCCACATGTCTTGAGGAGGCTATTGGTCATGCTCATTGGGATGCAGCAATGGATGAGGAGATGGCTGCATTAGAGGCCAATAAGACTTGGGATCTAGTATCATTGCCAAAGGGAAAGAAAGCTATTGGATGTAAGTGGGTTTATAAGATTAAGCACAATGCAGATGGTTCTATTAGCAGGTACAAAGCTAGGCTGGTTGCAAAAGGCTATGCCCAAACATATGGCATAGATTATGATGAAACCTTCAGTCCAGTTGCTAGGATGGCAACTGTCAGATGTGTGATTGCTTTGGCAGCAGCCAAAGGTTGGAGGTTGCAGCAAATGGATGTAAAGAATGCCTTCTTGCATGGTGATTTGCAGGAAGAAGTGTATATGGATCAGCCAGCAGGTTATGAAGATTTAGAGCATCCCACGTATGTGTGCAGGTTGAAGAAGGCACTCTATGGGCTCAAGCAAGCACCAAGAGCATGGTCTGACAAGATCAGAGAGTATCTTGTCAATATTGGCTTTTATGTTTCTGATGCTGATCACTCACTTTATGTGAGAAAGGGAGATGCAGGTTTGGTCATCATAGTCATCTATGTGGATGACTTGATTATTACAGGTGATAGTGATAGTGGGATTGCTGAAGTCAAGGGCTATTTGAAGATGAAGTTTGAGATGAAGGATTTAGGTGAGCTAAGGTACTTCCTTGGCATTGAGGTGATCAGATGTGATGATGGTATATGGCTGTTCCAAAGACAGTATGGCTTGGATATGTTGTCCAAGTATGGTATGACAGCATGCAAACCACTTTCAGTCCCATTGGAGCAGAATGTAAAGCTGAGTGCTGATGTTGGGGATGAGATAGAAGACCCTACTATGTTCAGGAGGATAGTGGGGAGTTTGATCTACATGACCATTACAAGGCCAGACTTGAGCTATGCTGTTGGTCTTGTGAGTCAGTTTATGCAAGTACCTAGAAAGCCACATTTGGATGCAGTCAGACGCATATTGAGATATGTGAAGTCCACATTACATTATGGACTTTTCTATGAGGCAGGTACAGATGTACAGGTGTTTGGATACACAGATGCAGATTGGGCTGGTAGTATGTCTGATAGAAGATCTACCAGCGGATACATGTTCTCTCTTGGTAGTGCAGCTGTTGCATGGAGCAGCAAAAAGCAATCTACAGTTGCTTTGTCGAGTACAGAGGCTGAGTATAGAGGTGCTGCTGTTGCAGCATGTGAGGTAGTATGGCTACAAAAGCTATTGGCTGATTTGGATGTCCAGGTGGAAGGTCCAGTTGTCATTTATTGTGACAACATGAGCAGTATACAGTTGGCTAGGAACCCTGTGTTCCATGCCAGGACAAAACATATTGAGGTACACTACCACTTTGTGAGAGAGAAGGTACTAGCAGGTGAGATTGACTTGGTGTATGTCAGCACACAGGATCAGATAGCTGATATCTTCACGAAGGCATTAGGTACAGAGAAGCTTCAAAAGTTTCGAAGCTTACTTGGAGTTGCAGAGATGCAGTTGAGCTTGAGGGGGAGTGTTGAGATGGCAAGCTCAACACATGTGGACATGGATGATGGACCGCCTGGTTAGATGGGTCCACACGTCTACACTTAGCACGTCGGTGGTCATTATGATTCTCACATGGCCACTGACTCATTACTTATTATATTCAGGTTGTTACACCTATTTACAACTGGCATAGTTATAGCGCCAGTCGACTAGTGTAGTCGGTTATGCATTGTTTGACTTAGTAGGCCACTTTCCTTTTATGTTGTATCTTATCTATACTTTGTGTACATTGTAAAGAGTGTGAAAGAAGAAGAAGAAATCAGCAAGAAAACGTTTTGGCCTCCATCTCTCTTCTTGTCTCTTGAGTGAGCTTCTCCTTGTGCATTCTGTGTGTGTTCGGCGCAGCATCTTGAGCAACCCCCTCCACCACGCGATTCTTGACATCAAGGTCCTAATGAAAGCAATTACTGTGCATCCAGGATTTCTGATACCTTTAAATGTTTCCATGATTTATGCATATTGTGGATGCTAAGTGCTCAAACAATTATAAAATAAGTATTATGCACATGTGGAAAACATCCTTTTAATGGTTTTCAGCTACCGTTCTTATGCGGCGTTGCATGAACCTAGCACCGAGGAAACCCTCGTGCTACTAGGCCCTTATTCTATAATTATTTACTGACCTATATGGTATAAAAAAAACAGCAAGCTTTTCATCGGTTCACTCAGCATTTAGACACATTTTAACCACTCTACCCTCCCATCGATCAAACGTTGCATTGTTGCATAGATTTATAAGGCATTTTGCCATCATTTTACGCGTAAAAAGCGGAAAAAGACACACTAGAACAAGAAGGTGGGGCTGAACTGAGGCAAATCCTCATGCTTCAGTCCCCACAAACATTCACGAACATTGTTCTTAATTTTCATCAATTTTCGGCACTCGAAATGCATTTTTTCCCTATTTTTAGTGGTTTTTCTCTATTTTCCTTGTATTTTCCCTTATTTTTAGCATTATTTAATTACTAAAAATTCAAAATAGGTTATGAGCTGTGGCCCTTAGTTCCTTCTTGCAACAAAAATGAAAATTTAGTTGGTGTTCCTATTTATTTTTTCATTTTTATGCTCAAAAACATCATTTTCCCTTGGTTTTCTATATTTTACGTGTTTTAGTTTATTATTTTGGGCCACAAGATGCGTGTTTTTCTGATTTTCTGATTATGATCAACAAATACTCATGGAAAACAGCAACATCAACAATTTTTAGCCCACATGAACAACATTTTATTAATCAAAAGCCATAAAATCTCAAATTTCCTTTGAAAAATATTGAATTACCGCTTATTTGCGTGTTTCGGGTTTCATGTCCATGGCTGCAAATCTAAAAATCAGCAGCACTTCATGCTCATGCCGATCACACATCACCATTTCCAGCCCGTGGAGCGATCCGATCGATGCCAGACAAGCCTCCACCATTCTTTCTTCTTCCTTTCTCTTCCCGCATGAATCCCCCCTTAGAGGAGAGAGAGGGAGGAGAGAGAAAGACTGATTTTCTCTCTCTCTCTACAGGCTACCATTGTCTACGCGAAGGAGAGTGATTTGGAGCGAGGAATCAATGTAGTTGCTTGCTGTCATTGGATACATGGCTTGCTTGACAGCCATATCTTGCATTTTGGGGGGGGGGGGGGGGGGGCGCCATTTTTTCACGCGGTGGCTGCTGCACGCCGCCCTCCTATCCTTCGTTTGATTTTTGGGGGTGCCCCTTCCCAAAGGCACCCCTTCACTTCTTCTTTTGGGCACCTTCTCAATTTTGTCTGGCCTTTTGGCCCTTTTCCCGGCCTTTCTTGCATACGGTGTCCGAATCCAGTTCTGAAAATTTCTATGAGCTCGTCTCGGCATCCCCCACTGACTGACAACTCCGCTGACTGGCACAGGCGCATGGAAAAATTACTAAAAATCCGCAAGTGTTGCACGAGCGTCCTTAGAGCACTTTGATGCTTAAAATCGTCCTAGATCGAGCCGCCGCCTTTGACATTGGATATTTTTCCCTTGATATTCATAATTTTTAGCTATTTTTAAGTAGTTCTCGGCACCAAAATTCCGCTCTCACTAGACCCATCACATAGATGCATCTTAGGGCAACGGTCCCTATTGTCAGATGTCGCATTATGGCCTTAGTCGCATCCTCTTGGGAATCCATCAAAGCATGTCCACATGCAATTCTTGGCCCTTTATCTGACACACCAACAACATTTTTAAGGGTTTCGGGCCTCCAAACCCATCTCATATCCCTTTTCATATTCTTAGACTACCTCATCTGCCCACATTGGTCCAATGGACTCAATGTGGATTTATCACCATTACCAGATGGCCTCATAGCCTTATGGCTTCTATTTAGTACAGGTGGACCTTGGGTATGCTACATCTTCTTCATATGAGATGTCTTTACTTGCCTTTGTCCACTCTGCAACAACTGCTTAGTCATAGGAACCATGCTTTTACTAAAAGGAATAGCATCTACTCGAAATCATGATTCATCTATAAATTGGAAAGGTCTCTTAAGAGCCTTACTAGGAGCACAACTAGAACCACTCATAGAACACTCATCTAAGCTTGCAGACCTAATGGTTTTATCAATTCCACCATCACAACTACCTCTCATGGAAGCGTTGCAAGCCTTGATGGGACTTACTGGGCTTGGAATCTTTTTATCCCTAGGGGGTATATTATCCCTACTATTTCCATTTTCTACTAGGAGATTTTGGCTACCAAGGTTCCTCTCATAGGTTGCCTTGGTATCAACAAGTGAGCTGTCTCCTTGTAGAAATGGTTGGAAGCTAGGATGCACTTGTACTGAGCGGGGAAAACTCCAAAAGTTTTCCCAACATCTCTGAATATGTCCCTCATAATCAATGGCATGCATCTTTGCTTCCCTTAATGACTTAGGATTCTGCAGTCCTACTTGGATTTGCATGTTAATCTCTAAGCCACTCAAAAAGAGCTCACATAACACATCACCTGGCAATGCAGTAGCTCTTCTTGGCCAAAGCCTCAAAATATCATCAAAGGCTCTAACATATTCTTTAACAGAAGGATAGGAATCTTGCCTAATCTGCATCAGTTGCCCTAAAACTTGGATCATAGGCACCTTCTTTTCATATTCATCTAAAAATTGATCACTCAACTCCTCAAAGGATTTAATAGACCCCCTTGGGAGGCTCCAGTACCATTTTCTAGCCTCTTCCTTTAGGGTACTTGAGAATATGAGCATTTGATGAATATAATTGAACCCACTTGCAAGGCAAGTTAGGCCATATTCTCGTAAATGCACCATTGGATCCTCATTAACCAGCCCATGAAACACTGGGAGATCCCTACAAGGAGGAGGGCATTTAGTCCTTTCCTTCGGGATTAGCATTGGGCCATTAAAATCCTCATAATCATGGCCTAACCCTAGTGTCTTAGGGTCTCTAACCTCTTCCATTTCCACCTTTACTGGTGTAGGGAGGTTAATATTATCCTTAATGTCCCTTTCTGCCAACTCATAAAGTGGTCTAGGGATACCTATAGCTCTTAGCATGTCATTCCAATCCTTTCTTAGAGGATCTTCCATATCTTGCCATGTCCTAGACAGTTCCATGACGGCTTTAACTAGGAGCTTCTGCCCCTAGTCAAAAGCAAACTTATCCTTAGCACTTAGGACCTGGGGACCGCGTCTTTTAAGCAAAGGTTTTCCCTTTACATCTAGGGCTTCTAACATCCTTGTGATACTTAAAATTTTGGCATGATGTCCCACCACATGGGATGTTTTAGCCATAACTGCACTCCACTGTGTATTGAGTTTTTCCCATGGCACTACGGCTTTAGCATAATCACTTGTTAATGCCATGACCGCCATAGTTTCCAACATACTTGTTCCATGCCCTCTAGGTTGATGGATGGTTATACATGATTTCTCTTGGGTAGAGACCACACCAAGGTGAACCTCGGCCCATGCTATCGCATTAGAGGATGGGGTAACCACTAACTAGTTACTCTTCTCATAACCTAAATTATCTTCTGTAGAGGACTCATGCTCAACATAACTAACTAAGTCCATCAGTAAGTTTTGTATAGGGAAAGCCAAGGTTTTCCATCCTTGAACAAACCCCATTTTATGGTTAGTTTAGCATACTCCTAATGGAAATTATAAACTTAGGTCCCTTTACAATCTAGATTCGGAGACCGCCACTTATAGGTAGCTCCCGGTAGACACACCACTAATGGGACCTAAAATGGGCCGGCACTGGTGGCTATGGCACTAGCCAGACCTCATGCATACGACAAACAACCCCACCACACGGCCTCGTGGGCCAGGAGCTTCTAATACTCGCTTTTCACTAAATGCTTATGATGATTTTGCATTTGTATCCAATATGTAGTCCAACGTTCACCTTCCCTTCTCCTCAGAGGGAGATCCCATAATATATAGGCATAATGCCTCGTAATACACACATAGGGAATCACCTCTCGGCTAATTGCCATGGCTCCACTGCGACTCTCCTACACCTTGAGGATTGACCCCAAGATGCATCGCTAACACATATAACATTCGCACAAATTCCAAAAACAGCCCTTTTATGAATTTTAACTAAGCGTTACGCATTGCGCTGCTTTAGGGATTAGCACCGAAAATTCCGTGCTACTAGTCACCTATATTTAATTATGGAACGATCCCTAAATGCTATGCACAAAGAGGGAAATCAGAATTTGTATCTTTTCAGTAATTAGATCGTCGTACAAACTTCATCCCCTCCTCACCGCTTAGGTGTTGATGCAGTGCATAGGTGTTAATGGTTGTTTTGTATCATTTTTGTATGTAAAAAAAATAAACACGGACTATAACACAAAATACAAGGCTAAACTGAGGCTTGACCTCATACTTCAACCTTGCCAAACATTCACGCACATAAATCTTATTTTTCCATTTTTTAAAGCACGAAAATCCCAATTTTCTCTATTTTTTACTATTTTTTCCTATTTATTATTCATGAAAAATAGATATTTTCTTATTTATTTTTATTGGCTTATCCTTTTGACTGAAACTTAATATTTTCTCTGATTTTATTCCATTTTCACCCCTTTTCTCCAACTCAAAATCGAAAAAAACCACTAATTTCCATTAAAAATGACGTTTTACCGGTTTTAAAGAATTAATAACGGCTCTAAATCATTAAGGTTCTACATTTCTGTAGTTACATCCCTCAGTCATGATGCAAAAAAGGTTCAAACAAAATTTCGTCGCATATGAACAACATTTGGACCATGAAACAACAAAAACAATCAAATTTCTTTGTAAAATTGAAGCATACCGTGTGTCTTGCGTGTTGCAGGTTTTTTAATAATTATTCTGGGCAGCCCACAGACCGATCAATAACCATTCTTCAGTGCTGAACCTCTTTCCTCAACCTCCTTTTCATCTTGAAGCAATCCGTGGACAAGCATTCTTCAGCCCCTCTTTTTCTTAATTTCTCGCACACGAATTGCCTCTATGCGCAAGAGAGAGAGGGAGGAGAGAGAAAGACTGGTTTTTTATCTCTTCACTCAGTGCATCATTCCTCGATCCGTTTGTGGCGATGGAGGGCGAAGGATAGAAGCAACTAAAGGCCAGGAGCATTTCTCCTGCCTCACCCAATCAGGAAATCATGATTGGGGGGGGGGGGAATGGGGCGCAAAAAATTGATGCCCCTCCCCCCCCTCCCAATCGTTTCATCTCGTTGCTCTTTGTTAAGAGCGTCCAAACTCTTAATCAACTTATTTAGTTCATGACTTTTGCATTCACACTTCTGGCAAGTGGTTTTTTCAGTTTTGAGGGGGCAAACAACATCAGAATCGAGATCCGTCTTGGACGGCTGGCTCCGTGGCGTCGAAATCTACAAAGCTGGGCCTCGTCATGCTCTTCTTGGCTTTTGGATCCAGTAGCTGCTTCACAACCCCAAACCTTGTGGAGATTAAATGGGGGATCAAACGACCTCGGAATGGAGATCCGAGACTTGCATTGGATTCCTGACGTCATTTTGCATCTAGGAATACTCCAGCTCGGGCATCCGCCATCGTTTGATTTCTATGAAAATAAACACTAGTGCTTTAGGGACTTGTCGCTTAAAATCGTTTGGATTTCCACCGCTGCCTTTGATGAAGTCTATTTTTCCCCTGATATTCGTAATTTTTGGCTATTTTTAAGCATTTCTCGGCATCAAAAATCGTCTATCAAAGATGAAGACATGGTAGAGGCCATGCACAGGTCTGTAGAGGAGGCCTACGGTTCTAGAGGAATGGTCACCTTGATCCCATGGCATGAAGGCGAACCAAGCGGCAGCGTTGAAGTAGCCCCAATCGTCGTGGGAAAGGGCAAGGCCCCATTGCACCCCCTCCCTTCGACTCTCATGCCTCAAACCATCACCACCACCTCCACCACATAGGAGCCAACATCTACCATGGACACCACTCAACTCATGACCATGATGTACTTCTTGGTCACAAAATTACGAGAGATGGCGCCATAGATAGGAGCGAAAAGGTTGTCTGCGGGACTCCGGCGGATGCCGGAATCTAGGTAGGACCCAAAGCGGCAAAAGCTGGAAGCGTCCACCACATCATTGCCAACAATGCCACAAGCCATGGACTATGATGCCTATGTGGTAGAGCTCCTAGCCCAACTAGAGAGGGCCAAGGAAGAGAAGAAGGCCGTTGCTATGGAGTTGG